>NC_090023.1:113883183-114196705 GCF_037176765.1 Anolis sagrei | reverse complement strand
TGTGTGTATGTATATGTTCAGGGCATCCCTAAAATTGTAAAATGTGGGTGCATCACAAACACAGGTCCAAAGTTTCTACGTTGTATCTGGAAACAGATTTAATAGAGGAAAACCACATTTGTGCCATCTCTAAATCTCAAGTGGCCTGTGTCAGTTGTGTCAGTTCACATATCACATCCTGGTTTGAACTTTCAAGCAAAGAGTTTCCAACCTTGTTTAAAACCTTGTCAGGCTTGAATGTGCTGCCATTTGATATGGGAAACCCACCTAAAATAGTTCTGATTCCAGAGTTGTTGTTAGCTTGATAACTATGAAGGTAATCCTGAACAGCTTTTTATTAGAAGCAGAAGTGGGGAAGAGAATAGGGAGTCTTTCTTTCTTTCTTTCTTTCTTTCTTTCTTTCTTTCTTTCTTTCTTTCTTTCTGCTAGTCTGAAGAATTTGAAGCATTCACCTGAACTCTTAATGTTACACTTGGAAAGTGCTATTAGCATTTTCTGCCAAGCCAGAGAAACATACATTTCCCTTGGTCCATTTGCCACGATTATCTCAAAACCTCCATTAATCAAAGTTAACTCAAGTGCACTTTCTTCAAAAGCTTACCATGTCTGTCTTTTAAGAATGGGGCCGTTTGCTCAAAACTGTGAACAGGATACTTTATTATGTCAAAATAAACCATCTGGCTGTACAACTGTTTCTAATTACTTCCCTGCCTAGACTGTAAACTTTGGGGTTTGGCACCAGCCTTTCCTTCTAGGATGCTGACCAAATCCAGCTTCCAGGCAGCTAATCAAAGGCACTTGGTGGAGAACAGAGGGAAGGAGCCGGTTTTTGCCAGCTCAAAACTCTGCAAGCCCACTGGATTTCGGACTCTCCAGTTGAACTCCTCTCTTACAACTGTCCTGGGATCCAACCATGTCTACACAGGGGCTCCTCAGCATGGTGCTGTTTCTATCCATGACTTCACTCTTCATTCTGCTTCCGACTGTTCCACAAAGTTTATCCCTTTCCCTGCGGTAAGAGCCTTTGTTTTCTTTAGCAATTAGCTTTATTGGATCTGGGTAACAGGTTGCAGCATGCAAGTGGCATGATCTCTCTCTCTGTGTATGTTCATAATTCCCTCCCTCCCCATTCTTCTTCATCCTGCTGTTTGCCTCTGTTAAATTAAACAAGGAATAATGTCTGCTCCAAATGTGATTTAGATATAATTTGCATTTTGACAGAGTCACAGATGTGCATAATACAAACTGTCCCAGAGCAGAGAGAATAGACAGAAATGTGTCTTGAATCTAGAGCTTAGTCCTAATACAATGGACCCTCCTGGATATTGAATAATTCTGTTTTCTCTGGGTTTTCAACAAGTTTTAGTTAGACTGTGTTAATTATAATGTACTGGTGTCAGCCAATTCCTCTTGAACTCATTGTCCCAGTGAAAGTTACTCTGCAGAAATCCAAATCTAGTAAGCCAATAAGAAGGAAATGTATACATTCCCATTCTAATTATATGGGGCAAAACTTTCTGTGGAAATGTGGTAGACTTTCTATGGTCTGGCATTTGGAATTCCGTTCCTTTGCCCTGATGAAGCAAACATTAGCCCTAGATTTAAACAAAAATGAATAAGTAAATACCTGAGTGTGATATGAGTGTGCTAACATATGAAGCACCTATATCAGACATGTTGTCTGATGTGTCAGAATTTAGAACAGTTTTTTTTAGATCTATGGATCTTTTCACACTACCTATTTATAGCACCATTATTCCACCTTTAACTGCCATGACTACATCCTATGAAATCCTGGGGCCTGTAGTTTAGTGAGGCACTAGAGTTCCAGGTACTCCTCCATAAACTGCAAATACAGGATTCCATAGACTGATGCCATAGCTGTTAAATTAGAATAAAAGTGATGTAATTGTGTAATATGGAAAGGCTCTGTGATTTAGACTAGGAGATTTGGATCTGCCTATTTATTTGCACCTGAAGCGCACTATGTTAAAGTGAACAATTTCTGGTCCAACCTACCACAAAGGATTATTAGAAGGGGAAAATACCTTTTCTCTAAGTGTGTTTAGGTAGCATATCAGTGAAGGAAATGTGTTGCAAACTGTTTACTCATTTATTTGGTATAGATTAGTGGATCCTGGAGACAACTGTTATTCGAGTCATGCTGAGTTTCATTTCAAGAAAAATATTTAGCATTTTGATTTGATTGTCGGAGCCATAACTTACTATTAATTAAAATTAGGTATCCAAGGGTGCATCTACACTGTAGAAGTAGTGATGTTTGACAGCACTTTAATTGCTATGGCTTATTGCTATAGAATCATTGGAATTATGGTCTTAGAAGGTCTGTGGCCTTCTTTGCCAAAGTGAATCATACAATGTGTGTTCAATTTTTTTTTAAAAAAACCAAACAAACCAAAAACAAAAGCCACCACTGGCAAGTGAAAGGAGAGCAGTCTCTAGACTTTTGTTAAATAGATGTCACAGCCTGTTAGCAGCCACGTATATACTCTCCAGACTGACTGTAACAGTGCTGGACTTCAATAAAGGTCTTATTTGTGGATCTTAAAATTCAGACAGATTCATAGAGACTTTCAAATAGTGTGGACTTATAGAATTTTTAAAAGCATAATCTGTTCATTGAATTGTACCCAGGGCAAAAAAACAACCAGTCAATGCACTAGCCCCCATCAACCCAAGTCTCAAGTAGAGCAAAGTTCCCAGTTTCCAAAGGCAGTCCCATGCAAACTGTACTACAACAGTCCAAACAGGATTAAATCAAGCCATGTGTCACCATAGTCATATCTGACATCTCCAGGAATGGGTGCAGCTGTCATACAGCATTTAACTACACAAATACATGATTGAACACAGCTAAAACCTGGACTTTGAGACTCAGGATTCAGGGTACATCTGAAATTAATGAAGTTAAAAACCACTTTAACTGTCATGGCTCAATGCTATGGCTTCACTGTAGTTTAATAAGGTATTTAGGTATCTCTGCCAAAGAGTGCTGCTGGTACCTCACCAAACTACAAATCCCAGGATTCCATGGAATTGGGCCATGACAGATAAAGTGGTGTCAAACTGAACTAATTCTATAGTAGATGCACCCTAAGTGTGTCTTCCTAATCATATTTAGACTAATTTGACAAATAATCATAATGTGACAGTTTGTGACTTTGTTTTTTAAAAAACAGTTCCCTTTTTTATTCCTCCAGGAGTGGTTTGGGAACAACTTCATCTTGCAAACTGTCCCCCTCTGAGTCTGAACGTAGATGTCGATTCCCAGGGGGGAAACTTTGCAGTGGCAGAGGCCAGTGTGACTGTGGGGTCTGCATCTGCCAAGTGACTGAGCCAGGAAAATACTATGGACCACTTTGTGAATGCCATGAGTGGGTGTGTGAAACCTATGACGGAGAGACATGTGCGGGTAAGCAAACCAAGCTAACCAACAAAGGTTCCACAGCATACTTCCAGTGTGGTCATGCCATCTCTGCATCCATATGAGCCAATGGTAGTCTCTGTCATATGGTGGACAACCAAAAGAAAGCCTCTACTGTTGAATTTCTGTCTGAGTAAAAGGCTTTGCAGTGGTTAGAGATGTTCAATGTGAGTAGGTGAAGAAAGCAAAACCTAACTGATTCTAGGCAGGAAGGAGCATAACTGAAAAACCAGTAGGGTAAGAATTAAAATAGCACAATCTGAGGATGATGCCAATGTGCTTAAAGTTGTAGCCTAGAAACCTATTGACTGGAGCAGAATGACAGCAGGGCAAAAACAGCTCTAATTTATCACTGAATGTTTCTCCTATTCTGAATCTTTCAATAGTTGGGACCAAGTTAACTTTCTAGATTTGTCTGTCATTAGCTGATAGATCTATGTCATACATGATGGTTAGTGTGTTGGACCTATGTTGTCAAAAAAGTGGCTGTAATCCTCTTAGTGGAATCAGTTACTATGCCAACTATGGGCATTTTTTTTTTTTTGGAACGAGGTACAGCAGTATCAGTGACATTAGCTGGATAAACAAGCCTTTGCCATTTAGCTCAATATTCTTTACAGCTTCTGAGGGGGCTAGAAATAAGAACCATGAAGTTGACCTTGAACTCTTTGAAGGTCTTAAGTAATGTAGAGCTTGATGTGTCATTTATTATTGTTACCTATATTACCTCGATTAATTGAATTATTTTAATATTGGATTTATTTACTTGATAATAAATCAATTAGATGCATTTATATATAAACATAAAATAAAATAGTCTCAGGATGCTTCTAGAAAGAAATTTATTCTGGGAGAAAACAAGTTAAAGTAACCCGTTTTCCCCCCGCGTTGTTGTCTGCATGGGCATTCCAAAATAGCAGGCTTTCCCATGCATTTAAAATAAAATAAAACTTACCAGGCTATCATTAAGCCTGTCTGCATGCTTCCTAGAATGTACCAATGCAGCTCTAAGAGACTGGAGGGGGAAATAGTTCCTGCCCTCCCATCTCTTAGTGCTACATTGGTACGTTCAAGGAAGCATGACGAGAGGCCTAATGGTGGCCCGGGAAGTTTTTTAAAAAAAATATTTTAAAGGGGTTTTTTTTGGGGGGGGGGGGGGGTTGGGGTAAGGGATAGGTTCCCTCCTCATTTCTCTGAGCCCATGGAGGCTGAAGAAGCAAATTGGGATGTGCGGACTGACCTCTTGGTAGTTCTACGGAGGGGTCAGTTCCCACAGGACCCATATTCCATTAGGCCTGGGTCCTTCAGGAAGATCCAGGTCTAATGGGGTATCAAATTAATTCAGGACAAAGCAGGGTTTTTCTGCTTTGTCTCAAATTAATTCGATTTTACCAGAGATGACATTTGGACACCTCCAGTAAAACCGCTGGAGCTCCTGTCTGGATGGGTCTTCAGAAAATTAGTCTTAACTAAGAGAGACTGGATTTGTTCTGGCAATATGCTGGCCCTTAAATGCCATTGAGTTGTGCACTGCATGTGCTTTGTGTTGACTTTGTTATCCTCAGTTTGTTGTGCAAGAGAATAGGATATATTAATGCAGGTCATCAATGGGCACAAGTAGTGATGTAATTTTCAGTCAGATTGTAAAGTTTGGGTATGTTCATGAAGGGCTCATATAGTAAACACTGGAAAGTATATTCTGTTGGACTTTTGACTACACATGCATAGTATCATGTTGACAAGAAATTTTCTGGGGCGATATGGTCTGATGTGTGTAGAATCTGTGATATTGCCTAATACAAAAATGTCAAGTTCTGCTCCCCTTTTTATTGCTTAGTTTCTGTTATCAGGATTAAGATATATTTTTAAACTTCTCACTAAGATGAAGTTAAAAGAAAAATACAATTTTCCATGTAGCAAAATACTAGATATTTATACTCTTTCTAATCACACCTTCTCCTTAAAATCTGTCAATTATTTTAGGCCAAGCCCCTCAGTTAGATAAGTGGGGATCTTGCAAAGACTAGCATTTGTAACAAATACATTCCAGCAATTAGCAGATTTCATGTGAAAAAAGCAATTTATTTTACCAACAATATGAAGGTCAATTCATGACATGGAGGAAAAGACAACCTACAGTCTGGATGTTAGAAAACAAATGTGGTGCCTTTGACAGTACTGTCTCATGCAAATCAACAGTAACAACAACAACAAAAACAATTGTGTATATTTTGAGAACATTGTCATAATAATCATGACCAGGAGTCCCATCCCGCAGACCACAAATTTCGAATGCGTCCACCTGAGGGTGGGTGACCGGGACAGAATAGGGATTCTTGTAGTGTACCGTCCACCTCGCTGCACTACAGTCTCCCTGCCTGAGCTAGCGGGGGTGGTCTCGAGCCTGGTGGTGGAGTCCCAACGGCTTCTTGTGCTGGGGGACTTCAACATCCATGCCGAGGCAACCCTCACAGGAGCGGCTCAGGACTTCATGTCTGCCATGGCAACCATGGGGCTGTCCCAACAAATAACTGGCCCCACCCACTGTGCTGGACACACATTGGACTTGGTCTTCTGCCAGGGATGGGAGCAAGGTGGCGGTGTGGAGGAGCTGTCTATCTCTCCGTTGCCATGGACCGACCACTTCCTGATCAGATTTAGGCTCACTGCGCCCCCTAACCTCCGCAAAGGTGGAGGACCCATTAAGATGGTCCGCCCCAGGAGGCTTATGGATCCGAACGGATTCCTGATGGCTCTTGGGGAGTTCCCCGCTACCTCGGTAGGTGACCATGTCGAGGCCTTGGTCGCTCTCTGGAATGGGGAGATGACCAGGGCAATTGACAGGATCGCTCCGGAACGTCCCCTCTCAAGTAACCGAGCTAAACCAGCTCCTTGGTTCACTGAGGAGCTGGCAGCGATGAAGCGAAGGAAGAGGGAACTAGAGAGCGTGTGGCGCTCGGACCCAAGCGAGCCAAATCGAGCACAGTTTGTGTCCTTTCTAAGGGCATATGCTGCGGCAATAAAAGCCGCAAAGAAAACTTTCTTTGCGGCCACTATTGCGTCTGCAAAAAACCGTCCGGCGGAGTTGTTTCGGATTGTCAGAGGTCTTTTAACTCCCCCTACCTCAGGTGGGAGCCCTGACAACTCGGCCACGCACTGTGAAGCATTTGCTCGGTTCTTCGCAGACAAAGTCGCTTTGATCCGTTCTGGGCTGGACGCCACATTAAATGCAGTCTCGGTGGATGTGACACAAGCACCTGCTTGTCCTATTTTGATGGATTCTTTTCAGTTTGTGAAACCCGAGGATGTGGACAAGATACTTGGAGGAATGAGGCCTACCACGTCCATCCTAGACCCCTGCCCATCCTGGCTTCTGAAAGAGGCCAGAGGGGGATTGGCTGAGTGGGTAACGGTGGTGGTTAATGCCTCCCTTCGGGAAGGCACGATTCCAGCGAGCCTAAAACAGGCTATTATAAAGCCGCTGTTGAAGAAACCATCACTGGACCCCACCAAATTTGACAACTTTCGGCCTGTTTCCAATCTTCCCTTCTTGGGCAAAGTCATGGAAAGCGTGGTGGCCTCACAACTCCAGGTATTCTTGAGAGACACGGATTATCTGGATCCGGCACAGTCTGGCTTCAGACCGGGACATGGTACCGAGACGGTCTTGGTCGCCTTAGTGGATGATCTCCGCCGGGAGCTAGACAGGGGGAGTGTGTCCCTGTTGGTGCTCCTGGACCTCTCAGCGGCCTTCGATACCGTCGACCACGGTATTCTTCTGGGACGCCTTGCAGAGATGGGCCTTGGAGGCACCGCTTTGCGGTGGCTCCAGTCATTTCTGGAGGGTCGTACCCAGAAGGTGTTATTGGGGGACTCCTGTTCAACACCACAGCCGTTGACCTGTGGTGTTCCTCAGGGCTCCATACTGTCCCCCATGCTGTTTAACATCTACATGAAGCCGCTGGGTGAGATCATCCGGAGTTTCGGGGTGCGGTGTCATCTGTACGCAGATGACGTCCAACTCTGTCACTCCTTTCCACCTGCTACTAAGGAGGCTGTCGAAGTCCTGAACCGGTGCCTGGCCGCTGTGACGGTCTGGATGAGGGCGAACAAACTGAAATTAAATCCAGACAAGACAGAGGTACTCCTGGTCAGTCGCAAGGCCGAACAGGGTATAGGGTTACAGCCCGTGCTGGACGGGGTCGCACTCCCCTTGAAGGCACAGGTTCGCAGCTTGGGTGTGACCCTGGACTCATCACTGAGCCTGGATCCCCAGGTTTCGGCGGTGACCAGGGGAGCATTTGCACAGCTTCGGCTCGTGCGCCAGCTGCGCCCGTACCTTGGGAAGTCTGACTTGGCCACGGTGGTACACGCTTTGGTCACATCCCGCCTCGACTACTGCAACGCTCTCTACGTGGGGCTGCCCTTGAAGACGGCCCGGAAGCTCCAGCTAGTCCAGCGTGCGGCAGCCATGTTGTTAACCGGAGCGGGACGCAGGGAGCACACAACGCCCTTGCTGTCCCAGCTCCACTGGCTGCCGATTAGCTACCGGGCCCAATTTAAGGTGCTGGTGTTATCCTACAAAGCCCTAAACGGTTCCGGCCCAAAATACCTTGAGTACCGCATCTCGGCCTACGAGCCCACGAGGACCTTAAGATCATCCGGGGAGGCCCTTCTCTCGGTCCCGCCTGCCTCACAGGCACGCCTGGCGGGGACAAGAGAGCGGGCCTTCTCGGTGGTGGCCCCCCGGCTGTGGAACTCCCTCCCTGCTGAAATCAGACAGGCGCCTTCCCTCATGGCCTTCCGCAAGGGCCTGAAAACCTGGCTCTTTGAGAAGGCCTTCAACTAAGTGCTATGTTTTTGGAATGACCACCGGAATGGACCATGACTACGAGACTGATTATGACCCTAAACAAGACGAAGCGGATTTTTAGTTAAGTAGCTGTGTATTAGTAAGATGTGTGTTGTGGTCCTGATTTATTGTAACCTGTTGTCCTTTGTGTTCTATGTTCTGTACACCGCCACGAGTCGCCTTCGGGCTTGAGAGTGGCGGTTAACAAGTGCAAATAATAATAATAATAATAATAATAATAATAATAATAATATCATAGATTATCACTTGTGGCTGAGTATGACTACCTTCCAAGTGTAGAGTATTGGCAGTGGGTCCATAAGTAACTGTAGAGGCCTATTATTGATCTGCATGTTCTTTCACAGTGTGGCCAGTGATTTTCAGATGGAAGATGGCCCCATCTTTGAGTTTAACATCTGTAGATAGTCCATGTTTTGCAGGCATATAGCAGGCTTGGGAAGACAATAGCGTTATAAACAAGCACCTTGGTCTCCATATGGATGTCCCAATCTTCAAACTCTCTGCTTCATTTGGAAAAATGCTGTACTTGCAAAGCTCAGGCGATGTTGTATTTCAGTGTCAATGTTGACTTTTTTGGAGAGGTGGCTGCCAAGGTAGTGGAAATTGTTCTGGTACAGCTGTACCAAGAGCTCCAATTTTGTTTGCTTTGCATTGAATGTTTGTTTGCAGTCCTAAGTTTCAGAGACTCTGCAGATAGGTGGCTTCTTTTGGTTGCAGTTATAGGGCAAGCCCCCTGTCCATCATCGTTGAGTTTGGTCTTGCCCCTTGCTCAGGGCAATTGGGAAGGGAAGGGGGCCATTTTTCAGTCTCAGCTAGGAAGTCAATGTACAGGACATGAACAGAGGCTTCAACCCTTAAGACTTCCCGGGGAAGAACAGTCTTAAGAGCATCTAAAGATTCCCAAAGGTTCCAGGGAAACAGTCTTACAGCCCTGAGGAATTTCGGAGGGAATAACAGCTTTAAACACCAAGAACTCCAGCTAAGTGACTACAGGTCTACTGGTACATCCACTCGGTTTTGAGACGCAGTTCAGCCCGGTAGTGGATCTACATCAGTCAGGTCTAAGTTCACAGTTAGCCTGGGAGGAGCTAGAAAGGGATTTTCCTTGGAAGTAAAGCAAAGAAACAGTTGGAAGCCACCAGTTGCTTGAAGCCTGGAAGCATTTGTTTAATCTTTGAAGACAAAAGAAGTTTCTGTTTAATTGTTCATCAATAAAAGACTTTGTTGTATTTAAGCTCAAGCCTTCTAAAGACTGTTTAATGGGGGAAAATTATCTAAGAGCTTCTCTTTGGGCCCCCTGGCTTCCCGTTGGGCTAAAGTTGCACGTCCTGTTTTAAAAGCACTTCGTTTCAAGCCCAGCGATGACAGAACAGAAATGGCCAACATTTTCTAATGTTACACCATTAAGCTATATTTCTGGCATTGCAGAGGGATTAGCTGGTGCCTTCTGAAAGAGCACTTTGGTTTTCTTGATAGCCAACGAGAGGCATTGAGAACATTGTGACATAGTACAGAAGACATGAAAATAAAGTTGTCATGCACTGACACATGAATGTGTTAAATTTCTGCAGTTAAGAGGAATGTTCCTGACTACAGAAATTCAACACAGTTCATGTGTTAATGCATAAGTAATTTATGCTTCTTTATTTCCACTTCAGTGTAATCCCTCCCACATTCCTTTGCTTCACTTTTGATTATCTTTGTAAGCTCCTAACCTGTCAGGATTCCACTCTGCTAGGATGTGATGAAACTGTACCTGATTATCTATGAGGTGATGCTGGTGGACAAAGTTATATCATCCTGTCTTTGAATAGATATGGTTTCAGGGGAAGCAGGAAGAGAATGGGTTACCTTTACAGAGGCAATGAGGAAGATGCACTCTGTTTTGTTTGCTGTGTGGCAATGGCTTCAGCTCTAATATAAGCATGCTACCTTTTGCATAAACTCCACTGAATACTGCCAGTACCAATATTTTATCTGAAGCCTAACTGGTAAGTTTTATTACTATTGACTTTCCACCCCTAATATTCAATGAAGTCAGTGACATTTTAGTGGAAAAAGAAAGAAAATTAGGACCAAATAGCTTAACCCACCTACATAGCCAGGTTATAAAATACATGAATCTGTTTCCCCGGATCTACACAAATTCTACTCTCTCTCTCACACACACTCTCTCTCTCACACACAGACACACACACACACACTTTCTCCTTCTTCTTTCTTTTTCTATCTTTTAAGTTGAGGGTTTTATTAGAACAAATGTGTCCAAGATATTGGGATATTTAAATATGTTGAGAATTCTTATCTAACAACACACTCACAATATTAAGGAACAAAGAACTAAAATTATTTTTTCTATTTCCAGAATAAGGACATGAATAAAGTATTTTGGATTTTGGAGACTCCAAAGTAACTAATGTTGAAAGTCATTATACACCCCCAATATCATCAGTACCTTGTTCTGTAAACATCAACCCTTCACATGCTTTCATACAGTTGCACAAATTGTGTTGTGAAATATAACATAAAATTTAAAAGTTATTATTATATTTGGTTATATTTGATTTTCAGAAATGTTCATCACTTTATCTACCACATTATTGCTTTACGTCACTACAATGGAAGATAAACTATAATGTTACAATCAGAACATTAAAAACAAATCCATTAAAACATACAAAGAAACAGCACCATGAACCTATGTAAGCAAATAGCTAAAGGTTTCCAGCCTCATATGTCTGAACATTGTAGATCTGTGTTGGGCATACTGAAAGCATCTTACATTCTCAGAATTGCTTCTTTCTGAAATGTCTGTAACTGAACTTTGGCACCTCTTGTCACATCATTGAAGCTCATGGAGCAGGAGCAATTTCCATATCATTATGGACGGCAATACAAAAGTTCACTTTGCAGGGCCCTTGAGACTGAAAGTCTTAGTCACTTCATGCACCCTCTGCATTTCCATTTTGTTTGAACTAGACACCTTGAAAGATGCCATGAAACATTAACATGAACAATCACTTAGGTGACACCTCATAAAGTAGATTGTTTTGAATTAACTTTTTTTGTTTCCCCCTCTGTCCTCACTTACTTCCGTTGCAGTAAAATGGGTTCAAGTGCAAAACTATCTGTGCTTCTTTAACTTATGTTGTTTCTACACATCCATTTGAACTAGGTCAGGATGTGGATTTAAGAGATTTGAGTCTTACATCCCAAGAACCATCTGGAAGCTGGGATGGTGGTCACAAGGATCTGCTGTGTGTGGATCAATCCAATCAGTGGATTCTCCCCCTTATCTCTTTCAGCAAGAGGCACTGAAAAGAAGCAGTTTATCTTCTGGAACAAATGAAAGAAAAGCATTGGAACAATGCACTGGAACAATTCAGAGAAAAGGAAAGGAAAGTGGGCATTCCTATGAGAATACTGTAGTTTCCAGGGTGGGGTGTGTGAGAGTGTGTTTGTTTACCTTCTCCAGTGAGTTCTTTTAACATACTGTTGTGGCTGCATATGTGTTGCAGGGCACATTTATAATAATACTTTATTTGTAGCCCATCCTATCTCCCTGAGAGACACCCTGATCTTGAGCCGGCTTCAAGTTGGATTTTTGTACCTATGTAGAAGGGCCTGGGTGGGATGGGGATGAAAGGAGCAGCTCAGGCAAAAGCTTCTCCTGGATTGTGTGCACTTTTTCATTAACAACCTTTGCCATATTAAGGACACTCTGATGTTGTTGGCCACACATATCCTGATTTACATTTGTGAAACATTTGTAAAACACAAACACACCAACACATACAAATACAGAGAGAGAGAGAGAGAGAGAGAGAGAGAGAGGTTTTCTTTTGCTACTTCTTCTGAAGCTAGCATATATTTCCCCTTTAAATTAATATCACACGAGACTGACCTGTACAAAAAGGAAGCACCTATATTGTGGTCCACAAGCTACTTTGTTTCAGTGTCTCCCCAGGCCTAGAAAAACAGGACCATAGCTATATTGGTGACAATAATATATTGCTGGTGGGCTGCTTTCATGGACCACATAATGTTTAGACTCATTATTAAACATAAGATACAACCTTTGACACAGTTAAGTACTGTTGGTTCAAGAAGGGCCCTTCCAGTACCTGTCTTGGTTTTACCCAAGGTGTCCAAATGACACCTCAAATACAACCAAATCAATCCGGAGGTTTTATTATTCATGGATTTGATTAAAATGTCATCGCTAGAAATCTCTAGGTCATCAAGTGCTGTTCTGTGGTCAGCTTTCAGTGAAAATTGATCATAGAGTCATTGCTTAGAGGATCTAGAGATTTCTAGAGAGGTGTTCTCTTGGATAAATAAAAAAAATTGTTTTTTAAATGTGAGGTTTGCATTTACATGGGGACCTATAACCCAAGTGACTAGAGAGGGCTATTTCTCACATTATAAAATGAAACACACACTGTATTAACATCCATTTTGCTTGGCTATATATTGTTCTTCACTTCTATCATATTTTGAATCCTTCTTTATTGAGAATTGCTTTAGGCATGATATTACTGTTGACTGAGGATAAACTGCAGCCTTATTTTTCATTTTTATTAAAGTACATGGGAACATTCTCATTTTGTTCCTATTGTGCTGTTCAGTTTAATGAAGACCTTTTAGTTAATCTTTTTTCTTTTGAGATTACGGCTGATCCCAGGGAGGTTAAATGAGCATATATCAAAGGGCCTGCTTGTAGTTCAAACACTGCAGATGTGTTGATAATAAAACAGATTGCAAAAGTTTGCCTGAGGAAAGCAAGACAGCAATATTTCTTGTTCCATTAAGTGCTGGATTTTAATGCATTTTAGAAGTCTATTAGGTTAGCTGAGAACCAGTAGTAGCTACAGGATATAAGGATAAAGGGCAGTCAAAGTTGGCAGAAATGAAAAGGAAAGCAGATCCCCCAGTGAGAAAATAAGTGCACCTCTTGATGTTATTTCACAGTATGAAGAGAGGAGAGTATTTTGACCCAAAGGATCCTTGGGGTGGTGGTGGCTCTCCTAGTTAAGTTTGCAGGATTCAGCACTTCTCGTGCTTTGTTTCCTCAGATCACTCACTCTGCCAAATGAAGATGCTATTGTAGTGTTTTAATACTTGAATTTATATGTGCAGATCCAATTGTGTTATCTCCTTTAACATGAAATCTACAGCCCGAGGATTGTCTTGCCAGCAATGTCATGTGCAATGCACCATGTAGTTGTTCCTGCTTATGTGGCTGCAAGCCTGTCCATGGTACAGCAACATCATAGGATTAACCTATAACACATTCACTTCTGTGGCACTAATGAAATGCAGGGTCACAAATCTGCATTCCTCCAACTGATGTGGGAATGCAGTTGCTGTGATCCATTACACTGATTCTGGTGGTTACTGATCATGAAAGCTGCCATCCAACAAACATCTGGACAGCCACATTTTTATCTATCTAGACCTAATGCAATGTTAACAATGATAATATTGTGTACCAGATCAGCATTCTTTCAGTATATGAAGTTGCAGGGCTAATGGATGAACTGAGGACATTTGAGATTAGTGAATGCAGGGATGAAACCTGATTGATACTGTAGATATTTGACATTGAAAAGGAGTCATAAAGTGGGTTGTGGTTTTACATTCTGCTGTCACTTCATGTTCATCTATCCAAAGTATTTTGACTGAGTACTTCCGTCCCTACTTCTTGCTCAATCACACTAACAGCTCTGATGAGCTGTGACAGGTGTGGCCAGAGACCTTCTCCACCCCAGCTTTCCATTCAGATGACTTCTGGATATTAGCAGTTGTAGCATCTGGTACATAATTAAGCAGGGCTTTCAGTTGTGGCTTTAGTTTACATCGCAGCTTTATAATAGAAGCTGGCAGTTTGATGTCAAAGTCAAAGTCTTCCCCAGGCTATGCATCTCATTAGACTGATATAGTTCAGGCACTTGACTTCCAATGCTCAGCAGCACAATGTGCAAATATGTGTGGTCAATAATGTAATGGGAATGTAACTATTGGCTGATTTTTTTCTTCAAGGAAGCAACAAGTATTTTTAGGAATTATCTTCCTGACACACACAGACAAATATTCTTCAAGAACTATTGCATTATGAGTTATGCTCACCATGTTTTCAAATGCAGCAGCAGGAAGGTCTGATGGATGGAGAAGAGGAGTCACAGTGATCTGTCGTGACTCTATTCTGCTCTTGTGGTATACTCTCCCAGGTTTTAATGTATACATCTGGCAATAAGGCAGTGAGACAGTATTGGGATTCTGTTGATGTGTGTTCTATGTAAAGCTGCCCTTGAAAGTGTTTTGAAACTGCAGCTAACACAAAATGCAGCAGCAGCCAGATGTGGTTGGTGTGTATTTTAGATACCATATAACTCTAGTCATACAACAACTACACTGGCTTCCAGTTTGCTTCTGAGCTCAATTTAAGTTCAGTTTTTATCTACAAGGCCCTAAATCAGTTATTCTCCACCTGTGGGCCCCCAGATGTTTTAGCCTTCAACTCCCAGAAATCATAACAGCTGGTAAACTTGCTAGGGTTTCTGGGAGTTGTAGGCCAAACATATGGGGACCCACAGGTTGAGAATCACTGTCCTAAATGTGATTGGAGCTGCTCTGAAAGACTATCTCTTCCCATATGAACCTGCCCCAAATTTGATATTTTTAGAGGTAGTTCCAAAACCTTTTGATGTCAGGTTGGTAGGTACACATTAACATGGTTTTCTCTGTAGCAGAACCCCAATGTGGAGCTCCTTCCCCAATGAAGTTAGACTAGCTTCATCTTTTTAAAATTCTGATAGGCAGTCCAAACAATACAGTACTTGAAAAAAATTGAAATTGCCCTATTTTAACTTTATGTTAAGATTGTTTTTAGATCAAGATTGTTTTGGGACATTTAAAATGATTTTAAAGAGTATTTTATTGTGTTTCTAAAAAGTACTGTTTTAATAGTTTTTATTTTTTCATTGTCTTGGGAGCACTTCTGGGTTGGAAGGTAATATAGAAACACTGGGTTGCTGTACATTTTTCAGTCTGTATGGCCATGTTCCAAAAGCATTCTTCCTGATATTTCACCTGCATCTATGGCAGGCATCCTCAGAGGTTGTGAGGTCTGTTGGAAACTAGGAAAATGGGATTTATATATCTCTGGAATGTCCAGGGTGGGAGAAAGAACTTTCGTCTGTTGGAAATAGGTGTGAATGTTTCAATTGACCACCTTTATTAGCATTTAATGGTCTAGCAGTGTTCAAGGTGTGACTTCTTACTGCCTGGGGGAATCCGTTGTTGAGAGGTGATTAGCTGTCCCTGAATGTTTTTTGTCTGGAGCTCCCCTGTATTTATTTACTGTCCTTATTTTAGAGTTTTTTAAATACTGGTATCCAGGTTTTGTCCATTTTCATTGTTTCTTCCTTTGTGTTGAAATTGCGCACATGCTTGTGGATTTCAGTGGCTTCTCTGTGTAGTCTGACATGGTAGTTGTTGGAGTGGTCCAGCATTTCTGTGTTCTCACATAATATGCTGTGTCCAGTTTGGTTCGCCAGGTGCTTTTCTATGGCTGACTTCTATGGAAACAGCAACAAAAAAGCCCACTCTATGGTTCAGATATGTGGATGATACTTTCATCATTTGGAGCCATAGAGAAGAACAACCTGGACCATCTTAACAGCATCAACCCAAACATCCAATTCAACATGGAAAAGGAAAATGAAAGAAAACTGCCATTTCTAGATGTCCTAGTCATCTGCAAACCAGATCAACTATTGGGTCACACAGTTTACAGAATACCTACACACACTGAAAGATACCTACATAAAAACTCCAACCATCATCCACGTCAAAAAGGAAAGCACGGCTAAAGCTCTGGCAGACCATGCAAAAAGAATCTGCAAACCCTACCTCCTCCCAGACGAACTGGACCACCTAAACTGAGCTTTACAGGCCAATTGCTATTCCACCTCAGACATCAGAAGAGCTGCAAGACCGAGAACAAGCCATGAGAGTAAAGACAAAGATCCAGTCAAAGGAAAAGTATTCTTGCCATATATCAAGGGAACCACTGACTGCATAGGGAAGCTGATGAGGAAAAACAACATACAAATTATACATGAAGACCCACTAAGAAAATCCAACAAATACTACATTCAACAAAGGACAAGAGAGATCCTCTCACCTCTACAGGAATCTACCGTATACCGTGCAGCTGTGGACAGGTCTACATAGGGACCATCAAATGCAGCACCCAAACAAGAATCAAGGAACATGAAAGGCACTGCAGACTATTTCAATCAGAGAAGTCAGTCATAGCAGAGCACCTTTCTCCCACCCTGGACCTTCCACAGATATATAAACCTCATTTTCCTAGTTTCCAACAGACCTCACAACCTATGAGGATGCTTGCCATAGATGCAGGTGAAACATCAGGAGAGAATGCTTCTGGAACACAGCAACACAGCCCAAAAAACTTACAGCAACCCAGTGATTCCAGCAATGAAAGCCTTCAGCAACACAATATAGAAACATTTTAAACAAACAAACAAACAAATGTATAATGTTTGAACCTTATTCTCAGTCTGGAATTCCTGCACAAAATCTGAATATGGCATTTTTGGAGAAAATTTTTTGTAGTAGTAGTAGACGAAGAACTCATCATCATCATCATCATCATCATCATCATCATCATCATCATTGTAGTGCCATCAAATCTAAATTGTGCTTGTATGCAGAAGAGAATATTTCTGGTCAGAAATGTTATGTTAGGAGCAGAAAATGCTCTTTTTCAAAGCAACCATTTGCCAGTTTTGTATAGAATCAATTTTGAACTTCAAAGATTCTCATTAGTTCAAGATTCTTCTCAGAAAGGTTTCCTGATATTTGGGTTCGAAGGAGAGGTTTAGCTTGTTGCTGTTTTTTCAACCATTTTCCAAATATGTTTGAATATTATTTCCATCCCTATCATGAAGTAGTTCTTTCTGGATTTTCTATTTCAGTAGTTTAGATATATCCACTTGTAAGAGTGTTATTAAGCCTAGATCAATATATTTGGCTACCCATCTGAGCTCTCATCAGAATATCCATAGGATGTCCAGATTGGCAGGTGAATTAGTTTTAAACTATCATTGGCTGAGGCAGCTGTGGCTCTAATATCAGAAGTGTGAATCTCCACTGTTATTTTTTTTTTACTTTACAACGATTTTCCAAGGTACTGTCACTATTTTGAGGAATTGTGTCCTTTTTTACCTTTGATAAGTCCTTTATAGTTTGGATTGAATCACTTGATAATAGGACGGATCCTCCATTACATTGGAAACAGCTGTCTGGACATTAGTGAAAACTATACTTTAGGTCAAGTGATAACAGCTTTCTTCTGTCTAATGGCAGAATGAACCCTGGATGACATTCAATGCAAAAAAATTATTGAATTCATAATTGGCATTCTTATTACTGGGTTATGAAGAGTAAAAAGAGGGAAATATAACTGTGGCATTACTTTGGTTGTAGGCTTGCTCCGTTCTCTTCAGTGAATAAGAATTGCCTCCCAACTATTTAATAGAAAGCCTGGACACTTCCTTTCCTTTCAGATCAATGGTAAACATTTTTGGGATTGCTTTTGTAGACTTATGTGTCAAATTTGTCATAAAATCTGACCCAAGCTCACAAATGCCATTTTTAGAATTTAGTATTTTTTATGTGGCAGAAGAGACAACACCCTAGAATGTATCTGTGGATTTTAAGGGTCACTAGACCATGTGTGATCAGAATTAAACTGTATGCATTATAGGCATGCAGCCAACTACTCATGATATGTACAGCTGTCTGCTATCTAGTGATATCCATAGGCAGTGGCACTGTGTAAGGCTTCAGCCATTGTGCAAGACAGATACCTTTTGACCACCAATTATAAAGAGCACCAAGTCACATTTCTCACAGATAGCAGTTAAGTCCAGTTAACTATCCTTCCCATACAGATTTCACATCATCTCAAAACAACTGTGAAGTGGGGGTCTGTGGGGATCTAGCAAAGCACCGATTGCACTTCATTCTGCCCAAACCTCTAGATTAGACTGGGGAATACAAAATGGCAGATACACAGCATGCAGACAGAAGCCTGACTTTTCCTATCCATTCTCACTTAACAAGGCCACCATCATGATTCAGGATCAATGTCATCCGTAACATGATGGTTACAGCAAAAAAGATATAATAGGGTTTTATTGCCAGACACAACAAGAATCGCTTAGTGTTGTAGCTGCTTTCTTTGTCTATTCTTTGTTTTGTCTATTCAAACATTCACACACAGATGTACGTCTACACTGGGAATGCAAGGAAACTTCTACTTCATAAGTTTAGAGACATGGAATGACATGTCTCTAAATTAATTGCATCAAATCAAGTTTATTTGTTTATTTTATTTATTTAGCAGTCTTGTATACTGGTTTTCTCACCTCCATCGAGGGACCCAAGTTGAATTCCAATTAACACCAACAATAACACCAAAGCACTAATAAGATTATGGTGATGGTTTGCTCACAATATAAGACCATTGTGACTTGGTGATATCCAAAGTTCTCACTAAGCTGCACCATGGATGCTGTTTCTGACATAACATACAGTTGTCAAATGGAGTAAATATTTATATGTTTTGGTCTTGGGCTCTGGTCAACAAGAATTTGAATCACTGCTTGAATCTCTAGAATACCAGGGTTTGCATCACTGGGTGACATGAGACAAGTAACGTTCTCTTAATCTGAGCAAAGGTCAACCCTCTCTGAACAAATCTTGCCAAGAAAAGCCCATGATAGGTTTGCCTTGGGGTCACCATAAGTTGGAAATGACCTGAAGGCACAATGGAACAAAAGCATCACACTTTATTCTTATTGTGATGGCTTCTGGCCATATTAAATAGAAAACATATTCTAGACTGAGGGAGAAACACTAACTTAATATAAACACTGACAGATGATTGACAAGCTGGTACGTAAGGATCTCTTCCAATTTTATAGTTCTATGATTCTGTGACAGCTTCCAAAAGGGAAGCCATGTAAGTCTATTGCAGTAAAAAACAACATAAGTCCTGAAGCTTGTTGGTAGTCCTCACTAGAGAAGATCCATCGAATCAATGATCCAACATGTTGACAAATCCCACTATTCAGTAGATAAATACTAGCTGGGCTACAATAGCATTCAGGTACATTTAAAAGACATATTTCTTATGCCTTAATTATTTGTGGACTATAGGCTATGGCATCAGATGATAGTATCTGTGTACATATGACGGAGGTTGGTATTGAAGACATTGCAATCAAAAGAATAATAATTCCATAAAGTACTAACAATGGCAATTGTATTATTAAAACTGGTCATTCATTAAACTTGTTGAATTAATACCACTTTTATTCAACTGAAATTTTCTTGGTTGAGGAATAAGGCTGCCACATTTACTGAGCTTATGAAAATGTTTCTAACTTTGTAAAGGTCAGATGTGGACATGATATTCCATATTTTCTAATTAGAATCAAGAGCCCAGAGATGTGTCAAAAGATTTGCAGAGCTTCCCTCCTCTCTTGCACATCACTTCTTTCCATTTTGGGTGATGCCACAGGCAGCTATTCCATTTTCCCCTCTTTAGTGGGGTCTTCTTTTTGATAAAGGGGGAGAAGAAAAAAGAAAAGGAAAGAAAGGCAGGGAAGGAATTTAGAATGAGAAGATTATGCATTGAAGGGGACCTGTGGGGATTGCTTTTAAATTATGATGGTGTCTTTTTAATTGTGCTGTGTTTGTTATTGTTTCCTTTTATTGATTTGTTAATAACCTCTATCTGTTCTATTTAGCAAGAGATAGGGAAAGCCACTGTTTAATTTTTTAAACCACTTTTAAAGCTAAGGTGTCCAGATCCGTTTTCAGTCCTGACCTTTAACTTCCAAGAAAGATAAATTTCTTTCTTCCCTAAAAATCTAATCTTTGAGGAATGATTAATCCTGCAGTCCCTTACTGATTTACCGGGGAGACATAGTATTTTACTGTAAGCAGTCTTGACACAGAAAATAGATACATGTTAGGCATTAAATGGATGATTTAAGATTTTGTCCTTTTGAGGTCCAACAAATGGGTGGGAGGAAAGGCATGTAATTAACATGGCCTTTAACAGTCACAATTATTTCTATTCTGTGTGAATTTTAAAGACATTACAATCTTTAAATAATGATGAATAGGGTTGGCATGATTAAATATTACCCCATTAAAATTCCAAAAGCTCTAGTCCTTGTAAAATCCTGCTGGCTGTCTCCTAATAAGGACTAAATATAGAGGTCACATTAGTCAAATTCATATTTGTCTGTGCTGCCCACCAGTTCATTTCCTCTTACTGTTTAAAACGCTCTATGGCTTTGATCCCATTTACTTACAAGAGAGATTCCTCTCATATGATTGCCTACTGGTCTGCTTTTTACCATCCTCTAGGAAATTCTTGGCCAGGTGTCTTATTTTCAAAAGAGTGATCTAGTGAAGAGTAGATTGTGGTTGATTGGGTTCTGCCACTCTGTTTATCTGCATCCAGTCAACTACCATTTGGGATCACTACATTTTGATTTAGAATAGTTATATTCTGATCTGTGTCTGATGGAAAAACACAAATATGTTATCTGCTTACTGAAGATATTTTAAACCTCTCCTTGCAGTTTTAGGTGGATATTACAACATTTTTGGGAAAATATAGAACCCATGGGCAGTATGATTAGCAAATGGGCAGGGCCAGCATTAACCGTTAAACAGAGTGTAGTAGCTGGAAATATGGGTTATCCTTAAAGCCAGCAAATAGTTATGATTTCTGTTGTTATTTTATCATTATGATCATCTATGTGAGGTTTTCTACCACATGTGCCAAAATAATTTCTCTAGCTTTATGTACTCTGCTTCTTGACAGAGTACCATCATTGCTGTATTTCATATAGACACTTTCCTTGCAAGGACTGAAAGACTGGCTTCTGAAACTGGTAAAATAAGTGGCTGAGAACTATGCAGAACTCGGAATGCTCACCATAACAACAGAGTTGTTCAACTCAAGCACATAAGCAGCCTGTGAATTCAGCTTCTTTATAAAACACACTTCAGTTCTTCAGACTATTGTCTGGAGAATAAAGCAGTAGAAGTTTAGGTGAGGAACTAGCTCTGCTTCCCCACGTGCTTTCTCCATTCAAAGGACTGAAATATCTGCTAGCTGACAAATGTGTGAAAACTACTCTGACAGGTGTAAACCAAAACTAGAGATCAGATTGTAAAAGCAAACACTGTGCTAAGTTTATTTTCATTATGAATGAGATGTTTATGTACAGAATGTTCAGATCTCAGGTGCAAAAGAACTGAGCTAACATGCAGCATAGATAGCCATGGTGAAACCCAAGATATTTTCCTTCACCATTTTTACAACACATCTGTGGTTCCCCTAGGTAGTTAAATTATTATTTTTAATGAAATGTTTAAGTTTTTAAATGTCTTCACAGGGGTAAGAAAAAATGATCCTTTGCTTCATTTTAATAATATATGTTATCCTCATAACATACTTGTTTTTGTGTGTATGTTATATTTGGTACATCCAGGGGTGGATCAACCCATTACGCAAAGTAAGCATTTGCAGTATAATTGATTTTGCCCAGGGGCACTCTTGAGGCTCTCTTAGGGGAAAATAGACCTTGACATATGCGAGTTGTAGTTACTGGGATGTATAGTTCACCTACAATCAAAGAGCATTCTGAACTCCACCAAATATGGCACACAGAACTCCCACGACGAACAGAAAATATATTTCTGTGATGGGGGCAGAGCGCCAAAATTTTGCTTACCATTGAAAATTACCTAGGGCCGCCTCTGGGTATATCGTATGGATATGAATAATAACAAAGCTACACAAGAAGAGCCCTGATAGGTCAGATGACTGTCCTAATTGCCCCACCATTTTGTTTATATGGTTGTAAACTGGTTTCTTATGAGAGGTTTAAATTGAGACATGAGTACAATAGCATCTTTCTTTTTGTATTCTCCAACAACTGTTACACAGAATCCAGAGCATGTTTCAAATACGGGTGTGTGCCATGCTTTGTGCTGCTGTCACATTCTGTTCTGTGTATGTTGAAGTGAGGTGAATTTCAGGACAATATTTTGCACCATAGGTCAACTGCTTGTAGCAATCAGATTAAAAAAACTAACTAAATGCACTACTTTAGGTACCTAAAAGAAACAGAGGAATAGAGAATTGCATTTAATAATCTATAATTACAAGTAACTGTGTGCTGAGTGGATGCTTGGAGCTATAATTGTATCCAGATATTTTTAAGCTATCTTTCCAGAAGCAGATTGACTCAGGTGTGGAGGGAACATGATTAGTAGTTGTTCAGAGTTCAATCCTCCATTAATTCATTCAATTCCTTTTTTGAGCACTTGAGTTGATGCCCCTCAAAACAGTATATTTTTGTGATTCTCACAACAGTTATACACAATATGACAAACAATGTTTGTCTCTCCTGAATCCCCCAAACATTCAACTTCAGTAGATGACCTTGAGTTATATTCTTATCAGAAAGAGGAAATCTTTCTGATAGCTGTAAAAAAAAAAATATTTGGCAGATTTTAATGCATCCAGAATGTTAAACCACATAAAAAACTTTAAAATCAGCTAAGCACCCTCTTCTTTATCCTTATTTAATCACTTGTATCTCATTTGTTGTTTTACTATTAGCTCCAAGGCCTGCTATAGTTGCTTGTTTTAATACACAGTTGTTAAAAGAAATTTCATATGGTACAGAGTAATATCAGAAATATATTTGAGAGCCTGTTATGGAAGAAAATAATCATGATTGCCATGGAACCAAATAAAACATTTTTAACCTTTGTATAATGAAGGATATTCCTCAGGGCCTCCAGAACAGTAATGTGGCGCTTACAAGAAAACCATTTGCCATAATAGTTGGAATACAATGTTGCTTTTGTTGCAAATAAACACCCAGATGAGCTCGAAGGAAGCCTACTGGAAGGAAGGAGAAATAAAATGAGATAAGTTAAGGCAAAACCTAACTTAGACCAGAGAGATGGTTTTTACAAGCATCACTTAAGAACCCCCATATTGCACCTATTACTACTTGAAGGTATATTGTCAAGGAAGCCATCTGGTTGGTAGTATACACAAAGGTAGCTCTGCTTACAACATGTACCACTAAAAAGAGAAATGAGTGGTTTTAGAGCAAGTTAAGCCTGAAAATCACTAGAAGGCAAAATGACTAATGAAGGCTGTTATATATTGGACATATCATAAGATAAGGTGACTTTTTGAAGAAGGTAATAAATAATGCTTGATAAAGTTGAAGGCAGTTGAAATAGAGGGAACCATGTTACAAGTGGATTGATTCAATCAAGGAAGCCAAATCCAAGTTTACAAATCTTAACAGGGCTGTTGAATTCTTGGAGATCTCTCATTCTTAGTGTCACCATAAACCAACGTGGATTTGACAGGAAACAGCAAGAACAAAGTAGTTTAAAATCCCTATTCGGTTGATCAGTTGATTTTTGGACAATCTATCAGCAACAGTCATGTTTATGGAGGTATCTACTATCTGGAGGCTGTGCAGTCCTGATCTCTTTAAAAATGAAGAATCAGGAAATGTAACCTGAATTGTCCAGCTAATAGGTAGCACTTGTCAAGCTGAGAAAATGCACATGCTTGCTGGCCACAGTTTTCCATATTAAAATATTCCCCCATTTTGGTGACATATATTTCTATTCAAATAATATTATAAACTAGAGACATTTTTCTAAACATATATTATTATATATATCTATATAAATGCAAATTATATGAATTGAATTGAAGGAGTACTCACTAATTTTTGTGATGATTTTGTTACCTAGATATTGTGATGGCATACCTGATAAAATTGGGGAGAGTAAGGAAATGAGACTTGTGGATTCAGCTAAGTTTTCCACCTTTGCTCCAATAATTTGTGCATTGTTTATTACTTTAATACATGAATTTGTATTGTCTGCATTATAATGCAACAGGCACGATGCCAATAGAATCATGATCAGAGCTGCAATTAAAAATGTTAAATATGGCCCAAGGACCCAAAGTAGGTTCATAATCCTGAAGGAAGGTATCTTTCATCAGTTTTTGTTCTATTACAACTTGTTCCCTGAAATTACTGTTGGCTACAAGAATTAAAATTGAAGTGTTGTATGTACAGATACCATTCTGCCTCTTTCATGGAAGAAACAGGAGATTCAAGAAAAAGATATGACCAAGAAAAGAGAAGGAGGGTTAGATCTTCCAGATTTTAGGCATTCCGCCTGATACTTTTTTGGATCATCATTTAGCTCAGATCTCAAGCATCCATTTTCTTTAAAATTGAAGCCTCTAGCCCTCATAGGAGATAGAATATGGGGCAAAACATGGAGATGCTGGTCTGTCAAATTGTTTGGCAAGAAACAAATCCAATTCATAATTTCAGATAAGGGAAATGAGACTGAATAGTGAGAGTAGTGAGGTGTAAGAAGCAGGTGAGAGATATGACACAAGGGTGCAAGAAGGAAGGGAGTGGCACATTGCAATGGTGTGAGGGAAGGAATGGGATAAGCAAGGAAATGAATAGTGGAAGTAGAGGGGTGCAGAAAGGAAGCAGAGCTACACTGCAATGATACAAAGTGAGGTGAGAATGACAATAGGAGAGACAAGAGCAAGTGGTATAAGTACTGAAAGAAAGGCGGCATCAGCAGAGAACCTCAAGAAGGATGGAAACAGTACAGTTCCCGAGGAAAGAAGGAACTGGAAAGAGGCGAGAGGAGAGTGTAGAAAGATGGTTATTGAGATATGTAGATGATTGATGTGTATATTCAGATTTTGGGGAAAGTGATACAAATAAATATGAAGAAGAGATCAAGTGTTTTTTTAATTCATTAAACCCACATGTATTTGTCTTGGGAGTATGCTATGGGTGTCTGAAATGTTTACTCAGACACATGTCCTACTAAGTTAGGATCCTGTGTCCGATGAGGTCCTAAGAGAGAAATACCATTTACCTCCACAATGTAAAATGTATCTGGGAAACAAAACAGTGGCCACAAAGGTGAAAATATGCAAGAGATTTCCATTTGCATTTTAAACCCTAGACAATTCAAGTCCAAGCTATTTGGCTCACCGCATCCCCTTGTAGGAACCTGCCCGGGTCCTGAGATCTTCAGGAGGGGACCTTCTCTAGTTCTCACGTTCATCTCAAGCTCAGTTGGTGGGAACGAAAAAGCAGCCCTTCTCGGTGGCTGCCCCTCGACTTTGGAACTTGCTTATTCCCAGGGAAGCCTGAATTGCACCCTCCCTGCTACCCTTCCGATGGCAGGCGAGAACCTTTTTATTTAGGCAGGATTTTAATGAAGAAGGTTTTTAAGATCACGTCAGTGGCTGCTATGGTTTTATATGTTTTCATAGATTAAATCTGAATTGTTTTAGTACTAATATTTAATGCTGTTTTAATATTTATATATTTTAAATTGTATGCTGATGTTTTTATGTTAAACCATTTTGAGTCTCCTACTGGAGAGATAAAGTTGGTATAAATAAATAAATAAATAAATAAATAATACTGCCATTGATCTGTAGCTTTTTGTCAACAGTAAAAAAAAAAAGATGACCTGAGGGAAAAAAAGTAACCTGAGAAAAAATCCCACTGGAAGGATTTGTCCATGGCACAATATTAATATAGCCTTGTTTTCCTTTCATTTCTATTGCACTACATATCTGCAAGTTCACCTCATGATTTCCCTCTCCTTTTAATTCACATCGTAGTCTTGTAAGGTGGGTTTGTTCTGAAGTAGTGGTGACCCATCATCACAGAGTTCATTTCATGACTTGGATCTCACTGTAACAAGTCCAGCATTTTAAGAATTACCTTATATTGGTTCTCTTAGATCAGGGGTCCTCAAACTTTTAAAACAGAGGCTGGTTCACAGTCCATCACACCGTTGGGGCCCCCAGAATATAGTTTGTCATAGTGGCTTGAATATTAGACTACCATTCTGGAGACAGGGATTCAAATTCCTGCTTGGTTATGGAAATCCATGAGAGTGTGACTTTGGCTAATCACATAGTCTCCATCTCAGAGGAAGGCAAAAGCAACCCCCCTCTGAACAAAGCTTTCTAAGAGAAACCCACAACAGAGTTGACTTTTGGCGGTCACCATACATTGGATATGATTTGAAAGTTCACAACAACAAGACTCTGCCTCCTGTTGTGTGGATATGACCCTACATGCATGACAATGTACATAAAGGAACTCTATGCATTTGTTAAGTCTGAAGCATGAGTGTTGGGAAATTGGACGGTACACATGATCTCCCTCCTACATAAGTTCAGTGGAAAATGTGATAAATGTCCCTTGCATCTGCTCAATGGAAATTAACATAAACTAGTAGGATTTATGGGAATATAAGCACATTGGATCCAGGACTCTGCTTTTATACTGTTGAGCAAGAGTTGTTTTTTTTTTTTAAAAGAAACTCAAAACTTTTCTCATGTACAATGTGGCCAAATGTTCTTTATCCTCAGTGTAAAAAACACAGAGACGAAAGCTGACAGCTACACGGTTGTCAGCACTTTTTGATGAACCAAAAAAAACATGCCAAGTTGGCAAGTGTGGCTCCAGTACTTGGATTAGGGAAAATGAGCCAGATGCTGTTTGTACAATGAGGTCAGTAGTACCAAAAGGTTAAATAAATAAAATGCCCTCTCTGGAACATAACATCCAAGTCCTGCACATTTTTGAGATGAAAGATAGAAGCTCTACTTATTTAAAAGTGCATTTTCAGTTTCTGAGTATATCCACACTGCTCAATTACAGCAGTTTGATGCCATTTTAAATGTCACTGCTCCAGTCGTCTTGGGATGTGTAATTTAGTAAAGGGTTTAGAATTTTATATTAGAGATGACTAGCCCTCTACCTCAGCTGCAATCCAGAAAGTACTCTGGGGACTCCTTTCTTCATAATTAAACAGAACTGTTCATCTCTTTTCAGAGTATTTTGATGTCTTCTGACTAGCTCACCAAACTACGAATCCCAGGATGGTCCTCTGGCAATTAAAGTGGTGACAAACTGCTATAATTGAGCAGTGTGGAAAAGGAATATTATCAGTTTGGTTTTGCAACCTCCTTTTGTGATCCTGAATATGAAGAATATTTTTTTTTCTTTTTAGAATTGGCTATCCTATCACTTACATGCATAAATGGAATTTGATAAATGGAATCATTCTCTCACAGTTCACTGGAATATTTTTCTGGTACTGGTATTCTTCTTAGCAAATCAGATATGTCCATGAACATTATTTCTGTGACAATAAAGACATACCAGTGGTAGAAATAATGTGATATAGATTCCTATATCTATATCTAATCTATTGTGGTATAGATTCCTATACCACAAAAAAGAAGAGCGTTCAATATGTTTAAGCAAATATTTTAGCCAAAACTAACTATATGCATATCTGGAATGAAACAACCAGATCAGGTAAGCCTTGTGTAAATAATAAAAAAGCATTTTTAACCACTTAGGAAGTTTCTTCCAAAATGCATTTAGGGATTATTTCCTCCTTCACCAGCCCCACTCTTCTTGAGGTTTCCATTTTGGCAACCAATTCTAGAGGGACCTTATCAGGTGTAGTCTTCTCTGCATCTTCTCCCTGTTTCTCCACATTGCCAAAACACAGTCATGTGGAGCCCATCACACAATGCAGGGCAACTTCCAGCAGAACTCTGTTGGGCTTTGTTTTGGCAGCATGGAGAAACAGAACCCAGATTCCCTTTGGAGCACTTAGGTGTTATCTGACTCCTAATAGCAAAAAGCAGAGAAACACAGGGGAAGGGATGTGGGATGGCAGCAGATGGAACTGGATGAGAGGGAATAGAGTAAGACAATTCCCTCCACTGTCCCACACTACTTTCCCCATCTGTCTGATGAGTCTTTGGTCCATTAACATGCTCTGAGGGATAGCTGATTTTTATCTGCTTTCCTATTTTCTGTCTGTTTTGCTGTTTACACATGCTCAGTAAGGGATTCTGGAAGCAGCTGCTGTTCTAGCCTGTTCTAGACAAGCACACATACTACAGTAAGGACTAGATAGAGTAGAACCCACTCTTTCCCAGCTCAAGCTTTTAATGCCTTATTTACTGCTCCAACTCAACAGCAACAATCTGTGTTTCTCCAGCCCTTCTTTACTATCATCTCAATTCTTATGCTGATAAAAAGAGAGAACTAGACAAGAGAGGAATCAAAAGGGGCAACATAAAAAATACTTTTAAAAGCAGCTTCAGATGCTTTGTTAACTGAGGTGTGCCTATGCAATATTAAAGCTAATCATTATATAGCTTAAGCTCAGTGTTACTCTGTAACCAGGGATTCAAGTCTAGATTAAAAACTCAAGACAGAAGAAGAAAAGTAAAATAATTGCCTATTTATCATAGACTTCCTGTTATCGCCCACAAGCTTTTAGCATAGCAAGTTCTCTGCTCAAATGGCAATATGAGATTTCTGTTATCCTCTATTTTCAATTTTAGCACACATTGCAAAAGCATTTTTGAAAAAGACAGCCTGTAGAGTACTACTAAGTTTGGCAAAATGCTCTTGGGGAATCATGCACGTAGCATCTAAAAATAACACACTGAAAGGTTGTGGTGGTGGTTTGGGGGGGGGGGCATAAAATCATCATTACATTTAAAACTCTTGCTTTTGTCTAGCTGAGAAATTATATAGAAGTGGTTTGATTTGGTCTTCACAGGGTTGTCATAAATAGATGTCCGATGAAATGCAAAATTTCAGAATCCTTAGAGCAATATAAACTATCCTTTCTTTCTTTAATTAATTAATTTAGTTAAATACATTTTCAAAATACTTCTGCTTTACAAAATCTCTCTGATATTCCTGTATGTTTTATGTACTCTTTCTGAAGCATGTATCTTGGTTTTCAGTTGGGAAGAGAGGTTGCGAAATAATGAATATTCAGAAAATGTCAACAACATTGCTATTTATTCTTAAAAACCAGAGAAAAAGCAACCCCATTTCCTTTTCACCAATTCAATATACTATTTTAAAGTGTTGTCCTTGAATGTATAATATTTTACATTATTTGGTGACATGCAGATTCATGACAACTGGTATGTGAAACAACAAATCATTATTACAATTTCCACTTTTAATTATTTCATATTAAGTAGTATTCAGTTGTTTTTATTGCCCAGGAACCGCTTTCATCTAATTACATATATTTAGCAAAATAAGAGTGCCAAGTTTTCATCATTGCTTTTGTTTTTTATTTATTTATTTTCTTCCTATTGACAAACAAATAGTTATAACTAAGAAATACAATCTAAACACTTTAAACTATAAAAATATTCTAATGGTGCTGAATAAACGAAAATAAAATACATTTTCAATTAATTTGGATTTCCATGAATTAGTAAACAAGACCCATCTTTCAACTTAACAGGCTGTTTTGGTGGTAATTTAATTTTCTGTACTAAGAGATTCCACCACCTTAGATTTTTATCCTATTTATTTCAATAAGTTGAACATAGGCAAGAAAGCTCAATTTCTGCTAGCAGTGGGCCATTCTACACAGACAATAAAAGCCAGTTCCAAATTGACTCGGGGTCAGGTGTCCACAAAACGCACAAGTCCATAGCATACTGCAACATGCAATCAGCTGAGTTTTTTTTTTTAAAAAAAACCACTGAAAAATCTGGATCAAGCCATGCAATTTGCTGAAGCCAAAGAATGTATATCCCATGCAGAGCAGAAACTTGAGACCAAAATGCAGAGGACAGGACTAGTCATAAAGCAATGGGGGGGGGGGGGAGAGAGAGACTCTTAATACACAGTTCACTCAAAAGGTAAAAACAAACAGTCCCCTCCAGAGGGGAAACCACAGCTTTGCCATGGGCATGCTCACTTTCCCTTTCTTTCTTTTCCCTGAATTGCTCTAGCACTGATCAGATAGGCGGCTTCTTTTCAGTGCATCTCACTGAAGGGGAGAAATCTTGATTTGGCTTGATCCTCAATCAGCACATCTTTGTGACCACTATCCAGTTTCCAACCAGTTGCTGGGATGCCTGTGTAGACACTCCACAAGGAACCCAGTAACTTTTATCCACATCCTGACTCAGATTCCATGTCTATGTAAAAGCAGCCTCTGTGAAAGAATCAATGCAGGTAGACAACACTTTAACTGTTATGGCCCAATCCTGTGGAATCATGAGTTTTGTAGTTTGGTGAGGCACCAGCACTCTTAGGCAGAGAAGGCTAAAGAACTTGAAAAACTTCAACCTTCATGATTCTATAGAACTGGGCCAGGATTGTTAAAGTGGTGTGAAACAGCATTAATTCTAAAGTATATGTGCACTCTTAGTGTAGTGTGTGTGTTTTTGTGTGGAGGACATGATTTAAGTATTCCATATTTATTCATTTTTGTTCTGCTATATGTTGCAAGCAACGGTACTGAGGGGTGGGGTAAACCAAGAGCTCTCTAAACAGGTTAAATAAGTTCAGAGCGTGTGGTGTTCGATTTATCAATAAAAAGTTTTTAAAAGAGCTTGTATTTCTTGGGGAACTGTAGGAAGTGGAAGGGGATACTGAGGGTGTCTACACTGTCAAATAATGCAATGTGCATGCAATGCATGCACCTTAGTCTGCATGCATCCAAATACTCAGGCCAAAGATTTAACTTAGGGTAGCCACTTAATGTGACTGCACTCCAGGTTAAAACACACAGGGCAATGCCCAAATCCAGTTCTAGGATCCAGCTCTTTCCACAGGCCCAAAATGTGCCTGCTTTTACCAAAGGCATCCAAATGACACTTCCAGCAAAAGTGAATTAATTTGATACAAAGCAAGAAACACCTGCTTTGTCTTTAATTAATTAGATAGGCCATTAGATCTGGGCCTTCCTGCTTCCACAATCCCAGGAGTCTGTCCACACAGCCCAATTTGCTCCTGCCTCTTCCTCCTCACACTTCATTGGTATGTTCCAGGAGCCTGGAGGGAGGTCTAATGGTGGCCCAATAAGTTTCTCTGTATTTTTAACGATTTGGGGGTGGGAAGGGGGTGGATGGCCAGATGCCATCCCAAAAGTTTTTGGGCTGGCCTGTGGACAGCCAACTAGCAAAACCTGTTTTTTTCCTGCAGATTTAAACCTACTTCAGAGTTTAATTTATGTCTGGAAGCACCCTTGGATTCCTATGAGAGATCCAGGATCATGTCCCTATAGCCATTGCACACTCCACAGGTTCAAGCTGCCTGGGGAAGCAGATGGCTATCCCTTTTACCCCTACCCCCAACTGACAGCAACCCTATATAGCCAAAATTCCGTTCCAAACTGGTATTTATCATATTAGTTGAAGTTGGATTCTATGATAGTGGAGAACTGCCATGAGACATTTTAAACACTACTGAAAAAGTGGATGACAAAGAATTAATTCAGACTTTCTCTGTCAATGTAGGGCAGTTGGATATTATGATATTGTACATACATAATGGGAGGTTATTTAGGACTGTCCCTGCCAAATCAATACTATTGGAGGGTATAATAATATGGAGTTCTGGGATTTATCAGAATTCAATATTTTTGTAGATCCCAAACCTTCCAGTTCCTTTTTTTTTTTTTTGTGTAACTTGGGTAACCAATCAAGTATTTTGCCAGTATTAATGGATGGTCAGTCATGCATTGCTAAACACATATTAGCTTTTCATTTGTGTACTGAAGCCTTTCAGCAGAAATCAGCAAAGCTATTTTCATTAAATAAAAGAAATGAATTTGAAAGGAGACTTTATTTGATAGTTCAGTCTAATTTTATTAATACATTGGCCATAGGATGAATTAATGTATTTCATAAAATACCAAAGGTTAATTTTGTTTAAATCTGGGTTAGAGGAAATCAAACTGAAAAATCAAATGTAAAAAACATCGAAGAACAAGTAAAGTATTACTAATACAGTAGAGTCTCGCTTATCCAACATAGATGGGGCCAGCAGAACGTTGGATAAGTGAAAATGTTGGATAATAAGGAAGGATTAAGGACAGGCCTCTTAAACATCAAATTCCATTACGATTTTACAAATTATGTACAAATTACATCATGTTTTACAACAAATCAACAGAAAAAGCAGTTCAATACACGGTAACATTATGTAGTAATTACTGTATTTACAAATGTAGAACCAAAACATCTGGGCGGAAGGCAGACTGTGTTGGATAATACAGAACATTGGATGAGCCAAGGTTGGATAAGCGATACTTTACAGTATTCTGTTCTAAACTCACTAGATCTGAAAGATAAGCTTCAAATGGCAGTTAAGAGGTGATGCAGAAATCAAGTTCTAAACCTCACAAACTCTGAGAATGCCTGCCATAGATGCAGGTGAAATGTCAGGAGAGAATGCTTCTGGAACATGGCCATTCAGCTCGAAAAATGTATAACAACCCAGTGATTCTGTCCATGAAAGCCTTCAACAAGACCCTCCTCAAATTCTTTGCAAACTTTGGGCAGCCTTGAGATTCCTGTGAATGCAGCAGCTTTGAAAAACATGTGTTCACCTTAATTCATACTTGCTTTCTGCCACAAGCTGCCTTTTTCTACCACCCAAAGAGCAAAAGAATTCAGTTGTAGGGTTGTTCTGAAGGTTCCTTTGAGATTGGGAGAGATCTGCTGAGGTTTTTATTTTTCAAATATTTATAAAAATTCATTTTTTCCCCCTGTGAGACGTTATGGGGTTGTGTTTTTCAGTGACATACTCATATCACAAGCTATGGGTGATATCAATACCTTCAAGTCCTAAAACCAGACAGATCTGGCAAGGAAATATGATGATGTTACTTTAGAATACCTACATATTTTACTTTACTGAGGACAACCCTGTATTTGAAAGGCAATTCAGGGACAGTCTTTTTGTTTGAAGTAATCCTCAGTTTGAAGGGGTGTCCAATTTAGAGACATGAAAAAATGATGGAAGGCTCTGAACTTGCCTATTAACTTCACAATTGGACAAAAGATTGAGCCGAGTACAAGGTGAGAGTACTCCTTACTGGGGGGGGAAATGTGTTTTCTCTCTTTAAAAATTCTAGCAGTTATTTCTCTATGTGTATCTTTGTATATAAAAGAGGACATATACATTTCTAGTAAATCAGTAGTTTGTTTTCTTTTTAAATATAATTTTTAGGAAAGGAATTCATAAATGAATATCTTAGATTTTTGAGAGGGATAAATATGCACACTATAAAGTAGTTTATTGCCCCACTACAAGACTGGGAAGCCTGTCCTTAGATCCTTGGACTTGCATTTCCACCAGTCTTTTCCATAAGAAAAGGTAATGGTACTAGCATGCTCACCAACATCTGTAGAACTGTAGCTTCCAGTGTTCAACTACACAAGTAAAGGATAAGCTTGGCAAGTAGAACTTCACATTCACACATTATATTTTGTTACATTACAGTGAAATGTAAAACGGAGTGCTTCTGTTTCAAGAACCAGAAATAAAAAGCCTGCTATTACTGTTGTCATGATTTTTCAGCCCTTTATGAAATTTAATTTCCTTCAGCTTGCCAATGCATTTTCCACTTCCAGAGCCTTTTGGAAATTTCAGACAATAGAAACAGAAAGTTAATATTCTGATTATGGTCATTTTTTACATAGACTGTAGAGTATTAACTTTCAACTTTTACATTAAGCAGCAGATATGCCAAAATGAGATATAGGTTTTTTCTAGTATTATCTTGTGCTACCTGCAGCTGTTGGATTTCAGATGGTAATAAATGACACCCATTGAACTAAATATTTCATAAAAGGAAGGTTAAATGGATGGTTTTAATAGTCTCGCCTTACCTAAATGTTTTGAAGTGTGTAAACATAGCATTGTGTTGCATATTTTATCCCCTCTCTGATTTCTGAGAAGCCAAAATGGACAAGAGCAAATGTAAGAATTATCATGGCACACACTTACACACAGATTTACTTATGAATAAGGTTTTTAATATCAATCTGGGGTGTTGTGGTTTTTAACTTGGAATAATCTATGTTTAATGGTTTATAAATGTGAAATTATTAATGCTATATTTGTATATTTTAAATTGTATGCTAATGCTTTTATGTTAAACCACTTTGAGTGCCCTCCAAGAGAAATAAATTGGGTAATAATAATAATAATAATAATAATAATAATAATCACAGCTGAAGTGAGTGTAGGGCCAGTGTAGGGCGTAAGTTGGATATACACTACTCTATATCCCAGATCCCATATCAGGATTCTGGATTATATAAATCTGCACTGCCAGAGAATCTGGGATAAGCTGAAAAACTGGGAACAGATACTAGGATATAGGGCAGTGTAGATCCAGCCTCAGAAAGTTGATTTAGGGATTCATGAATGAAAGGCAGATTGTTAGGTATTTGGTTTTGTAGTTATTACTTGGACCGCCAGTGAAAGGATGGCTTCTTATGAAAGGTTTCTGCTTCAAATACTTGATCACCTTCCAAGTCTTTGTTGTAACTTTGGGGGGAGGCACCATTTCCTGATCTGCCTCAGGGCCCTTCCAGGCAGGACCAAATTGTGAAAGGAAACAGGATTAAAAATCCCAATTCCTTTTGAGATTTAGGTCACACGGATTTAGGCTACATTGTGTATCCCTGCACAGCCCCCCCCCCACAAAAAAAGCAAAACACAAGAGTTCCTTGTGATACACTGGTGTAGACTGCTCCAGTGCTTATCCTCATTTTATCATCATGAAACAGACGAGGGATGTAAACAGATGGAGCCAAATCGAATCGTGAGAAGAAAGCAATTCCCCTGAGAACTCTCAACAACCATTTATCATATTTCTGAAATTAAACAGAACTTGAATTTACACAGTGGACACACCATCATGGCAGGCAAGTGACCTCAAAGGAAACAAGGTTCAAGGGGTCAAACTTAAAGGCACCAGGAGGATAAGGAGAGAGGATGATAGGAACATCTCAGAGAGTCAATGAGAAAAATATTTAAAAGAAAACTTCCAGTTGATGTTTTGTATCTTTTGCGGTATCATTCAATCTGCATTATCCAAACCTTTCTGGACACCATGGGGCCATTTTTTGGGGGACTAATGGCTCTGTGTGAGGACTCTCCTTGAGGTATCAGGGTTTTTAATCCCACTTTGTTACTGGATGGCACTAAGTTTTTCTTAGTTTTCTAAGGGATCTAGGGGCTTGGGGGGAGGGGGTAGGCATTCCCACAGTTTACCAGGTTTATTTAGCCAGACAAGCTGTGGGGATACTGTCTGGACTGTAGTATTCTGCAATCCAGACCTGGAAATCATGCATTTATCCCACGCCTTCCAAGAATAAATACACTATCAAATTAATTTACTACAAACCAGGGTTTTCCTGGTTTGTATTGAATTAATGCAGGACTGTCGAGAATGTTGTCTGGACAGCCCCTCCTTTATTATGGGAGTTCCTGCAATAAAGGCCCTGTCTGGATGGACCCTTAGAGACAATCATTTGTACATGAGAAAAACACAGGTAGTGATAGGAAAAGTACAAGGTATCCATTTATTTAAAGAATTAATTAGAGCATTGTTAAAGGCTTTCATGGCTGGAATCACTGGGTTGCTGTGAGTTTTCCAGGCTGTATGGCCATGTTCCAGAAGCATAATCACCTGACGTTTCGCCCACATCTATGGCAGGCATCCTGAGAGGTTGTGAGGTCAGTTGGAAACTAGGCAAGTGGGGTTTATATATCTGTGGGTGGGAGAAGGAATTCTTGTCTGCTTGAGGCAAGTGTGAATGTTGTAGTTGCCCACCTTGATTAGCATTAAATGGCCCTGTAGCTTCAATACATAATTTATGGCAGATTTAGAATTGTCTACACACAGTTAAAAATCCTAGTTACCTCATAGCTGTTTTGATTTTGATATGTGAAATTCTTCAAGATTCTCTTGGTTCTTTGAGCTGTAATTAAGCTTAGCAAGCAGATTGGCTGACCTACAACCATCTCACATTTCACAGTAATAACACTATGATTCCACTTTATGGTCATGGTTTCATCCTGCAGAATCCTAGGATTTATAGTGAGACACTGAGGCATCAGGGTGAGAATTCTAAATGCCCCTTTGAAACTGTGAATCCTAGGATTTCTTAGGTTGGTTCTACACTGCCATATAATGAAGTTTCAAAATGCATATTAAGTGCATTGAACTGGATTATTTGAATCTATATCGCCATATAATCTAGTTCAATGCAGTTGATCTTTCTGAAATTGTATTATATGGCAGTGTACATCCAGCCTTAGAGTACTCATTGTATTATAGTAGTGCAGTGTAAAAGAAACCCTGCTCTATGGCACATTCCCTGCATCTTGTTTCTCATGGAAAACATAACTATTAAATTTGTAAAATTTACTCTTTTTAATTTTGAGTCTAACGAATAATCAAATCCATCCTCAGGCTGTTGTCAATTCTTAAACGTATTACAGCACAAAGTGATAACAATCATTATTAAATCAATGCATCACTGACCACTGTAGCTGCTAATTTTACCAATTCATGTTTCGGTGATGAAGGAAAAACCTCAAAGCAATTCCAGACATTAATGGGAATTAACTTGCTATTACCATCTGTACTGAGAGAAAATCACCTCCAATTCATATCAATGTGGGAGATTTTGATAGTAGACCAGATTGTGTGGTCCTTTATTTTTTGTAAAGCAAATAATTTAGGCAGTAGTCCAAAGTCCATTGGGTTATAAGCAGTTTAACTATTGTAGTAACACAGCTCTATTTGATTTTACTGTAATAATTCCTAAAAAATAAATAAAAGGGAGGTGTTAGAGAAAAAGATATTGGTTAGAATTCTGCATGGCATACTTAATTATGTAACCATGGTAGTTATGTAGCTATATAGTATCTTCTGGCTTTATTCCCCTATTTCCATTTATCAAGCAAGCAGCAGTTGCTGCAAGAGACAGGGATCTGTTCTTTTGACTAGAAAGCAACCGACTGACATTCTCATCCTAGAAGCAGGATTTCAGTTGAAATTCCCATTTGCGCTGGAGATTGCTCATGGCGGGGTTGTGGGTTAATGGGAATGTCTGAGGCTGCTGCTCAGTAAATGGGGAATGGGGATGCAGCAACAAATCCAAGACAAAGTTAGCTCTCATCTCTTCAGCTGACCAAAGCAGCCGTTTGTCATGGCAGCTATTTTTTCAGGGGCACCTGGATGAACTCAACATCTCCACAATATACATGCTTTCTAGGTTGGAATACATCTGAGATTGATAATCTTCCCTTATTTTCGAATATTTCTTCTACTTTCTTCCCCCAAAAGGTGCTGATGCTTTTACAGTCAAATCTGGGGAGGGGATCATTTCATACAAAGCATTCCAAGATGGAAACATTCTTATCTATCCTTACAGCATGGCTGATCTCACACAGCTTTCTAAAGAAAATGCAACGATTGATGGACAAAATATCTTTGCTACAATGCTGTATGAATAATTATGACTAGTAAATGTGCAGTCATTCTGTTATGCATTCCTTAAATATATAAAGCACATTTATAGGGTGAATAGAAGAGCTAACCGTACTTCTCACCAACTCTTCTGGAAATCCCTGTTCTACCAAATCAGTCTCTTTCATAGATGCCGTTGTTCAAGTTGACCCTGGCAGTTCATTTTTCATCAACTGCCCCAAGACTGTGGAATGACCTGTCGGAAGAGGTTCAGCAGCTAAATCAGCTGTCAGAATTTAGAAAGCATCTGAAGACCCAGATCTTCTGGCAGGCCTACCCTGTCAATTTTAAATTGTGAATTTTAATCAGTGGATTTTAACTTGTATTTTAATTCTGTTGTATTGTTGTATGTGTTTTAATAGTGTTTTATCTCTTGTTTTAATGATGTATCCCATCTCGAGCCACAGAGAGAAGCGATTAAAATAATAATAATAATAATAATAATAAGAAGAAGAAGAAGAAGAAGAAGAAGAAGAAGAAGAAGAAGTAGTCCTGATCCAGAATTCCCTTTCCAGGAAAAAACTTTTATACTCCTAGTTATACACTGATGGGAGAGAATTGTCCAAAGATGTTTCTGAGAGATTGTGAAATCCTAGTCACTTCCTGGAGACTAAAAATGCAGATGGTAGCATGATTGCTTGTAAAAATCAAGCTAAATACAAAGTTCATCTGAAACTTTCCATGGTATCAGGTGTTCTATAGAGCTCCAAAAAAGCCCTTGTGCATACAACTGTTTATAAAATGTTAATGACAAGGTAAACATTTTACATTAATTCTGATCCAAACTGGCAGCAGTGCAAGCCCAAGATGACTTTCCTTAAATTAGAATTTAGCCACCTAATTTTCTACTGTAAATAGCAACTGCAAAATTTGCATGCCAAGTTCTGGGTGCATTTGTGTAACTGGAGCATCTGGCTTTTTGGCAGAGAATACAGACAAATGCATTGCCAAATACAGATCACCCTCCTGGTCTCTCACATAATATGGGCGATGCTGGCAGGCAGCTTTGTCTTCCTTAATGCCATCTTCTAGTTAATCTGCTCTGACTTCAGCGACTTGGGCATTTATCTATTTTGAACTATGTTTAGAAAATTGCTCTTCCAGGGACTCATCTAGGCCTCATTATGTTCTCTGACAAGGATCACTTGACCTTGAGAACACAAAACAACATCTCTAATATATTGTTCCTTAAAACGGACATCTCTTACAACTATGTGATAGGACTCCTGGTTCACATTTTTCCTTGTTTTACCTTCACTGCACCTTATCTTTTCATGGTGTCTTCCATTCTTTCAGCTTCAGCAACAGATCTCTTACACCAGGGTTAGGGAACCTGCCATTTTCCTGATGTTATTGGATTCAAACCCCAGTGTCAACCTATCAGCCTCATGTCAGCATAGGCATAAGGCAGTGCTCAAGGATGATGGATATTTTAATCCAATGTCATCTTTTTAAAAATAACATGTCTTTATTAAAATAAACTACATATAAAGAAAAAAACCTAGATTATACTGCATCTACCAAAACATAATACTTACAAGAAAAAAACATACAAGAGTGGGGGGTTGAGGAAACACAACAAATGGAAAAACACAGACTACCCAAAATTCCGTAGTAACTACTACTAGTAGCCTTTCACTGTACCCATCCACAAAAAGATTATTTTTAAAAAGTTGGTTTCCTGCTCTCCAAAACCAAGGTCATAAATGCAAAACATCATTTCACATCCTTTATTCTTCTTAATACTCAAAACCCACAAGTTTCAATTTTAACAAAATTTAAAAAGGTTCCCATACTTTTTTAAAAATGCCCAGAAGTTTCTAATTGAAACAGATCATTTGTCAATTTCTGCCATTCCGAAAGTTTTAAATATCCAACTGTCCATTGTTGATATATTCTCCCCGCCTCCAATTTCTGAGCATGTAATAATCTTGCTGCCAAAATCAGGTAACACTTTAAAATTGAGGCCATTAATCTTTTCAGTAATCTGTTTATGAATCACTACCAATAAAAAACAGCTGTAATGTGATTTTGAAGTGTTCTTGTTAAACTAATATCAATTGGAGTGCCACATTCCTTTCCTGTATAAATGAAAAAAAAATCTCAGATCGTGTTCTACTCAATGCTGCTTTCAATAACTCCAGCAGCTTTTCTCAGCTATAAAAAGGGAAAGCATTACATGTATTTATTGGAAGCAATACTTTGTTTGGCCAGCAACCCAGAATCCACCAGACAGCATTGTCCAAGGTCTACATATTGGTTACACTGAGGTCTGGGCTAGGTTATCTGTTAGTGCTAAATTCACATGATGATCATAGATGTAATTGTCTTTACTGTAATCAACCTATCTCATCAGTCTTGTGTTGACAGTTCTATGATACTGCCTGAGCCTGTTTTGGTAACATTATATAGCCCAACAATCAATATATGTATACGTGTGTGTGTATTGGTGTCTTGGTTTTGAGGCCTGTACCTGGAATTATTTGGAGTGCTGATTCAGAATATTGCATTTTATAAAACACACTAGCTGTGCCCTGCCACGCGTTGCTGTGGCTTTTAGTAAGAGTTTTGAAGTCTGTGCCTGGCCTCTCTTCCTTCCTTCACTCGCCCTCTTTCCCTCTTTCTCTCTCTCACACTCCTTCCTTTCCCCTCTTTCTCTCTCTCTCTCTCTCTCCCTCTCTCTGGCATCCCTCCGTCCTCCCCCTTCTTTATGCTTGTGTGTAAACTTGAGTATCTTCTGTTGGTCATGGGGGTTCAGTGTGGCATGTTTGCCCCAATTCTGTCGTTGGTGGGGTTCAGGATGCTCTTTGAGTCTTGGTAAACTCTGAATCCCAGTGACTACAACTCCCAAATGTCAAGGTCTATTTCCCTCAAACTCCATCTGTGTGGATATTAGGGCGTATTGAATGCTTTGGTCCGGATCCATCATTGTTGTCTTCCAAGTCGCCCCCTCCCTTCTCCCCACCCCTTCCCTCCCTGAGTCACTCCTTCCCTCCTCCCCCCCCCTCCGGAAAGACACGCCCCCTCCCTTCGCCCCACCTCTTCTCTTCCTGATTGACTCCTGGAAGGAAAGGGGTGGGGCGAAGGGAGGGGGCGTGTCTTCAAATTCGCCCCCTCCCTTCTCCCCACCCCTTCCCTCCCTGAGTCACTCCTTCCCTCCTCCCCCCCCTCCGGAAAGACACGCCCCCTCCCTTCGCCCCACCTCTTCTCTTCCTGATTGACTCCTGGAAGGAAAGGGGTGGGGCGAAGGGAGGGGGCGTGGGAGGGGATGGGAGGAGGGAAGGAGTGACTCAGGGAGGGAAGGGGTGGGGAGAAGGGAGGGGGCGAATTTGAAGACACGCCTCCTCCCTTCTCCCCACCCCTTCCCTCCCTGAGTCACTCCTTCCCTCCTCCCACCCCCTCCGGAAAGACACGCCCCCTCCCTTCGCCCCACCCCTTTCCTTCCAGGAGTCAATCAGGGAGGGAAGGGGTGGGGCGAAGGGAGGGGGCGTGTCTTTCCGGAGGGGGGGGAGGAGGGAAGGAGTGACTCAGGGAGGGAAGGGGTGGGGAGAAGGGAGGGGGCGAATTTGAAGACACGCCTCCTCCCTTCGCCCCACCCCTTTCCTCCGTGACTCACTCCTTCCCTCCTCCCTCCCTCTCCGGTTAGACACGCCCCCTCCCTTCACCCCACCCCTTTGTGTGTGCCACGCGGGGGGGGGGGGGTGAGGGGCGGCGCGTGCGCGCGTGGCGGGGAGTTTGCACCGCGCACGTGTGTGTGTGCCGCGCGGGGGGAGGGGGGGAGGGGCCGTGCGTGCGCGCGTGCCGGGGAGTTTGCGGCAGTGCGCATGTTCAGTTGTTTAGCGGTGTTTTTGTCGTTGTTGTGGTGTTTTTTTTTTAATTTGGAGTACATTAGTTTGTACCGAGTGGGTTGTCCTAGGGGCATGGCAATTCTGGTTCAGTTTCGTTGGGGGGTTGTGGAGTTATACGGCGCCGTACGACGCCCCTTACAGATTTATATTATAGATTAGCTCTAGCTTATTAGGGCCCTCCCAAATAACCTTTTATCCCACGATATCAAAGCAGAAAATCCCACATTAAGTGAGTGTGGACTCGGATAACCCAGTTCAAAACAGATATTGTGGGATTTTCTGCCTTGATATTCTGGGGTAAAGGGCTGTGTGGAAGGATCCTTCAATATGGTTATCTTTGTTTTCTTTGGACAAGCAGAGAAAGACTGGCATATATTGTGTATTTAAAAAACTAGACCTGATGTGGGGAAACTGGTGCCATTTGTGAGATCGGCAGGTCAGATATACCAAGAAACAGGTCTATCATGACCATATTGGGTCACAGTTCATCGGTAACACATATTGTGATGTTATCCTGTACATAAATGTGCTATAGTATAGTGGGTGGAGTCCAATGTCTAAATCAAGGGACGTAATGGTTCCCCTCTATTCTGCTTTGGTCAGACCACACCTTGAATACTGTGACCCATTCTGGGCATTGCCATTCATAAGGGACATTGACAAGCTGGAAGGTGTCCAGAGGAGGGTGACTGAAATGATCAAAAGTCTGGAGGCCATGCCCTATGAGAAACAACTTAAAGAGCTGGGTATGCTTCACCTGTGGAAGTGAAGGTTGAGAAGAGACATGGTAGCCATGTTTAAATATTTAAAAGGATGTCTTAAGGAAGAGGGAGAAGGCTTGTTTTCTGTGACCCTGTAGACTAGGATTTGGAGCAATGGGTTCAAATCCCAGGAAAGGAGATTCCATTTGAACATTAGGAAAAACTGACAGTAAGAGCTGTCCAACAGTGGAACTCTCTGCCTTGGAGTTTGCTGGAGGCTCCTTCTTTGGAGGCTTTTAAACAGAGGCTGGATGGCCATTTGTTAGGAGAACTTTGAACTTTTCCTGCAAGGCAGGGGGCTTGACAAGATGACCCATGTGGTCTCTTTCAACTATGTGATTCTGTAATTTCTTGATCTAATTGATTGTTGATTCTTTCTTCATTATTAGCTATGGAACAGCATCATTCATTTCAAGTGAGGGCATCGTTTAGAGCAGTGGTTCTCAACTTGTGGGTCCCCAGATGTTTTGGTCTTCAACTCTCAGAAATCCCAACAGCTGGTAAACTGGCTGGGATTTCTGGGAGTTATAGGCCAAAACACTTGGGGACCAGCAGGTTGAGAACCACTCATTTAGAGGTTGTGGAGAAGATTGTGTGTCACACAGATCACTTCCTCAAGACCTTGCTGCTGCCTACCATCAGAGGTAATAATTATTTTAACCTAATGATGGGACCAATTCCAGCAATATGATATCATGCACAGATTTTTCAGCACAAAATTATCAGGTGTAAAAAGAAGCTGTAATGGATTCATGGCCAAAACTCCCATGAAGCTTCTTAACTATCAAATCAGAGGTTGTGAGGATGCCTGCCACATATGCAGGTGAAATGGCAGGAGAGAATGCTTCTGAAACGTGGCCATACAGCCCAGAAAACTTACAGCAACCCATCAATTTGTATTATTTCAAATCCACAGAACATGTTTTAGGGTCATAACCTACTTTTTTTTTTACTGTAAAATCGCTTGCTTTGGAGAAGGCTGTTGACATCACAGAAACTTGTTCTAGTTAAAGTCTATTGGAAAAGAACATTAAGAGGAAAAGTGCTGGGAGGAGGGTTACCTAGGAAAATGGATGCCATCAACAGCAGTCTTAGAAATGTCAATTGTAATTACATGCCCAACATGGACCATTCTTTCTCTTACTTTTTAAAACCAGTAATTTACTGAGCTGAATGACAGAAAATATATATAATTAACTCTTTTTAAATACGTTTTCTCTTTCTGTATGCATCCATGGTTCTGTCAAATTATTTTTCTCTTTCCGCATTTCTAGCATCCTCTGTCCATATAGTTATTTTATTTTAGGCTGAATGAGTCACTATCCAGTATCTATTACCAAAGAGAAACTGTTAGTAAAACTATCTACATCAAAATTAGCAGGTAATTCAGATGAATTTAGAGAGCACTTGGAAATTCAACCACCTTGCAAAATAGTGCCAGGAAATAGAGCATTATAGATCTGGGTGGATAACAGTAACCATTATAGCATTTTCAGTTAAGAAAAGGGAAAGAAAGTATTGATCCAAAATCTCTTTCTTTTTATACGTCCATCTCCCCACCTGAGCAGACAATAATGTTGTCAGGCTCTCTTTGTCACACAAACACAGAGAGTAGAAAATTGTGCTTATTTCATTCTTGTACAGAAGATCATAAGTTGAGTGTCCCTGATGTGGAATTCCAAAATCCAAAATCATCCACATGGGTGATTGAGATAGTAACAGCTTTGCTTTCTGATGATTCAAGCTTCACAAATTTTGTTTTATGCTCAAAATTATATATCACCACCCTTGGATAGTATATGTAAGGTGAATATAAGACATAATTAATTTTCTGTTTAGACCTGGGTTCCATCTCCATGTGATCTCATTATGTATATCTAATAAATAAATAAAAACAACTAGAAAGTAATGTAGGGTATGGAAAAATAAGCAAACAGGAAGACACCAGTGACCTCTTCACAGGTACCCTTTTTTGGCAGCTGAAGCTGGTTTTTTAGGGTTCACCCATGAGCCACGATGGTTCCCATCACACCCCGCATAACTGCTTCCGGGACGATTCTATGGCTGAAGTGCTGCTGCTGTCAAAAAATGGTGATGACAGACAACAGCAGGCTCCCTGTATTCCCATAAGGAAAGATGGGTCAAGTCACCAAACAAAGACTCCCCTCTCCATGTCATGAAGAAGTGGGGAAGCTGCGATGGAATGAGGCATGGGATGACAGGTCCTTAAACCCCCTGCAAGACCGCCGCTGGGACATGGCGATCCATAACATCTTTGGAGGCACATGTGACAAGGTCTTAAATATGCAAACTTGCAAGTAGCATAGACATGCATAGACATATTGCTAATTTCAATATGTTTTCCATAGGTTGCTCTCCTGCTGTGCCCCTCATCTAAATTTAAGAATCAGGATCTCTCTGCAGAACCCTTTTTTAAATCAAGAGCAGGATTGTTCAACTGCCCATAATGAGGAAGAGAGAAGGGGTTGTTCACTAAGTGTTTTTTTTTTCATGCTTTTCCAATGTGACATGTCAGAAAGTAACATCTCTGCTTCTCTTGGCAGTCATTCCTTCCTTGCCTTACTCAGCTATAATCTCTGATTGCAACCTCTGGTGTCTCACTACCTTTCTGTTGTGGTGGTTACAGCTATTGTGATGACATCATCATACTAATAATTGAACCATGTTTTCAAATACCAGTGACATGAAAAGTATGTTTGAAAACAGCATTTCCAGTTAAGTTAATAACAATTTCAAATCAAGATTTAATTAGTCATGTAAGTGGCCATACATATCCCATTATTAAATATATAATGAGATTAAATAATTCACTCATAATTCACAAGTTTATTTGCAATCAGCCCCACAGTTTTCATTAATCCCACTATAAAGTTTGGATCCTACTATAAGATTTAGTAGAAATTCAGCAGTCAGATAAGAAACATCCTTCAATATTGATAATTACTGATTAGGAGATCTGGTGTGAAATTGGGAACTGGTGGACACATTAGCTATGCTTTGTGAATGTACACTACCTAAAGGACTGGTGTTTCCCTATGGCAACCAGATGTTCTACAGATGTGGACCTTCCAGATGGACTTCCACCTTTTTCCCATTTCAGCCCAGCATATCCAAATGAAACTGTTGTACAATATCTGGAGGAGGACAGGCTGCTTGGTATATCTCTTTCAAATCAAAATCGTGTGTAATCCCGATATGTCATCATAAATTGAAATTATGGAGGAATTGCATCCTTATTTGAAGAATAAAAGCATTTGCAGTATTGTCACCTTCTTCCTGGAGATCTTTCACATTTTTCTAGAGTGGGCTGCAGAGGTGTCAAACTTGTGGCTCTCCAAATGTTTCAGACTCCAACTCTCAAAAACTCTATGCAACTTGTCCAATGACAAGGAATTATGAGATCTGAAATCCAAAACACTTGGAGGCCAAGTTTGATACCACTGGGCTAGGGAATGGTGTAGTATTGTAACTAATGTGCTTTTCATTGCTTTGTCATTTTATTATTTTAAGTGGAGTTTTGAATGATTTCAGTAGCGTGAATAGTTTAATTCTATTTCAATGTTCACTTTTTGTATGTTTTAACTGTATTTTATTTTTCAATTGCAAGGCACTTTGACCCCCCCCCCTCCCAATTTGAGGGGAAAGGTGGGATACAAAGATAATAATTATCATCATAGCAATCATAATACCAGCAATGCTTTTATCCATTCTACTTTAGTAGACCACAATAGTCTTTGATTTCTATTCTCAAGGGGCTGGCTGAACTCTGGCTTCAAAGGTTGTTGGTGATTTTCTTCTTTTTGGAAGATTTCCAATTATGCTTTGCAATATTATTGAAATGTCAGTATAAAATCATGGGAGAATAGAAGTTGACATTTTCAGTTGCATAGAAAGATCAAAGTAATCTGCCCACCTGCTGTTGAATCCAAACCTATTGGTGCCTAATGCATTTGAGCAATTATTGAAGAGCATTTTAACCATGTGAAAATATGTTCTTTATAACATTTCAGTCAGTAAGAAAGCTTCATCCCAAAGTCCCAAACACAAATGTAGCTTTCACTTTGCCACCCCCAACATTGGTTTCAAAATGCCATATGAAATGTTCTTCTTTAAGCTAATTTGTTCTCGGTTCTTAATGTGCCTTACCCATTTTCCACCTTGATATGAATGAATGTTCTTGGATAATTCATACAATCAACATCAGAATGAAGCATAATGAAAAGAACAAAATGGCACAGGATTGCGAGTGTTTTTCTTGCCTCTGCTAAAATTAAAGGATAATTTGAGGCTAACTGTAAGAGGATTATGGTGTTCTGTATGACTCCACATGAAATTCTTGACACTTAAAGTGCACTGCAGCCTTTGAAAAAAGTTAATACAAAAATGTCTTTGTAAACCTTTGTGTTAGCCTTTTAACAACTTTGGCCTCAGATATGCATACTTACAAAGTAATAGGGCTTCACTTTACCCAACCATCGAACCAAAGAGACTTTGACGTGATTGTTCCATATTCCAATACAAACGTCTTCTTCCTCTGTTCCTTATTTGTCTACTGTTTCAGTATGTTCAGTGGAGTTCTAATAGTCATTATCCCAGATACGTTCCTGGGCATTATTTTTTAAATAATGTATTAACATGGATGGAAATAAAAAGGAAAGAAAAAGTATAGGATCCTGCACCATACACAACTACAGCAGCTGAATATGTCTGAACAAACACGAAACTGGCCAACAATTGTCTAATACAGTGGGTTTCAGTGAGGGTGAGGTAGATGGTGTACTACAGATCTCTCTGTGCCTGAATTAAGCTGATCTTTCTCCAGGTTGTCATGTACTCATATATACAATCACATCAAGAAATTCAGCATTTGAAACTAGCCCTTATATGCAAAACTTAGCCCCTGTTGACTTTCTCATCTTGACGTTTTTCAAGGAAAACAATTACCAAACATGCTATATCCCTAATTCTAGGCAGCCCTTAGGCAATAAATTCTAAGTGAAGTAAATACTCCCTTTGAAGTGGTTACAAGGCTTTTAAAAAAACACAACAACAATCAGTATAATATTCAATTTATAAGAAAGAAGTGTTCATAAGGGATTACAGAATTTTATGATCAGCAAGCTATTTGGGGAATTAGATGGAAAATATTAAGGCTACATCTGTTAGTTCCAGCTAGAGTAGACAAACTGGATCAATTGGGATATGATAAGTTATAAAATTTATCTTGATTTATTGTATATCCCCTATTGGCAATTGATAATTGCATTTAGCCCTAAATCCTACCCAAGCCTCATCAATGAGAGAAATACAAAGAGAATTTCCTTTAAACAGTAATATGTATCTGGTTCTAAATGGCAAATGACACTGTGGGGGGGTACAGCCATTTGATTGCCTCTACGGTTAAGAGGCCAGAGGTTGTCCCATATGGTTCCGCCCGCTGTCCAGGACAATTGTGAAGGGAAGGGAGCCATTTTCAGTCAGTCTCAGCAAGGAAAGTCAATGTACAGGACGTGTACAGACTTTCTCTTGTACAAAGGCTTCAACCCTTAAGACTTCCCGAGAGAGGTCTTAAGAGCATCTAAAGATTCCCAAAGGTTCCCAAGGAAACAGCCTTACAACCCCGAGGAATTTTGGAGGGAATAACAGCTTTAAACATCAAGAACTCCAGCTAAGTGACTACAGGCCAACTGGTAGGTCCACTCGGTTTTGAGACGCAGCTCAGCCCGATAGTGGTTCCATATCAGTTAGGTTTAGGATCACAGTTAGCCTGGGAGAAGTTTGGAAAGGGATTTTCCTTTAGAATAAAAGTAACAGTTAGAAGCCACCAGTTAGAAGCCTGGAAGCATTTGTTTAACCCTTTGAAGACAAAAGAAGTTTCTGTTGATTGTTCACCAATAAAATACTTTGTTATATTTTACAAGCCCTCTAGAGACTGTTTATGGTAAAAATCCTTAAGAATTTCTCTTCGGGCTCCCTTGCTTCCCGCTGGGCTAAAGTTGCATGTCCTGTTTTAAAAGCAATTTGTTTCAAGCCCAGCGCACAACAGAACAGATTGGAAGCCCCTTCATGAGCTTTTTGATCTTTGCTTCTAGACAGGGCTTAAAATGCACGGATGTTGGTTTAAGAAACCTGCTTCAGCATGGGTTTAAGGCCCCACACCCTCCCCAAAAGCCTGGGCTTTTTCCAGGGGTGGGAGAGGGGTCCCCATACTATCCTGGTAACTACCGGATGGCATAAGACCACCTCAAAAAGCTAGACTTAAAATGAAAGAAAACTTACCAGGCCGCCATTACACTGCTCCAGCAATCCTTCTGGTATGTAGAAATTATGTGTAGAAATAACCATCCCCCAAACTATTACACACCAGGAGCACTGCTGGAGCAGCATAGTGGTGGCCCAGTAAGTTTTCTTTCATTTTAAGGGATTGGGGGAGAGGGTGGGTGCCCTCTCAATTCTCTGGGTTCATAGAGCCCAGAAAACTGAGAGGACTGTGGGGACTGATCTGTGGGTTGTTCATTCGTTCAGTCGTCTCCAACTCTTCGTGACCTCATGGACCAGCCCACGCCAGAGCTCCCTGTCGGCCGTCACCACCCCCAGCTCCTTCAAGGTCAGTCCAGTCACTTCAAGGATGCCATCCATCCATCTTGCCCTTGGTCGGCCCCTCTTCCTTTTGCCTTCCACTTTCCCCAGCATAATTGTCTTCTCTAGGCTTTGCTGTCTCCTCATGATGTGGCCAAAGTACTTCAACTTTGTCTCTAGTATCCTTCCCTCCAGTGAGCAGTTGGGCTTTATTTCCTGGAGGATGGACTGGTTGGATCTTCTCGCAGTCCAAGGCACTCTCAGCACTTTCCTCCAACACCACAGTTCAAAAGCATCTTCCTTCGCTCAACCTTCCCTAAGGTCCAGCTCTCACATCCGTAGGTTACTACAGGGAATTTGACCTGAACGAGATCTTGTTAACAGCTTGTTTATTTTAACTCCTTTTATACCGAGGGTTGTATGTTGTATGTATGACTATGTATGACTATGTGTTAATTGTGTTATGTGTTAAATGTTTTGACACGGCCAATAGGCCAATCAATAAAACGTATCTATCTATCTACAGGGAATACCATGGCTTTGACTAGGCGGATCTTTGCCCAATACCAGTATTTAATTAATTCAGGAGAAAACAGGGTTTACTCCCAATTTATTTCGTTTTTACCTGAGGCATCGTTTGGACACCCGACATGTCCTGCATTTTGGGGCCTGTTTGGATGGGCCCTGCATCAGTGCAACATGAGACATCCATGTCTTTATCTGGTTTTTGTCTAAAGGTGATGTCTGTCACTGGCAGGTAGCAGGGGGAGAATTTAAGAGTTCAATATATTGTCAAAGGCATTCATGGCCAGAATCACTGGGTTGTTATAGGTTTGTTTTACTCATGTTGCAGCCACAAGAGTAAAGACAAAGATCCACCCAGAGGAAAAGTGTTCTTGCCACACATCAAGGGAACCACTGACTGCATAGGGAAGCCGATGAGGAAACACAACAGAAAAACTATCTACAGACCCACCAAGAAAATCCAACAAATGCTTCATTCAGCAAAGAACAAGAGGGATCCTCTCACTTCTGCAGGAGCCTACCATATACCATGCAGCTGTAGACAAGTCTACATAGGGACCACCAAACGCAGCTTTGCCCAAACACAAATCAAGGAACATGAAAGGCACTTCAGACTACTTGAACCAGAGAAGTCAGCCATAGCAGAGCACCTGATGAACCAACCTGGACACAGCATATTATTTGAGAAGACAGAAATGCTGGACCACTCTAACAACCACCATGTCAGACTACACAGAGAAGCCATTGAAATCCACAAGCATGTGGACAACTTCAACAGAAAGGAGGAAACCATGAAAATGAACAAAATCTGGCTACCAGTATTAAAAAACTCTAAAATTACAACAGCAAAACAACAGAGAGGAAGTAATCTGGGACATCTAATCACCTCTCAACAAAAGATTGCCCCAGGCACTGCCAGGCCATCAACTGTTAATCAAATGTTGAAACATTCACACCTAACTCTAGCAGATAAGAGTCCTTTGTCCCACCCTGGTCATTCCATAGGAGAGAATGCCTCTAGAACATGGCCATATAGCCTGAAAAACCTACAATAACCCATTTAAGAATTCAGTTTATAACCTTTTGGTAAAGGGCAGGGCTCTGGAATTGCATCTGTAAGTCCTGCATGGGAACGAAGTCTATTCTTAAGTCAGACACAGAGGTTTTGTTCTTACTTGGGTCTTTGGAGGGTAGTGTTTCAAATTTGCCTTCTAGCAAAGGGCAAAACAATTATTGAATTGCCTTTGAGTCTTCAGTATTTAACCCAAGCTGAAGTCAGTGGTTGACTCCTGGCTTCAGCTGATCTCAGTCAGGCTGTTCCCTCTCTTGCTTCTTTTACAGGTCAATGTGACTTAAATATGTCATAGGTGAAATAAAATGGCCCTTATTCCATCCAACTTTCTGTATCTGGTCTCATTATTCCATGATTGGTCATGAATAGCACTGAAGTCATTGAAAGAACTTGGGAAACCAATGTAAATTTGTACTTTATAAATAATTTCTGGATCAGTTTCAATGTGCCATGTTCACTATTATTAAAGCAGTAATTAACCTTTTTGCTTAAATGTTAATTTCCATCCTAATAACAGTATAATAACTGGTGATATATTTCTCTGAGATGGGAACAGATTGTATTATGATATTATTATATTAGCGTAAGCTAAATATCACTTTGGGGAAGGAAGGAGGAAACAAGATCACTGCCAATTTGAAAACTGCTGAGACTCTGATAATAATGAAGATTCTAAATAAGATTTTACTTTTAGACAACTTGCTACAGCAATCCCCCTTTTATTTACAATTTGGGCCATATTATCAGTGAAACTATAATGACCTTATCCATAATAAACAACAATCTGAAATTAATGAAATGAAATTAATAATTTGCCACATGTACATATATGAGAACTGAATTTATGCTATTTCAATCTTCATTTGGGCTATATTTGGAATTATTTCTTTTTTGTAAAATGCTTTGTGATAGGAAAAATCCTTCCTTGTAAAAAATTCTAATTTGCCTACAGTTGGATGCCTGTCATCCAACAACCTCAAGGCAGCATGCTATATTCTTCCTTAGTGCATCCTAACCACAACCCAGTAAAATAGACCAATCAAAAAGACAGCGAGAAGCCCAAAAAGATCCAAGGTGTAAGTGTAGTACAGTTTGACACCACATTAACTAGCATGACTCAATGCTATGGAATCTTAAGATTTATAGTTTGGTAAGTTATCAACCTTGTGAAACTAGAACTACTGTATAGCATTGAGCCACCTACAGATCTGCAATAATGTGCGTTTAGGTTGCTTATAAAATGAGGGAAACCTTTCAAATTTGGCAGTTGTGTCAATAAAATGACTGAACTGCTTATATTATGTAGATAGAAAACGCCCACCGACAGAGATGGCCATTAGATACTTTGCTGAAATTAATGGAAACACAAATTCATAGAGAAAATTTTAAAATTTGACAGTGAAATGCATGGAACTTTAAATATGACACCCCCCCCCCCCAACAGAAAAAGTGACATTAAAATGGTCATCTCCTCAGGGCAAGGGTAGAAAACCTTTTCAAGCACCAATTCAATTCCAGATAAAGTTTTGGAAAGCACATTCCATTAAGAAGGTGGGGTCAAAGGCCAAAAGTCACAATTAAAAGTACTGGAATATTTATCCCCAGGAATAGGGGGAAGAGTAAGAAAAGGGTGCCGTTTGGAAAAAGAAAAAAAGATGCATATGAGAGGAAGAGGAGGAGGTGGTGGTGGAAGGGGAGTACCAGTTGAGGAAAGGATAGAGAGATATTTTATTTACCTAAGTACTCAGGGCTGCATAAATATTTGTTGAGCAAAAAGGGGGTCATAACTGGAAAAACTTTAAGAAGCCCTGTTGTAGACAGTAGGTGAAGGGAGGAAGACATGGAAGAAGCTGGTAGGAGTGGAAACAACAGTTGGAAAAGTGGAAGTAGTAGGGTGAGAGAAAGAAGGGAAAAAGGGTTTATTTCTATCTATTATCTTTCTTCCTCATATTGTGTACTCCTTCAAGCAAATATTGACAATTTATTCACACTGTCATAACTTACAGCAATAGCCGATGTAGTGAAGCAACCAAGTTGGGGGGGGGGGTGTTGAATGCTCCCATTAAGGAGGCCAGACTTGGTGGAGGTGGTTGACAGGCGTGGAGCTGCAGGCTATTGAAGGCTGCTCTGCCCCCTGCTGTGCTCTTTGCTTCAGCGTGAGCTAGGAGGCAGGTTTCAACCCCCTCCCCCCCAAATTTTCAACCCTCCCCGAATTTTTTTTCTGGCTACGGCCCTATCCAACTTGGCAGTTAAGAAAGCAGAACAAGAGTACTATCCCATGTATTTTTTGGCAATCCAACCCTAGTAGAATACCCAAGCCCAAATGTCACTTGTAGGTTACTGATGTCTAGCTACACGGGGTTTTAGATCTTAATTTTGATTATACAATTTAGTAAATATTGGGATAATATCTTGTTTATTTAGAAAATATATTACAGCAGGGTCTTTTTTTTTAATATACACATAATGTGAACTAAATTATGGTTATAGAAGGTATCTCCTTTTGTGATTGTTAAAGCATTAAATGTGGAGATTTATTTAATGGTAAATACTTTAATCTCAAACTCTATAGGACCTTATTTATTATCTAAAGAAAATGCAGAGGTAGGTTTGCTTGAAATGTCCGAAGCTCAAAAAGTGGATTGAACATTCAACACCTTATTTTAAGTGCCTAGTATGTGTTCTTTTCCATCAAGCACCCATGGAGATGATTAAAAATAAGTAATTATATTAATTAGAGTTCAAAGTGGGAGCTTTTAAAAAGCTTATTCTTCATCTTTATTCTTTATTGCATTGAATATAAATTGTTAAACAGAACCATGTAGGAAAATTAGAATCCCTAAGTCTCAAACTGTGTGTGTATTTGTATGAGCTTTCATCCATTTAAATTTGTCTAAGCTTTTTTTTTTTTTTTGTAATAGTAATGATTTATCAGGAAGGTTTAAACTGTTTAGAAGAGGTATACAATACTTTCAACAAATGTATGTATTATTAGCAAGCTGTTCAATATAATCATATTTATATCCATGAAAAAATGGGAATAAATATATGAAAAGTACACATGAAGTGGCTTTACTTGAATCCTATTACTGGCCAGTATAGGATCATAAAGTTGGAAGAGACCACAAGGGCCATTCAGTCCAGCCCCTGCCATGCAGCAATGCACAATCAAAGCACTCCCGATAGATGGGCACCCAGCCCTTGTTTGAAAACCTCTAAAGAAGGAGACTCCTCTAATTTCCAAGGATACATATTTCACTGTTGAACACCGCTTACCCTCAGGAAGTTCTTCCTAATATTTAGGTGGAATCTCTTTTCCTGTACTTATCAAAAACAAGTCATGCCAGACTAATCTGATCTCTTTTTTCGATAGAGTTACAAGCTGGGTAGATGCGGGGAATGCCGTGGATGTAGCATACCTAGATTTCAGTAAAGCCTTCAACAAGGTCCCCCATGACCTTCTGGCAAACAAACTAGTCCAGTGTGGGCTAGGTAAAACTACGGTGAGGTGGATCTGTAATTGGTTAAATGGATAAACCCAGAGGGTGCTCACTAATGCTTCCTCTTCATCCTGGAAAGAAGTGATAAGTGGAGTGCCGCAGGGCCCGGTCCTATTCAACATTTTTATCAATGGCTTAGATGAAGGGCTAGAAGGCATGATCATCAAGTTTGCAGACGACACCAAATTGGGAGGGATAGCCAATACTCCAGAGGACAGGAACAGGATTCAAAACGATCTTGACAGATTAGAGAGATGGGCCAAAACTAACAAAATGAAGTTCAACAGTGACAAATGCAAGATACTCCACTTACGCAGGAAAAACAAAATGCAAATATACAGAATGGGGGACGCCTGGCTCTAGAGCAGTACGTGTGAAAAAGATCTTGGACTCCTCGTGGACAACAAGTTAAACATGAGCCAACAATGTGATGTGGTAGCAAAAAAAGCCAATGGGATTTTGGCCTGCATCAATAGGAGCATAGAGTCTAGATCTAGGGAAGTAATGCTACCCCTCTATTCCACCTTGGTTAGACCACACCTGGAATATTGTGTCCAGTTCTAGGCACCACAATTCAAGAGAGATATTGACATGCTGGAATGTGTCCAGAGGAGGGCGACTAAAATGATCAAGGGTCTGAAAAACAAGCCCTCTGAGGAGCGGCTTAAGGAGCTGGGCATGTTTAGCCTGAAGAAGAGAAGGCTGAGAGGAGATATGATAGCCATGTATAAATATGTTAGAGGAAGCCACAGGGAGGAGGGAGCAAGCTTGTTTTCTGCTTCCCTGGAGACTAGGATGCGGAACAATGGTTTCAAACTACAAGAAAGGAGATTCCATCTGAACATGAGGAAGAACTTCCTGACTGTGAGAGCCGTTCAGCAGTGGAACTCTCTGCCCCGGAGTGTGGTGGAGGCTCCTTCTTTGGAAGCTTTTAAACAGAGGCTGGATGGCCATCTGTCAGGGGTGATTTGAATGCAATATTCCTGCTTCTTGGCAGGGGGTTGGACTGGATGGCCCATGAGGTCTCTTCCAACTCTTTGATTCTATGATTCTGTGATCCTATTATTCTACTTTGAACCCCTTTCTCCATCTCCTAAACCCTGATGAGATGCAGGGAGAGGAATGTCTTTTCCCCACTTCTCTCTGCTGCCTGAATGGAGTCCCACAGAGCCCATCACATGATGCAGGGCTACTTCTGGTGGGACTCTGTGGGGACCATTTAGGAAGCAGGGAGAAATGGAGCTGAGAAGAAAGGAGGAGGAGGCAAAAAGAGGAAGTGGGAAAAGACGGGGAAACCATGTGGAAAGAGAGAAGACAGACCCCAATGAGAAGGAACAGAGGCTGATGGTTCCCCCTGTTCTTCGCTGTTCACCACTTTAACCGTGCCCATCTGATAAGGTTAGTAGTCTCTAGAGCAGCAGAAAAAAAGGTGGCACCATCCTTAATATTATATTATTTCAAATATTTGAATATACCACAGTTATCATGTAACCTCTTAGGCCTTTCCTTTCCAGAGTAAACACAGTGCATGATTTCCAGACCTTTTACCATTTTGGTCATCCTCCTCTGGACATGTTCCAATTTGTCAATATCCTTCTTGGTTCCTAGAACTGAGCACAATATTGCAGGTGAGGTTTGACTAAAGCAGGATAGAGTTGGTACTAATACTCCCCTCAATCTAGATACAATACTACTACTGATGCGGCCTAGAATTGTATTAGCTTTTTTAGCTGCCGCATCACATTGTTGACTTACGTTGAGCTTGTGGTCTATTAATATCCAATAGATCCCTTTCACATGAACTGTTTTCAAGCCAGGTAGAAGCTATCCTATATCTGTGCATGTCATTTTTTTTCTGCCTGTGTTATTGTTGCTGTTGTCTTCCCCCTCTTCCTCCTCCTCCTCCTCCTCCTGCTATCCCACTTTACTCTCTTAAATGAGACTAATTTCTCCATGTTGAAAGTCATTTCATGAGTTTTCATCCTGCACCCTAATCTATTAAGGTCATTTTGAATTCTGATCCTGTCCTCTGAGATATTAGTTAACTCTTTATTTGTTTTCCTCTACAAATTTGATAGACATGCACTGTATTTCAAGATATTGAATAGGACAGACCCCTGTGACATCCACCAATCACTTCTCTCCAGCAAAAGGAGGGGGGGGGGGCTTTGGCTCATCCAGTTAATCAATTCTTGGTCCATCTAACAATAACTTTATCCAGCCCAAACTTTACTAGCTATTTTTGAGAATATCATGGGATCTTACTGAAATCAAGATATGCTACATTTACAGCATTCTCTGGCATAACTTCTTTTTGAGAAACTCGTGTTGATTTTTAGTGAGTATGGAATTACTCTCTAAGTGTTGACAGATTGTCTATGTAATGACCTGCTCTAGAAACCCTTTTGGTATTGATGTTAGGCTGACTGGGGATGACATCACATCAAGCATTTTAAAACTGGGGTGTCTGCTTTCAATCGTGTGGATGCCTACAGAATTCTGGGAAATGTCATTTAGGGAAGGTGAAGACCTCTCTAGCTAAGAATTCCAAAGGCCCCACCCTAAAGTAAATTTCCCAAAATTCCACAGGAGACAAGCATGCAATAGAGAAATTGGAGCCCCACACTTGAGAATGCTAATATGATATCGTCCCTAGTTTTGGCTCTCTTTTTGAAAATGGGGACAGCATTTGAGTCACCTTCGGGCTGAAAAGGGCGGGATAAATGTGTGGTAAAATAAATAAATAAATTTGCCTTTTTCCAATCTAGTGGAACTTCTGTTCTCCAGCAATTCTCAAAGATGATTACCAGTGATTCTGAAATTACTTCTGTCATTTCTTCTTCAAAACTGACTATTAAATACAAAACAGTTAGCCCTCCATATCCACAGATTCTCTATCCACAGATTCAGTCATTCACAGCTTTAAAATTCCAAACCGAAAAAAGAAAATACAAAAAGCAAACCTTAGCATGGAATTTGAACATGCCCAGATTTTGGTGTCCAAGGGGTATCCTGGAACCAAACCCCAGCAGATACTAAAAGTCCACTGTATTTGGAAATGCTAAGTAAACATGTGCTATTTTACTATGAGGGTTTTCTAAATATATTTTTAAATAATCATATTTGTACGGGAGTTAAGTTCAGTTGTACTGTGATTCACTTATATTTACATCCTTACACGAAGAGTTTGAAATCATCCATATGTACAAGGTTTCTAATGTTGACAGAGTTTGCTTAACCTAGTTTGCTTAACATATTTTTAGAATTGACCTACATATCCTAGATGTGTTCTCTAGAAGACAGGCTCTTTTCAGCTTCAAAGTGAGTAGACTATATATTGAGTGGAGTCCAAGGAGAGAGACACATTCTTGAAAAGTGGGTACAACACATGAAACAAAGTGATGTCAGTGTTTTGAATTCCCTTTTTGGAAGAACTGGTTAGCTGGAAACCAGGAACTTTTGCATTTTTGCATTAACACTTGTATGAATAAAACTACATATTTGTGCACGTGTGTTTATATGTCAAACATAGGCACAGAACAATAGCCTTGCTTGTAATCTATGTTTTGTTTCGTTGAAATCAGTTAAGAATTTAAAATTCTTTTTAAAGTAAAATTTGTTTGTGACACAAGTAATAGAACAGCAATAATAACATAAACAATCAAGATTTTGTGATACATAATATTAAAACTACATACACCCATACACAGACACCTACAAACTAAACAGTCGGGAAAACAATTATCCAAACCTCACACTCACTATCTGATGGTTTTTATCCCTTATTTTAAGAATTCTGAATTCTGACATGGGTGAACAAAAGAAAGTTCATTGAAAAAAGCTTTATGATCTGTTCTTTCTCTTGAAGTCACTTGTACTGTATTTCCTGTTTCTAAAAGTATCAATGGAGAGTTAGGATGTATGAACCATTAAGTGAAGATGGAGTACAGGAGTCTGGTGACAAGGAGAGAAAAAGAGCACAACTCAGCAATTAAACTTGCTCTTTTAATTATAAATCCGTGTTGGTACCTTCTGCCTATTCTGACATTGCTCTTCTCTCAGTAAAATTTGCAAAATATGGACTTGTAAAACATATATGACCATTCCTGCTTCCCAGCCTTACATGTGAAGGGAGGGGATTTAAAGTTTCTAAACACAGGTTTGAGCAAAACACAGTTCTTTGCAGTACTTCTACCTACAGAAAGCCATAGTTAAGAATAAGATGTTTTGTTAAGAATAAGATAAGATACTTTTGGCAGGAAGTATACCTCCACATCTCTAGTATGCATTTCTTTCCATTTTCTGCAAGGAATGTTCTCTGCTGTTGTTGACTTTCATCTCAACTGATAGGTACCATATTTTTCTCTCTAATGGAATTTGAATGGCACTACTTAAGATTCTTAAACTTCCTTTTGGCATGGCATAGACATGTTCTTCTGTTTGACTTTGGTCTGGTTACAGGTTACAGTATTCCCTTTATTAATTCCTTGAGTGTATGCTGTCTAACATTCCTTTCAAAAACAATGTACTTCCTATGGGAAGTGGACCTTTTGTTTCAGTGATGATCACAAGGTGAATGCTCATGCCATTTGCTTATATTTCGCTGAGCAAGGAAACAGGACCAAAACTTTATTTTTACATTTTGCTGCTTGGAAGAATATGGTAAAAGTAGATATAAATCTCATGTTTAAATTCCAAACAGATATCAAGAGGAATGAAACAGATTTTTCCCCATAGCTCCATGACACACAGATATCCCCCACCCCTTCTTATTTATTTATTTATCTATCTATCATGTCAGAAGCAAATTGATAAAACAGTTATAATGAATAAAAAACCACAAACAAAGTTTAAAACTTAGCATTGTACTAAATTTTCTTTGACCAGAAGCTGGCCACTTAAAGTGCCTCTTGTGTCACTGTAAGAAATTCCTCCATTGTGCATGTAGCAATACACAGACTGCATTGTAGAAGATGGTGTGTGGTTTGTTCTTCTCCACACTCACATGTCATGTACTCCACTTTGAAGACTCATTTCTTAAGATTAGCTCTGCATCTTGTGGTACCAGAGCATAGTCTCTTCAGCACCTTCCAAGTCACCCAATCTTCTCTGTGCCCAGGAGGGAGTTTCTCACCTGGTATCAGCCACTGATCGAGGTTCTGAGTTTTAGTCTGCCACTTTTGGATTCTTGCTTGCTGAGGTGTTCCTGTGAGTATATCTGTAGATTTTAGAAAGCTATTTCTTGATTTAAGATATTGGCATGCTGGCTAATATACAAACAGAGAATGGGCCATAAATGGGAATGCCTTTGTCCTTTCATTACTGGTTATTACTTTCTGATGGGTGTCAGGTAGTGCAATACCAGCAAACAGTATAATTTCTCCAGCAATGTAGCATGTAGACATCCTGTGATAATGCGGCATATCTCATTAAGAGCCACATTCTGTTTTAACATGGTGAGATGTAGTCCACGCTAGACATGCGGATTCAGCAGCACAGTAGCAAAGCACAAGGGAAGATGTCTGCACTGTGTATGGTTGTAATCCCCAGGTTGTGCCATCAGCTTTTGTACAATATTATTTCTAGCACCCACTTTTTGCTTGATATTCAAGTAGTTCTTCTTGTAAGTCAAAGCATGGTCTAGAGCAGGGGTCCTCAAACTAAGGCCCGGGGGCCGGATACGGCCCTCCAAGGTCATTTACCCGGCCCTCGCTCAAGGTCAACCTAAGTCTGAAATGACTTGAAAGCACACAACAACAACAATCCTATCGCATCAGCCAAAAGCAGGCCCACACTTCCCATTGAAATACTAATAAGCTTATATTTATTATAATTGTTCTTCATTTTAATTATTGTATTGTTTTAAAGTAGGATTTTTTGCATTACAAATAAGATATGTGCAGTGTGCATAGGAATTCATTCATTTTTTTTTTCAAATTATAATCCGGCCCTCCAACAGTTTGAGGGACTGTGACCTGGCCCTCTGTTTAAAAAATTTGAGGACCCTTGGTCTAGAGCAGAGGGCCAGGTCACAGTCCCTCAAACTGTTGGAGGGCCGGATTATAATTTGAAAAAAGCATGAATAAATTCCTATGCACACTACACATCTTATTTGTAGTGCAAAAAGACTTTAAAACAATACAATAATTAAAATGAAGAACAATTTTAACAAATATAAACTTATTAGTATTTCACTGGGAAGTGTGGGCCTGCTTTTGGTTGATGAGATAGGATTGTTATTGTTATTGTGTGCTTTCCAGTCGTTTCAGACTTAGGTTGACTCTGAACAAGGTCTAGAGTAACTCTCAGATATTTTGGTGTGCTGCAATGCTCCAGTGGGATTCCTTCCCAGGTAATCCTCAGATGCTTGTCTGTTCTTAAGATGAAAAGCACATATCTGCATTTTAAATGGATTACAAATCAGCTGGTTTTCCCTGTAATAGGCAGTAAGAGCACCTAAAGCTTTGGAGAGCTTCTGTTCAATCATTTCAAAGCTCCCTGCTTGAGCAGTGATGGCACGACCATCAGCATAGATGACATACTCTGTCCCTTCTGGCAGTGTCTGACTATTTGTGTAAATGTTAAATATTGATGGAACAAGCACGCTCCCCTGAGGCAGGCCATTCTTCTGTCTTTGCCATCTGTTTCTCTGACCCTGGAACTCAACGAAAAGCTCATTTGTTGTAGCAGATTTCCTATGAAGCAGGTAAGGTGGTGATCCTTTATGATATTATGAATTTTTCTCAGGAGGAGGCGATGATTTACAGTATCATAGGCTGCTGATAGGTCTATGAAAACAGCTCCTGTGATCTTCTCCCTTTCAACAACCATCTTCTGTGTGCTGAGTCAGGTTCAACACTTGTGATGTGCAGCTTTTGCCTTTCCTGAAACCAGCATTAAACACATAAGTGTCTTATCCTAGGAATTCTCACTCTACTCCAGTAAAGAAGGATAGCACAAAATTGGGCATGAAGGATATTAATTTTTCTTGTCAGATGCACTGAGAATCTGTATTAGCAATGATCAAGCATGTATAGTTTTGTACCAGACATTGCCATGAGAGACAGGTCAATTCATAGCCATATATCTGCATGGAGAGTCTTATATAAACTTTATTAGAGCATTTGATGTGCTTGTACATCATTTAAGGCAGTGTTTCCCACTCTCTAATCTTTCAGATGTTTTGGACTTCAGCTTCCAGAATATCTGACCATCGACCAAGCCAGCTGAGGATTCTGGGAGTTTAAGTCCAAAATACGTAGGGGACCAGAGTTTGGAAATCAATATTTTAGGGTATCCCTAAGGGATGCATTTTCTTTAGGAAAGAATACTTGCAAGTATTACAGGGAAAAATGGATGCCCTCTTTCAACCCTAGAATACTCACATGCTATATATTTTTCATTCCTGCTGATGCTAAAACTGTAGTGATAATCATAAACACGGGGCACATTTATCACACTGTAAGTGCTTCACAAAATAAGATCTGAAATCTCACTTTGATCTTTGAATAAACTTTTATTGGCATCAGGGTCACATTTGGACATCCCATAAAAAATTTCGAAGTAACAACGAGCAGCTTAAAATGTCTTCTCAGGAATGAAAGGGGAGAGTAGAGGAAGGAAAACACATATGGTCATTCTATTCATATTTTCCACTGTTCCTTATAATGCTCAATTACAGTTTAGAATTGCATTTGAATTAGACCAAACATCTTGTATATAACTAAAATAAAACCAGTACTGTACAATCAAATCACATCTCAGATGCCAGTTAAGGTTATGCTTAGCCCATTTCCAGTGATAAAAGGGGTATCTTAAAACGTTAACTTTAGTAGAATTTAACTTGAAGTTACTTAGCTCTTCCAAATTAATTTCCATTCAAGAAATATAAAATGTGCATCAAAAAAGAGAACACCATGAAGGAACTGATTAACTCAATTATACCACCCACATTTCCATATCAACATGCTGTTTTTCGAAGGGGGAGAGGGGAGAAAACAATCTGTTCTTTCCATCCATAATGCTTTCCTTATTTGGCTTCATTATGAGTCTTTCCCCACCCCACCCTGCCCTACCAACACACCGGCAGAAATAAAAATAGATTTAATTTTAGTTTGTAATTCAACTTAACCTCTGATATTTGAAAAAAACATATAATCTACATGCTGATTGTTCTTTGTTTTGTAGCATGGCAATCTGAACGCACTTTCCTCAGTGTAAAACCTGCCCCCACCTGCTAGCTATTTCCACCATTTTTGTACTGAACTGTTCTCTATCCTTCCTTTTCTCTAAGCTAGCAGTCCTGATTTTGTGACTGCTATATTGGCACCTGCTCTGCTATGGTGACAACTTCCCACCACCCCCATCCTATCTGTCTTCCTATATGGCTTGTTCTAAATTCATTTATGTTTTCTTCATCACCTCCCTGTTTCCCTCACCATGATTTCTTTTCCAAATGAACATTGTGTACAGCCTGATAGCATCAAGCCACTAAACACTGCCAGCACCTAATTCTTCCCAGACAACTGTACTTGCCATCAAATGTGAGGATGAACCCATACAAGTTGAGCCTTTTGTCAATGGTTGTGCTTTTTTGCTTGTGATTTTTGTACTGGGACAGAGATTAATGAAAAAAAAGATACTGCTCTTTTGTGAATGGACACAATGACTGCAATCATCCACTGGCAGATGTATGTGTTTCATATAGTTACATCTTCATAGTCCAAAACTACCTTGCAATCAATGTAGTTTCCCAATTTTTCCCCAACACAGCCATTTCCAGGTTGTTGGCGAGCACAGAGATCAAAAGTGAAACAGTCTGGTTTTCTTTACTGAACACTTGTCATGACACAAATTCAGGACTGAGAATCTAGGTATGATTATGACACTCTGCCTGTAGGACACACTGAGTCAGGACTCACCTGAGATTAAGTAGCCATTATCACTGCCCAACCAGCTGAACCAGTTGACCAAGGAGGCCCAGCCCTCAAGTCCATGGTCTCTCAAGGCAGAAAAAAAAAAAGCATGACAAAGGCTTTCACTGAAGTCATCTGGCCGTAGTCTGATCAAAGGTTTCTATAAGAAAAAACCAACATCTGACTAAAGGTCAGTTGTCGGCTCTGACCAAACCGGCTCTGACCAAAGGTTTCTATAAGAAAAAACCTGACATATTTCCAGCATTAGCGTGGGTTCTTGCTTCAGATCACTGAAACCCTGACTTTGGATGAGCTAATAACCGCAGATTACTCCTGGAATCTTGGATTCACTTAAGACCCTCTTTGACCTTCTGGATTGGCTCTGATTTCTTTGCTGTATGCTTCCTGGAAAAAAATCCACACACACCAGGCAAGGGTATCTCTTGACCCACTGTTGATTTATTGACCTGATTTATCTGCTTTACGTGAATCCTCCCAAGCAATGCCAACACTTGAATTAGGACAATGCTGTGTGACAAGCACCAGAAAGGACATCTGCAAGTCTCTGGGAAGTCTCTGCAGATGGTCACCTCACTAATGATCCTCTTACTCATTAGTTTTGGAGTATGTGCAACTTACAAGATGAATTTACAAGGGAATGGCTTTTGGGTTTTATATGATTAGAACAGAATTCTAGTTGATGCAGTGATGGAAAATGTCAGTTTCAATGCCATAAGGCAGACATGTGGCATTTTAACTTACTAACCGATGCCAGTCAATATTTCTGAGATCACCATAGAAATAAACACACACAGGCACATGCCCTGGGATAACATCATGATAGTCTGGGGAGTGAAAAGTCTATGTCTGTCTTCTACCCAATCCTCATTCACTCCTAAGCAGGTGTGAGAGTGGAGGGCATAAGTCACTGATCTTTAACTGCAGGAAAATGAAAGGCAAGGTGGGAACCGGATCATATTGCATTTTTTATGACACCAAACATCTCCCTAGTTTTGAACAGTGGCTATCCCTGATCTCAAAAGTCTGATTTTAATGCCTGCCAAGGTCACTGGAAAAATTGGTTGTTTTTAAAGGAACCTTGTATGCAACATTTTGTTGCACTGCATGTGACTTGATGGCAGGACTAGGAGCAAGTCTACACTGGCTGCTTAATCTAGTTCCAGTCAACAGCATAAACTCTCCCAACTAGCAGAGAGGTGGAGAGATCATCTGGCTGAGTTCAGTGTGGCACTGTGGTGGTGTCTATGCAGTCCAGCTGGGGTGAGACCACATCAGTACCACTGGATTGTCATCTGAGATCCATTATAGGTGCCCTGCTTTGATATGAGCAGAGGAGCCTGCATGAACTTCAAGAAGGAGGGAAATCTAACATCAGGCAGGAGTTCATATGGAGGTCTGGGAGCAGTGCTGGTTGTAGCACTTGCACAGTTCATCCCCTTGTTAATATGCTTATCAGTGCTGGGAAAAGGTGATGGCATTGGTGTATTATTGGGACACCGGATCAATCTGAACTGGACACTATCCTACTGTCCAGACTGCCTCACAGCTGTGGGATTCTATGGAATTTCCATCAAACCCTGGAACATCCACCTGACTTTGCCCAAAATGGTGCAAAGTTGGTTCAAAAGTTGTTGAACATCATGGGGACAACCAGCAGTGGATTTGTGGTGAGTCCCATTTTTTGTTTTTGTTTTTTCCTCTGTAGGCCTATTGTAGGAGTGCAAGCTTGTACTACTCAGGTATGGATTTGGGGACTTCTGTTTAACAACATCCAGTTGCTACTTTTTTGTTCCTCTATTCAAAGTTCTTTTCTTGGCAGCTGCCATGCTATCTGTTTCATTTGGAATTCCCATTTTTGTTACCCTTTTTCTTACTCACTCGAGGGATTTCTGGATGAAATGAATTATCTAGATCAATTTCAATCTGGTTTTAGGCCTGGCTATGGAACACAGACAGCTTTGGTTGCCTTGCTGGATAATCTTCGTAGAGAGCTAGACAGGAGGAGTGTGTCCCTGTTGGTTCTCCTAGATCTCTCAGTGGCTTTCGATACCATTGACCATGGTATCCTTCTGGGTCATCTTACTGGGATGGAACTGGGCGGCACTTTTTTACAGTTGCTCCAGTTTTTCCTGGAGGGTTGTACCCAGAAGGTGGTGTTTGGGGACTCCTATTCGAACAACTGACTGTTGACCTGTGGGGTTCTTCAAGGTTCCATTTTGTCCCCCATGCTGTTTAACATATACATGAAACCACTGGGAGAGGTCATCCAGAGTTTTGGAGTTCGATGCCTTCTGCATGCAGATAACACCCAACTCTTCTACTCTTTTCCACCTAAACCCAAGGAAGCTGTCCTGTCCCTAAACCAGTGCCTGTCATCAGTAATGGACTGGATAAGGGCAAACAAATTAAAACTTAATCCTGACAAGACAGAGGTGCTCCTGGTCAGTCAGAAGGCAGACCAGGGAATAGGGATCCAGCCTGTTCCAGATGGAGTCACACTCCCCCTGAAGACACAGGTCTGCAGTTTGGGGTGATTCTGGACTCAGCACTAAACCTGAAGGCCCAGGTGTCAGAAGTGGCCAGGAGGAACTTTGCACAATTAAAACTTGTACTTCAACTGTGCCAGTTCTTTGAGAAGCCAGATCTGGCCACATTGGTATACACCTTAGTTACAACCCGCCTGGATTACTGTAAAGTGCTCTATGTGGGGCTGCCTCCCTCTGAAAAGTGCTCAGAAACTTCAGCTGGTACAAAGAGCGGCAGGCAGGTTGCCCACTGGGGCTGGCTACAGAGAGCGGACAACCCCCATGTTGCAGCAACTCTACTGGGTGCCAGTCTATTTCTGGGCACAATTGAAAGTGCTGGTTATGACCGTTAAAGCTCTAGATGGTTCAGCTCCAGGCTATTTGGTTGACCCCATTCCCTTGTACTGTCGAGATTTAGAAATAAATGACATAGATAAAATGGTAAGGTACTGAGGCCTTTAGGCTTTGCCACATGGCAAACTGCTGTATCATCATGTCCAGGCCCAGACATGATGATGTAGATTAGTAGAGTCATGTGACTGAGCTAGTGACTCATGGGGGAGGTTATAGAAGCTGGCACCTCCATTTTGTGCTCTGAGTGGGGCTATTAGAGCTGTGGAGAGTGGATGGGGGGCAGAGGAGCTGAGATGGAGAGGGATTGCATTGTCATGTATATGGTTTTAGACATGAGAATGTAGGGAGTGAAAAACAGGCAATCGGATATTCCCAGCAGATTTGAGATAAGACCCGGAAGGCCATATGTGTCAGAAATGATTTTATGTGTGTTTTAGAGGGTTTAAATTAAGTAGTTTGTTTCAGGCCACTCAGTGGAGGCATCGTTGCTACAGTAGAGTGTTCTTCTGCTTCTGCTCTCAAGTTCTTGTCAAAGTATTCTAAAGTTTGCTGTGTTTGCTGATGTCTGTGTTTCCTTGGAGAGTTTACCTTGGAAAAGTTCTTGTTTTCATGTTCATGGATTTATGTTTGGAATAATTTTATGGATTTTGGTTTCCTTGACTTTATGTTCCTTGTCATTTTTGGATTACTACTGTTTTGTATTTTCTATGCTACTGGCCCTTTTGGAATTGCCCCCTTTCCCATTTTTTTCTGCTTTCTTTAATAAACATTTTTAGATAGAATTACTGGACTCTGGTGTGGTGCTGGGTTAAAAGGTGTTTCAGTGCTAGAGTGCAACAAAACCTTTTATAAACTTGGTTTTGTTTGCTTTTTAAATAGAGGAATAGCTTTTCTCTTCCAGCATTATATGCCCCATCCTTTTCACAGTTATTAAGTGGTGTAAGAGCCCTTTTTCCATTGTATCTACCCACCCTTCAATAGGAAGATCTGGGTCAGGTAAACCTGAGAGCTGTGTTTTCATACTGAACAAGGGAAAATTTTCTAAAGCTGTTCCCAAACATGTCTATAGGTAGCACTAGTGGTGGTGCAGGGGAGTATGAGAAAGAAAGCAAAGAAGAGTTCTCATTTTTATAAAGTTCTTCTCTTTTATTATGTCCTGATTTTTTAATATTTTACTTATTATGAGATACCTTATGCCTTGCTTGGTAAACAATAGCATCTAGGGTCATGCTCATATCCTCTGGATGAGAAATGGCATAATCTTCTTGAGATTGCCAATAATAATGTTCTCTCGCTCTCATTCTTGCTCTTATGAATCTGCTTCCAAGGAGCCTGACTGATGTATTCTAGCTCCTGAAAAATAATTGTTGTTTGGGTGTGGGGGATAGGGAGTCAGTGATATACTCCAGCAGTCTGGGCAGGAAGGTCTTCAAATAAACACAGCAGGATTCATATATCAGTTTTTCAATAAGTGAAAGAAAGAGCCTCTTCCCAATACACATATCTTCTGTTTATGCATGGGATGTACTTCCAGATCTCCCTAAAAAATCCTTTGAGTGCAGGATAGTAGCACATGTTCCTTCTGTGAGATATGCTTTACTGGTGGTAAATAATGCAGCAAATAATAACACCAGAACTCCAGACCTTTTGCTGATGAGGTTCAAAATCCCACCACTGCCAATGATAGAGCTGGACCTTCTAAACTAATTCTACCAATTTATCAAATTCAGTCCCTATAACTGTCCTATGGAGCACCTGAGCTGGGCTTCACCACTTGAGACTGAAGACAATGAAAGGTAGGCTCCCAAAGGTTATATAGTGCAAATGCAAGTAAAGAAAACCAAAATGTACCCTAAATCTGACCCATTGCTATCAGGCCTGTACAAGAAGATTAGCAACAGAGGAACATTTATTTATTTATTTATTTATTTCATTTATATCCCTGCCTTTCTCCTGATCATAGGATTCAAGGAAGCTAACAACAAATTAAAAATTATAAGACCAATAAAAGTATGAATACAAGATTTTAAAACTATTCTACAGCTAAAAGAGTAAACATTAAAATGTTGAAATGCTTTAAAATTAGCTTTATACCTTTAAAAGTTTTAATACCAGTATCATGCAGTCCACCCCCAGCCTCAAACCACCAACTGAATGCAAAAATCTATCCAGCAAAGCCAGTAATGCAAATAAACTCTTTCATGCCACTGAACAGATGTCAACATTTGCCCATGATGCCAACAAGGACTCCAAAGTTCATCTGCCTGGTAGTGGTGAAACAAAGGCCCAATTTACAACTCAAGACCATTTGATGCAAGTGAGGTAGAATGCATGATTATTTAAAGAGGCCCCACAAGACAATCACATCCAGAGTTATTCCCCCCCCCCCCCAAAAAAAATTCAGTAAGAAGGGTTTACGTGTATTGGGTGTATATATCAGGAAATTGTTGTTCCTTTCTATTGCTGTGCTTACTGGTTTTCCTTCTGATATCTAAAACAAAGGTGGTCTTGTCCTGGTACTAGTAATTCCCCTCAAGTTTTGCAGCTGTGTGCTCCATAGCTAAATTGAGCACTTTTTCCTGTCCCAAGAGATTTCAATACTTTGAATTTCAAATACACATGTGTGCCTACTGTTATGGATCAGTTTGCTATTTTGAGGCAGTATCCTCTGGACAGGCTGTAGATGAACATTTATTATGCTCTACTGTAACCCCTCACTCTAAGCCCAGGATAGAGTTGCCATAGTTCAGAGTTGACTTGAAGGCATATAGTAAAATGAGATACTGGGGGGAGGAACAATGGGAGACTGGATGATCGGAACGCACCTAGAAACATATCTGGGGAAGATGAAAGGCAGTGGGCCACAGTCTCATCTAAAGTCATAATTCAAAAAACAAAAATAGAAACAATCCAAAGCATGTTATCTTTCTTTTGCTTTATTTTCTCATCAGGAGAGCATTTAGATGGGAATGTGACATTCAGTGTGCACCACAAATCAGCACATATTGCCGGTCTGGATGAGTTCTCAGAAGGTGGTAATTTCAGTAGCCATATGAAATCCTTCTAGGCAAACTATAGTGACACTTTCCTATATCATCAAACTAGATATTGAAGAACTAACAATGAGTGGAAGTATTTTGAATGAAACAATTAGTTCCAAGTTGTGACATATTTGTTTCTGCGTTAAGAAGTAGAAAAAAAACCCTCTTGCAGGATCACCAGCCTTTACGATTTAACTCATTCTGGTTTGGTATGATATGGCCAAATAGGTGAGATGTGGAAGAATGAGAAGAATGAGAAGAGTGATAAGATGACAGGATGCAGAAGAAGCCCAGGAATATTTCCACAATTTCTGTTTAGGCATATGCTTTTTTAACCCTTTGATTGGACACATCGATGTCATTTGCAAACAGAAAGCACAGCCCTATTTCACATTTGCATACTTAGGACAGTAGAAAGAGACGTAAAGAAGAAAATGAAATGATAAATTATTACTAGAAGAATAACAGAAACAAGATTATCTTAGAGAACTATGAAAACTAGATTTAGGAAAAATTTTGAATATTCAAGAAAAGAGTATGAAACATGCATATTTAAAAATATGTCTACAAGAATTAAGGAAAATTATTACAAAATAATCTGGTGATGGTATTTAACCCCAGTTAGACCAAATCAGATAGACAAGAAATACTCAAATCAACGTATTGTCAAAGGCTTTCATGGCTGGAATCACTCAGTTCTTGTGGGGTTTTTCGGGCTATATGGCCATGTTCTAGAGGCATTTCTCCTGACGTTTCGCCTGCATCTATGGCAAGCATCCTCAGAGGTGAGGTCTGCTGGAAATGGGAAAAAGGGGTTTATATATCTGTGGAATGGCCAGGGTGAGACAAAGGGGCTTTTGTGAGTTGGGCTGGGTGTGAATCTTTCCACTGACCACCTTGATTAGCATACAATGGGCTGACAGTGCCTGGAGCAAACTCTTCTTGAAAGGTGATTAGATGTCCCTGCCTGTTTTTCTCCCTGCTGTTTTGCTGTTGCAATTTTAGAATTTTTTAATACTGGTAGCCAGATTTTGTTCATTTTCATGGTTTCTTCCTTTCTGTTGAAATTGTCCACATGTTTGTGGATTTCAATGGCTTCTCTGTGTAGTCTGACATGGTGGTTTTGAGAGTGGTCGAGTATTTTTGTGTTCTCAAATAAAATGCTGTGTCCAGGTTGGTTCATCAGGTGCTCTGCTATGGCTGATTTCTCTGGTTGGAGTAGTCTGCAGTGCCTTTCATGTTCCTGGATTCTTGTTTGGGCACTGCATTTGGTGGTCCCTATGTAGACTTGTCCACAGCTGCATGGTATACGGTAGACTCCTGCAGAGGTGAGAGGATCCCTCTTGTCCTTTGCTGAACGTAGCATTTGTTGGATTTTCTTGGTGCTTGCCATAGATGCAGGCGAAACGTCAGGAGAAATGACTCAAATCAACGTTGGAGAGGTTGCCAAGAAGTAGGTTCATACATTCATATGTGGTGGTCCAGCAAATGTATTTAAAAAAATTAGGAAACAGTATTTAAAGAAATAAGGGTAACAATAAAAATAGTGTTAAAAATGCACCAGAAATAGCATTGTTATCAATATAAGATAAGATGATACTATCACAAGAAGAAATAGAATTGACATTAAAGTTAAAAGGGATATTTGGAAACAAACTGATTTTTGGGACTTATGGGGTAAATGTATTGAGTTTATATTCATTGAAGGAAAGGGGAACAAACCTGAAACAGAAACAATGAAATTTTGGAATAACTAGATAAGATGAGTTGGTCCAGGTGAAGGTGGCACCAAAAAGGGGTATGGGAATAATAATAAAACAGAATGTACGAAAATTGTAATAGAACTATAAGTATAACATTTTTCAAAAGGGGAAAGTTGAAAACTAGATGGGTAGCAGGTTATTGTCATGTTCATTGTTATTTTAGATTAGAGTATGCAAAATGCTAACATGTTTAGTGATGTCAAAATCTGTTTATATTTTTTATTAAATACCAAGATAACTTTTGAAGAGGTTTGTGGCATGGTTGCATATTTTGTCTAGTGCCAAGTATGTTGCAGGGACAGAAAAGGTCTATGCATGTCTGCACACATTTTTACCTCTTTCCAGTCAACTGAGATCTGGGCACTATTGGTGGAAGAGTGAAGTTTAAACCTTCCAATACACAATTGTTCATCACTTATTGTATCCGAGATTGCTATTTCTTCATCAGTGGGTGGTAGGAGAGGGAATAGAGGGCTGGATTGTAAGCAATATATTTGCTGGGTCCTAGTAGCTTCAGGTGACACACAGATGGCAGCTAGTGGCATCCCTGTCACCGGGTTAGTGAGCTTGCTCTGACTTTTAATGTGAACTTTAAATGAACTATCCAAGGTTCTGAAGCCTTTGTCCAAATAAGTTCTGCATGTTGAACATCTCCTTTAAAATGCAAAGTAAAAGCCAGAGCAGACTCATCATCCTGCTAACATCAGCTACACAAAGGCCACACAGGGAATTGCTGAGGCCCACATGCAAACAGAAGGATTCTGCGCCTCTGGACTTTGGTACTGGAAAAAACCCACATTAAGACTCTCTTTGCAATATTATTATTTTCCTTTATGACTATCTTTTTTTATGGCAGGGGAACATTTATGGAGAATGGTGCTGAGAACATGAAAAAAAATCAACCCACTGCCATGTATTTGCTCTTAAATAAACAAAAGCTACTATATGATTGACAGCAATTCAGTAGACTTTACATATCATTAAACTCTTGATATCTGACATGTTGCAAAAGGAAGTGCAGAGCTACATGTTACCTCAGCAACCACTTGTTCTCAAAGTTGCATTTCAAGAAGTAAGAAGAATAAAGGGATAGGAAGAGGTAGACTTGACAGCATGGGCATTAGTGCACCCACTCATTCTTTTGTGATATCCCTAGGTATTTTGCTCCCTTAACCAAGTTCTCTTGATGCCAGTCTGGGCCTGGGATGGCGGGCGGGTGGGCAGGGGATATTTAAGATGACTCAGAAACTATACAGGTATGAATCAGTGAACAGAGAATAGTCTAAACACTCCTTCCAGCACTTCTCCCTTGAAAATGCCTCATCATTCCACTTTGGCATTAGAAGGGAAACCTGGTTTTGAAGGCCCTATGTTGCTGTATTAGAGATGGTTCTGCACTCCATGTTGCTGTATTAGAGATGGTTCTGCGGCCAAAAAAGGAATATAAACTTCGGTACATGGAATGTACGAACACTGATGGACAACAGTGACAGCAAACGTCCTGAACGCAGAACTGCCATCATTGCAAGGGAGTTGGGACGCTTTAACATCGACATAGCAGCCCTTCAAGAGACCCGGAGAGCAGGAGAGGGACAGCTGAAGGAAGAAAAAGGAGGCTACACCTTCTTCTGGAAGGGACTGCCTGAAGAAGACCAAAGACTGCACGGAGTTGGCTTTGCTATCAGGAATGATCTGGTGAAACATCTGACCGAAGCACCCACTGGCATCAACGAACGACTCTCAACCCTTTGAATTGATCTTGCCAAAAACCAACAGGCAACCATCATAAGTGCCTATGCACCAACACTAGATGCTGATGAAGACATCAAGGAGAAATTCTACTGTCAGCTGGACACCGTCCTATCGGGATACCTAAGGAGGACAAAATCATCCTCTTGGGGGACTTCAATGCAAGAGTCGGGCGAGACTTCGACCTGTGGCCAGGGACCATCGGAAAAGACGGGGTTGGAAACAGCAACTCAAACGGCATCCTGCTTCTCACCAAATGTGCGGAACACAACCTTGTCATCACCAACACGCTCTTCCGCCAGAAAAACAAGTTCAAGACATCATGGAAGCACCCCCGGTCAAAGCATTGGCACCTCTTAGACTATGTAATCACACGTTCCAGAGACCGCCGTGAGGTGCTCCTCACAAGAGCCATGACAGGTGCTGACGACTGCTGGACTGACCACAGGCTAATCCGATCAACGATGGCTCTCAATATTGCCCCCAAGCGCAGGCTCCAAGGAAGAAAGACAAGGCGCAAAATGAACACCCAAGCCCTTCAGGAGCCCTCCAGACGAGCCCATCTCCAAACAGCACTCAAGAACCATCTACCCACAGAACACCCCGAAAATGTTGAGGCACATTGGAACAAACTGAAGACCTCCATCATCACAGCCTGCGAAGAAACTATTGGATATCAAACCAAGAAACATCAAGATTGGTTTGATGAAAATGACAACGAGATCCAACAGCTAATTGACAAGAAAAGGAAAGCCTTCCAAACATGGCAGAGAGACGTCAACTGTGCTGCTAAGAAAAAGATCTACGCCAGTGCAAAAGCTGAAGTCCAAAGAAGGACAAGAGAACTCAAGAACATCTGGTGGACAAAGAAGGCTGAAGAAATCCAACACCTGGCAGATACCCATGATGCTCAGGGATTCTTCAAAGCCACAAATGTCATCTATGGACCAAGAAACCATGGCATACAGCCTCTACGCTCATCAGATGGAACCAAACTCCTGAAGGACCAAAAGTCAATTGCACTACATTGGAAAGAACACTACTAAAGCCTCCTGAACCGCAGCTCCAATGTGGCCGAAGAGGTCCTCTCACAAATCCCGCAACAACAAACCAGGGATGAGCTTGCAGCACTGCCTAGTCTGGAAGAAGTCAGCAATGCCATCAGCCAACAAAAGAATAACAAAGCCAGCGGACCGGATGGGATCCCTGCTGAAATCTTTAAAGAGGAAGGACCCGAGCTGACACACCAACTCCACCAGCTCATAGAAAAAGTGTGGGTGACTGAGAAAATTCCAGCAGATTTCAAGGATGCCACCATCATCACCCTCTTCAAAAAAGGGGAAAGAACAGACTGCGGAAACTATCGAGGTATCTCCCTTCTAACCTCTGCTGGGAAACTCCTCGCAAGAATCCTTGCAAACCGCCTTCTGCCCCTCTCAGAAGACACCCTCCCAGAATCCCAGAATGGCTTCCGCCCCTCCAGAGGAACCGTGGACATGATCTTCACTGCAAGACAGCTCCAAGAAAAATGCAGAGAACAAAATCAACCTCTGTACATGGCATTCATCGACCTTGCAAAGGCATTCGACACAGTGAACCGCAGCGCTCTCTGGACCATCCTCCAAAAAAGTTGGGTCCCCAAGCAAATTTGTGAACATCCTGCGGCTCCTCCATGATGACATGATGGCAACAGTCTTGGACAGGAATGGCTCCCAAAGTGACCCATTTAAGGTGGAATCAGGTGTCAAACAGGGATGTGTTATTGCCCCAACTTTATTCTCCATCTTCATTGCTATGATACTTCACCTTGTTGATGGGAAGCTTCCCACCGGAGTGGAAATCATCTATCGGACAGATGGCAAGCTATTCAACCTCAGCAGACTGAAAGCCAAAACCAAGGTCACAACAACATCTGTTATAGAACTCCAGTATGCTGATGACAATGTCGTCTGTGCGCATTCAGAAGAAGATCTACAAGCCACTCTAAACACCTTTGCAGAAGCATACGAGAAGCTCGGCTTGTCATTGAACATTGAAAAAACCAAGGTGCTTTTCCAGCAGACACCAGCCAACCCCTCTCCAATGCCAGTGATACAGCTTAATGGTGTAACATTAGAAAATGTTGATCATTTCCGCTACCTTGGCAGCCACCTTTCCACCAAAGTCAACATCGACGGCGAAATACAACACCGCCTGAGCTCTGCAAGCGCAGCATTTTTCCGAATGAAGCAGAGAGTGTTTGAGGACCAGGACATCCTTAGGGATACCAAGGTGCTTGTTTATAAAGCTATTGTCCTCCCAACCCTGCTCTATGCCTGTGAGACGTGGACTGTCTACAGACGTCACATGCAACTCCTGGAACGATTCCATCAGCGCTGCCTCCGGAAAATCCTGCAAATCTCTTGGGAAGACAAGCGGACAAACGTCAGCATGCTGGAAGAAGCAAAGACCACCAGCATTGAAGCGATGGTCCTCCGCCGCCAACTCCGCTGGACCGGCCATGTTGTCCAGATGCCCGACCACCGTCTCCCAAAGCAGCTGCTCTACTCCGAACTCAAGAACGGAAAACTGAATGTTGGAGGACAGGAAAAGAGATTTAAAGATGGGCTCAAAGCCAACCTTAAAAACTCTGGCATAGACTGTGAGAACTGGGAAGCCCTGGCCCTTGGCCGCTCCAGCTGGAGGTCAGCTGTGACCAGCAGTGCTGCAGAATTTGAGGAGGCACGAGTGGAGGGTGAAAAAGAGAAACGTGCCAAGAGGAAGGCGCGTCAAGCCAACCCCGGCCGAGACCGCCTTCCACCTGGAAACCAATGCCCTCACTGCGGAAGAAGATGCAGAGCAAGAATAGGGCTCCACAGCCACATACAGACCCACAAGAATATTGGAAGACAATCATCCTCGGAAAGCGAGGGATCGCCTAAGTAAAGCACTCCATAATTTAAATTGGACCATCTCCTAGACTAAGAACATGGATTTTAACTGAGAAATTTTTAGTGTTGGTTGTGTTTAATCCTATTTTAATTTTTTCATATTTATATATTTTAAATTTTATTCTAATGCTTTTATTTCAAGCTGCTTTGTGTCCCTTTTGAAGAGATAAAGGAGTGTGTGTGTGTGTATGTGTGTGTGTGTGAATAAGAACATATTAAAAGCTAAAACCATATTTTTGTTAGCTAAATTTATAGAATTATCTTTGTATCACTTCCTTTAGCAAAACACAGAACTATGGAGGTGGGAGTGTGGGTAAGGGGAGATCAGTGGTGACGTGTCATATTTCATTGCCGTGTAATGTGAGAGATCGTAGTGTATCTCACATATAATGAGTATTCTGAAGCAGAAGGTGAACAAAAATCAGTCCCACACTACCGTCACACACATGATCTAGCCAAGAAATTAAGCAGACCGAATATTCTTTGTAAAAACCAAATGCTTAGAAATACTTACAAATGTCCTTACTAACACTAAAGGTTTTATAGCCCCACATGACGAGAATCTCTGTAACATGCTCTTCAAATATTGATAGGGGAGAGAGAACTGAATGTTACAAAATGAACAAACTGAAGCAAGCTGCAGACTCACTGAGACAGAAAGATAGATGGAATGATATGAGTGCCTGAATAAATAACAAGTGGTATCCACAGAAAGGCATGCAAACTAGAAACTACTAGATATAGGTATGACCATGCTAAGGTTGATACATCCAATTTTCTTCAGCCTTGTTGGCTCCAGGGATGGGTGAGAGTTTTATGTAGTTCATTTTTTGCTAGAATTTACCAAAATTCAGATGGGAGTGAAAGCAAAAGTGACTGATTTGCCCATTCCTATGGATAGCCGAGAATTTAGTCCTGCTCAGAATTTACCATCATATACCAAAATGTATAGGTGGATGAAAACAGAAATGACAGATTTCCTCATCTCAACCTGGCTCATACTAACCTGAGAGGAAGTCAGGCAGCAGACTTTCTCTCCTTCCACTGGGATAGAATTTACTGTACCATATTTTGAGCTGGTGGGATGTCAGAGTAACAAGGATGCCTCAAATATGTAGATTCTCAACTGCTCCCAACACACCTCCAAATTGCCCAGTTATTTTGCCCCACTGACAATGAGGAGTGAAAGCTCTACCATAATGCAGATAGGACCCCTCGTAGCAAGAGATCTGCAGCATCTAGTGCAGTGGTTCTCAACCTTCCTAATGCTATGACCCCTTAATACAGTTCCTCATGTTGTGGCGACCCCCAACCATAACATTATATTCTTTGTTACTTCATAACTGTAATTTTGCTACTGTTATGAATCGTAATGTAAATATCTGATATGCAGGATGTATTTTGATCCACTGGATCAAATTTGACACAGAACTCCCACGACCAACAGAAAATACTGGAAGGGTTTGGTGGGCATTGACCTTGAGTTTTAGAGTTGTAGTTCACCTTCATCCAGAGAACACTGTGGTCTCAAACAATGATAGATCTGGACCAAACTTGGCAAGAATACTCAATATGCCCAAATGTGGACACTGGTGGAGTTTGTGGAAGATAGACCTTGACATTGGGGAGTTGTAGTTGTTGGGATTTATAGTTCACCTACAATCAAAGAGCACTCTGGGCCAAGCTTCCCACACAGAACCCCTATATCTTGAAGGGACTCACTGGCATGGGTCTCCTTCCAGCCTCACATACTCTCCCTTGCCTGCACATGCACACCATGCTGCCATGCGTCAAGCATGCCTGCTCTCCCCTCCCCACTTGGAGTCTCAGAAACAGCCTTCCCCTTGGCTGAGAGGCCAGCTGAGAGGTCAGCCAATCATAGCAGGAGAAGGGCTTTTGATGGGAGGATTCACATCTGTTTCTAAAAAGGAAGATAAGGACAGGCATAGAGATCTTAAGCCTTCTCTGCCAAAGGACTTCCTAAAACCATCGAAAATATATGTTTTCTAATGGTCTTTGGTGAAACCTCCTCTGAAACCCCCTCACAACCCCCCAGGGGTCCCAATCCCCATGTTGAGAAATGCTGAACTAGTGAGATTATGCATTGTTAGATGTTAGGACAGTGAAACTTTGTCATCATTGTTACATCTGACAAAATCACTCAATCCAAACCCTACTTTTAAATCTGACATCATCCTGATTGACAGTTTCAGAGAAGCTGCAAATCAGGACACTGGTAACTAACATCTGCTATCCTTGCCCAGTGGCAAAGCTTATCAGGAAGGAGCAGCTAGAAATACATATTGGCCCTTACCACAACTGCTCTTCTGAAGCTGCAACATAACTAGGAGAGTGCAGAAGTCATCATTTCCCACCTCATTGATCTGAAGCACCTAAGAAACCCTTGAGGTACTGGGTTGTTGTAGGTTTTCCGGGTTATATGACCATGTTCTAGAGGCATTTTCTCCTGACGTTTCACCTGCATCTATGGCAAGCCATACATGCAGGTGAAACGTCAGGAGAAAATGCCTCTAGAACATGGCCATATAACCCGGAAAAACCTACAACAACCCAGTGATTCCAGCCATGAAAGCCTTCGACAATACCTTGAGGTACTACTGGGCTAAAAATATAGAGTTTGGTAAACTCATATGTCTATTAACAACATGATTTCCCAGCAGTAAGATGTATGAAGAACAAAACATATGAGGAAAGGCTAAAGGAGCTTGATGAAGATTACTCTGGGGGGGGGGGGGGTGACATGATTATACTTTTAAATACTTCAAGGGTTATGGTTTAAAGTTACAGGAGAGTAGATTTCAGTTGAACATTAGAAGAAATCTCTTGAAGGTAGGAGCAATTTGGTAATGGAAACAATTGCCCAAAAAGGTGGTGAGGTCTCCTGCTCTGGATAGCTACGTGCTGCAGATGCTTTAGATGAAATCTTGTATCACGAAGGCGGTTGGACTCAATGGCACATAAGGCCCCTTTTAACTCTACAACTCCTATGACACTGTGACTCCAATTTACAATCTCCAAATGACTGAGTAGGATGCTAGCCTGGATATTTTTGATATTAAATAATTCAGGAGAACCTGCAAACTGTTAAGAGATAAATGTCTGCTTCTTGAAGATGATACTGAGGGTATAGAATGTGTCACTTTAAATAAAACATGTATTTTCTGCCTGTAGAGCTAGTATGATTTTTTTTAAGGCAGATTAACTTCTCAAATTCAGATTCTTTACATTTCTTTCTTTCAGCTTTAATCAGTTCTGTGGAAGATGTTTTGTTCCAAATATTTTAGTTTTAATCCAAATTCACTATCTCTCAATCACCCAGATTACATCAGAGACATATGTTACCAAATTATATCTGAGTATGGTCCCCACATTAATGAGGGAGAAGAGACAAACTGGGGGAGGCTGCAGCAGTTTGCTTTTAGCTAAGCCGTCTGGGAAAGAGAGATTTCACATTCTTCCCTTGCCAAATTCATAGAGTATGAATTACTCTTGAACTTAGTCTTGCACTAATGCCAGAATACTAATTGGCAGTGTCCGTGTCAACTGGGGATTTATCTGATTTTCCTCCAATCGTGGACAAAAAATATAACAGATGAAACATATATTATAATCTCAGTACTTGGACTCATGAGCCCTATGAAGCAGCAAATCTGTCATGGTGATAGTGAAGCTCAAATTCTAGGAAGAATTTGTATAGAAGAGAGTAACTAAATCTGATGATGCAAAGATGGCAATATAATTTTGCAAGATAGAAAAGCAGTCACTTTTCTGAAGACTGAAAAAATGAGGCCAAATATAGCTATGTCTGAAAAGTGTTTATGACAAACTGAACTTTCCTCTGTAATTAAATTAAAGGGCTACTTAGACCTTTCCCTTGGATATAAATAGTAATCTTTGTCATTTATCGTTCTGCTTTCAAGTGACAAAATCTTCCCCTATTCATAACCCTCTTGTTTTAAAAATATGTATTTTCTGGCAGATGGGTAAATAGCTTTTTGCAATTCATTTTGCACTTCTGTTTCTTTCCCACATAATCAGATCCAGAAAAGCTTAGAGTCAAAAACAAAAAGATTTTAACATTTAAGAGCAATACATTGCAACTAAAACGTCTATTCCAGAAATAGAAGCATTGCAAAAGATCTAAAGGTTGTTTTCCACTTTCAGAATGCTCTCTCTTCTTGTCCCTGAGGTTTTTGTTCTTATTTTGTTCTATTTTAATATAACAATAATTCAGCAAACAAGCAATGTGTACATTTACTACAGAGATCTGATTGTAATTCTACAGTTTGATCAGCCCTTTGATTATTTATGTATTTATTATTCTTGCTTGATGTTGAATGTATTCTCACAAATCTAAGGTACATATCAAACACTTTACTGAAATGATGCATTCAGTTACTAGACGCTGAATATTTATTTATTTATTTATTTGGTACGCTTATATACCGCTAATATCTCAGCCTATACGGCGACTCATTGCGGTTTACAGCATATTTAAAACTACAATATTGCAATTACAAACATAAAGTTAAAATATAAAATACATACATATACATACATAAAAGTATTGGGCCACCAATACAGACCAGAACATCTCATAATTAAAGTCACAATCCAAATTCGTTGTCCGAGATTGCTAATCCATGATCAAGCATCATCAGGTCGGGTTAGCCGAAAACTTGCTGGAACATCCAGGTTTTCAGTTTTTTTCGAAATGCCATTAGCGAGGTGGCTGATCTTATTTCAGTAGGGAGGGCATTCCAAAGCCGCGGGGCCACCACAGAAAAGGCCCTATCTCTCGTACCCGCGAGCCGCACCTGTGAAGCAGGCGGGATGGAGAGAAGGGCCTCTCCCGAAGATCTTAGGGTCCTGGTGGGCTGATAGGGCGAGATGCGTTCGGATAGGTATGTAGGGCCAGAACCGTTTAGGGCTTTAAAGGTCAAAGCCAGCACTTTGAATTGGGCTCGGTAGCTAATCGGTAGCCAGTGGAGCTGGTACAGCAGAGGAGTTGTATGCTCCCTGCGCCCTGCTCCTGTTAATACCATGGCTGCCGCCCGTTGAACTAGTTGGAGCTTCCGGGCCGTCTTCAAAGGCAACCCCACGTAGAGAGCGTTGCAGTAGTCAAGGCGGGATGTAACCAGAGCGTGGACTACCGTGGCCAAGTCAGACTTCCCAAGGTACGGTCGCAGTATACAAACATGATGACATGTTCCTGCATGGCAGTAGGTTGGACTGGGTGGGCCTGGTGGTCTCTTCCAACTCTAAAATTTGATGATTCTATAAACCATCTTGGAGAATCCATGTTAGGTTCAACATGAATCAGAAATAAATTTAAGGCAAATAAAAAAGAGGATATTATTAAGGAGGACCTCATCATCCTAGGACGCTTGGACTTCAGATGAGGCACAGAGCCCGCCGGCTCCCATCACACAATGTAGATCAACTTCTGGCGGGGCTCTGTGCCTCAACTGAAGTCTAAGTGTCAAAAGAAGCAGCAGTGGCATAAGAAACAATGGAGGAAGCCAGGTGGCAAAGTTTCCCTCTGTGGGATGGGGTGAGTAGCAAGGTGGACGATATGGGGAGTGTGGCAATGGGTTCTCCACAGCCCCGCTGTGCCCTGCTGGATTCGCCACAATTTGTGGCAAATCTGGAGGGGCCCGGCGGGTGTGTGGGGAACCCATTGCCCACACCTCACACAGCCCACCTTACCACTCACCCCATCCCACGAGGGGAATTTGTGGTGAATCAGGGTGAATGTGATGAGGTCGTAAGTTATTAGCATTAAACATATTAACATTAATTAAAGGCTACCTTTAAAATAGCTAAGTACAACATAAAAAATCTGACCCAAATCAGTTGGTGCTGACTTGGCTTCTCTAGGGGGATGTTCCAAACTCTGGGAGCAGTCACTGAGAAGATCCTCTTGCTTGTTCCCATGAGGTGACCCAGAGAAGGGTAACCTCATGGGACAGAGAGGACAGAGAGAAGGATTTTTCCAGCTCTAATGAACTCATAAAAACCCTTTCAAACACTAGAATTGTATCAATCACTGGACAGAAGTTATGTTTTATTTGATTTATTGTCGAAGGCTTTCATGGCCGGAATCACTGGGTTGTTGTAGGTTTTTTTCGGGCTATATGGCCATGGTCTAGAGGCATTCTCTCCTGACGTTTCTCCTGCATCTATGGCAAGCATCCTCAGAAGTAGTGAGGTTTGTTGGAACTAGGAAAAAGGGTTTATATATCTGTGGAATGACCAGATATTTGATTGTTTGGTTGGTATGGCATAAAGAATTTTTGACTAAAGACTACTTATGTTCTGAAACCAGTTCTACTAGAATCGTAATTTTTTCAGGTTCTACTAGACTTGTAAATTTTTGTTTTATTATTTGCTGCAGAATGTCTTAGAAAGGGCAATTGCTTTGTCTAAATGTACATTATAGTAATAGAGTTTTACAGAATACCCACCTGTTCTAGATGCAAACAGATGCACTTCTATATATAGAAACAGATTGAGGTGGGAGGGGGAAAAGGAAACAATAAAAATGAAGCTATATCTCTAAATTAGATGTACAGTTGCATGAAGGTATGCCTAAACCGCAAATTGGAGGAAATGGCATAATTTCACTTTCATAGTGCCCTTTCAAGCTTTCACAGTTTGTAATCCTCTTTCTTGAAAAGTTGAACAGATTGTTCAGCCAAGCAGTAGGTGGATGTGTGGAAAGGGCAGTGGTTTCTAAAAGTGTGATTCCATTATCCTTCAGGAATTCCTGGAAAACTGGCAGCATGTCTTAGACTGCTATTGCGTTGGTGGACTGCCAGTTCCCGCAGATGAATGGCATCGTCTCCCCATAATGGCACTGCAAATTACCTAAAGCAGAAAAAAAGAAAAAAATTGGCCTTATACAGGTTCTTGGACTGTCATACCTAGCATTCTCCCACTGGCTACACTGTGTTGGGCTGTTAGGACTTGCAATCCAGCAACATCTGGCAGACTTCATAATTGCCATGCCTGGCTTAAAGGAATTTCAAGCCACAATAAGGATAGTTGAGCACATCTTTTTGTACAGTTTGGTGGCCAACCTGTGGTTCTCTTGATGTTAAGGTTTTACCCTTTTTTGTCAGCATAGGCAATGCTGAAGGATGATGGGTGCTTGCAAGAACACAACTTAGCCATCTCATAGAAATATATATATAATATATACTCAGGTATAATTCAACCTCATGTATAAGTCAAGGGCAGATTTGGCGGCCAAATTTGTGGATTTTAACCTGACCTTTTGAGAGTCATTCTCTGTGGAAGGAGTAAAGTACCAGCTCTCCTTCAGGTAGACAGATGTATCTGGTCACTGTCACCATTATTGTTTTCCCACCTAGCTTTCAAAAAGGTCAGAAGGATCACTGTGGCAGAGAAAGTAGAGGGTCTCAGTGTTGCTTTTAGTTTCTTCTGAGACAGACGAAACTGTCATTTTTCACCTCCAGTGAAGGAGATGTCTCCTTTGCTTTTTTTTAATAAGAGGTAACGTACAGTACTTACATTGACCCAAGGGCTGATTTTGTGAGTATGATTTCTAACATATGTACAAGTACTTTCAGTATGTCTCCCATACATATTAATGTCATCATATTGATGCTGAGACAAACAAATCCCAAATTGTTCAATGTTTTAACCTACTCATTTTAATATCTATATCCACAGATTTTATAAATGTCATATATGAAGGTGCTTAGGATGGTCCTTATCCTGGATTTTATGCTTTTTATGTTTTGAATTTCTGATAGTAATGTTAATGTGTTTGTTTTTAAAACAAAAATCTCTGATTTTAATTGTTTCTTGTTTTACACTCCTGGTCTGTGACCGTAATAATAAAATTCATTCATTCATTCAAACTGTTGAAATGAGCCAAAGGGCTGATTGGGGCCCTTTCATACTGCACAGTTATAGTGCAATGATTTTACTTGAACTATCATGGTTTTCTTCTATGGAATCTAGGGAGCTGCATTTTAGAGAGGGGTATTTAGAATTATTTTTCCAATGAACTATGACTTCTCATGATGAGACTGATGTATGCCAGTTTCAGTTTAGTCATCTTCTCTTCTAAGAAGATCTTAATTTGCTCTAAGACCCATTCATTTGTCTTTTTAGCAATCTGTGATATTTTTAGAACTCTAATGTTTGGCAAAGTGAAAAACTGAAGGAAAAGAGTGAAACCACATTATAGCTGGATGGCCCCAATTGTGTGAGTGTTCAAGGCTCGAGCAAGGCAGTTTTTAATGAAACACCTTGGTGTGTGTATGTGTCATTTGTTTGCCAACCATAAATTAAAGTTGACTTGATGACAAATAACATCAAATTTAGAACTCTTAACCAGAGATGAAATGCTCACTACAAGATCTGTGGAACTCACCAAATTACAAATCTCAGGAAACCATTGGACTTAGCTATGTAATAAAAAATATTACTAATACTATAACTGTATATTGTGAAGTCACCAATGACACCAACTATTTTTAGAGGATTGTAAACTAGATAACTTTACAAACACAGCCACTTTATCTCCCTTTTCATGGAAGAAAGTTGTTATGTTGAAAAGAGATTTTTTTAAACAGTTTCTAATTAAAAAATGGACTGAAATCCTGTTAGGAAATTACAAATATGCTCAAACCCTACATAGTCCATAGTTTAGGGGCTACATAAGGATGATGAAAGCATCCAAAATTCCACTTACTGGTAAACGGTTATGAGGATAAATTGATACTTGTTCCTTTGTTTTTCAAGAAAAGGCTTCCTTATATTTCCATCTTCCTCATGTGAGCAGTTCCTAGCACAGAAAGAATTTAAAACAAGAGTCTTTTTTCTGCTTGTTGCACCAAATGTTGTTCGTGAGAGGCAGTAGGAATGCCAGGGAGCTGCTTCTTGATCAACAGGGGAATGAATCCTCATTTATTTCAGTAGCTGCTTCATGAGGAAGGGTTAGTGAAACTACATAGTTAGTGCTATGTAATAGGCTTGTTTGATAAAAAAAATGGTTCAAAACTTGTTTTGGATGTAGGGGGTGCTGGTGGTTCAATTCTAACTTTTAACTTCTAAAAGTTTTCGAAGCTTCTGAGACTTCCGAATCCTTCCTTAATGGTATGAAAGTGTTATTTCCTGTTTCATTCGGTGGTATTTACTTTGAAAGTAGTTGTTTTACTCCAGAAGTGGGGGGAGGGGGGTTCCAGAGAGAAGCGAGAGGAGAGGAGAGGGAGGAAATTCATCCACTCTGCTTTAAAACTCTTCCCAGGCTCCAGTCAGAAGTGAAGGGGGAGGAGAGGGAGGAAATTCACCCACTCTGCTTTAAAATGCTTTCCAGGCTCCAGTCAGAAGCGAGGGGAGAGGAGAGGGAGGAAATGCATCCACTCTGCTTTAAAATGCTTCCCAGGCTCGAGACAGAAGTGAAGGGAGAGGAGAGGGAGGAAATTCATCCACTCTGGTTTAAAACGCTTCCCAGGCTCGAGACAGAAGTGAAGGGAGAGGAGAGGGAGGAAATTCATCCACTCTGGTTTAAAACGGCTTCCCAGGCTTGAGCTGAGGCCAGGGACCAGAAACAGGGAAATGCTGAATCATTTCCGACTTACTGCTTCGTAACAGAAATGGTGGGAAATGCTTTGGAAGGGCAAAGGACTTTCAGTTTTCTTAAAAAACTTTGAAATGTATTCTGAATTACGAAGATTCCAACCAAACCTATCCATGCCTACTATGTAGTATGCAATGTTCATACATGATTTGACACTTTCTGGACATGTTGAATTGGGTTCTAAAGGTAAGTTGTCAGCCTTGATATCTTTTCCAGCTTTATAAAAGAAATATCAGTTTTTCTTAAAAGATGTATCCATTTCAAATGTATTATCAGGAAAGAACTAATATCATCTTCTATTTAATATATAGATTTGTGCATAAATAAGAGATTTAAAATGAGTTTTAAAATAAGATATTTAACATTGGTTCTTTTAGATTTATATGTAAAATCTAAAAGCCAGGATTAGACAATTCCCAATTTTAGACACACGCTAGCACATCTTTTAGTATTTTACCATTTTTTTTAGCCAACATGTATTTTAAGCAGTTTTTAACTGTTGTAAATTTTAACCATTTGTGTATTTAATCAACTGGATGTTGTTAACCTTATTAATCTGCATACCTCATACACCTACGGTGCAATAAGGGTGTTTGGACCATAATAAAATGTTGTTGTTGCTGAATTCAAAATAAACAGAACAAACCAAGAAATAAATGTATGTATTTCTTTCTTATACATATATATTATACATATCAAACCACAGATTTAAAAAGAAAAATAGAAGAGGGAAATAAAAGACTGAGAATATCATTCTGATATTAACACTCAGGAATAGAAAAAAGTAAATCAAAATAATCATACAGACATTTTCAACAACAAACTAGAAACCATTTCATACCTAAGATTATATTGTTATATCTTATATGTAGAATGTACCTTTTGTTTGCCCTGAATGACATCCACACTGAGCAATATCCAAACTCATCCAATAAGTTCTGAATGATTCCAACCCAATATGCCAATTCCTTTTTATTATTTTTATGTCAACATTATCCTGCAGAGGGCAACATTTTTTCTTACTAAAAATATACAGCTTCTCTTGCTGTCTTACTACATTCTAACCAGATTTCTTTTTCAATGGCAGCGATGAAGAAGAAAAAGAAAGAGAAAGGGAGAAAACTGTCCTTCAACTCAACTTTATAAATGAATATGGTTCATTTTGTCTCTTACCATGTGCTTGACGCTAAATTCCATTGAAATCTAAGGCTTTTTATTTTCAGCTACAGAATTCAAGGTGGTTTGCACAGTAAAGTGTTCCAAATGTCACAAGATTTTTCTCTTTCTTCAACTCTATAAAAGCAACACCAGGGAGTTGCATGGGGCCCATAGATTATGTAGACCAGTACTTTCAACATGAGAGTGGTACATAATGGACACAAAAAGCTTCCTTGCTTTCATCCATGCAGTCCAGGGAGGTATTGTTTACTTAGCTTGCCTATGGCTCCTTAGTGTCCCTGAATGAAATCTGTCAGCCTTTTCCTCCCTAAGATATAGTTCCCAAGTCTATAGATAGTGGCTACTGAATTTGGTTCGTTCTGGGACAAAAAATCTATTACCTATTTATCACCATCTCTATATATTCTATATAATAGTGTGAACAACAAATGTTCCATGTACCAAATGTGCCCCATTATTTTTTAGCCTCCAAAGAACCACACCAACCTATTGAATAAACAAAAACCCTTAAAATGATTGACATCCACTCATTTATGATCACATATAGTTTAGCTGAAACTTTGCAAAAAGTATGGCAAGCTACAAGTTACTACAGCAACCACTTGCTTCCAAAGGTGCACGAAGGTAATTGAGAATACAGAGGCAGGAAGGGAATTGCAAGGCAGTTGGGGAAGCATGAGGTTACATCTCCCTGTATCTACTTATTCTGTTCTAATGATGTCCCCCAGTCTTTTCTTTCTAAAGAAGGCACACTTCTTATCCTGGAGTCCCCTGGGGGAAACATACTTTAAAAGATTAAGACAGGAAAGACTCAGTAGGTAAAAGTAGGTTTAAACTCTCCATCCTACCCATTAAGTTTCCAAATTGGACAAAGTAACCTCTGCAAAACAAGCTGGTTGTTTAAATGTCATGCTGTCAAATTTTGGTGACAAATGAGTGATGCAACAGCAAAAAATCCTCATGGTTTAGATTTGTGCAAAAGGGCCATGTATTTTTTAAGGCTCATTCACACCCCTAGAAACTTCCCAGAAAAATAAATCAAGGAAGCAATTCTTGGAGAGGCAAAATAGGAAGAGGGATTTGCTGGAGAATTTATGAATTTTCTGAGCAAAATATGTGGCTTTATGACAAAATTGGTGGCAAGGAACAGTTATGTAGGGTCCGCCAACTCTGAAAGTTGGTCTCTCCTAGTTTATGGCAACTGGATCACAATAAGCTCTGAGCAGACTACAATTGGCCAACTTTGCTATCAAAAATGACCTGGTGAAGCATCTGTTTGTTTCACCATTGGGGTTAACAAACAACTATCATCCCTCCAAATTAATATTGCCAAAAACCAACAGGCAACTATCATAAGTGCATATGCACCAACACTAGATGCTAATGCAGACATCAAGGGAAAATTGGATATGATCCTATCTGAGATACCGAAGGAGAACAACATTGTACTCCTGGGTGATTTTAATTCAAGAGTTGGGCAACATTTTGACCTGTAGTCAGGGATTATAGGGAAAGCTGGAGTTGGAAGCAACAACCCGACTGGCATCCTGCTTCTCACAAAAAAGTGTGGAACACCCCCCTTTCCTTCATTAACACACTCTTCTGCCATAAAGTAAGTTTAAGATTCCATAGAAACACTCTGGTCAATGCATTGGCACCTCTTAGACTATATAATTATAGGTGACAGACATTGCCACAATGTATTTCTGACAAGAGACAAAACTGCTGAACAGATGACTGATTAATTTGATCCTTGGTGGGTATCAAGATCACCCCCAAACATAGACTCCAAAGAAGAAAGATAAGGCATAAAATGAACATCCAAGGCCTTCGATATCAAACTAAAAAAACTGGTTTGTTGAGAATGATAATGAGATCAGGAAAACCTAACAATAGCCAAATAAGAGGGAGCAGAATGGGAGATAATTTGGCTGATTGCCTGAGAAATGAGCAAGGTTTTTGAGGGTGGGTGGAAAGGAGTTACATTAAAAATAATGGGTGTTCAGGAATTATAGGAGAAAACAAATAGAGGCTTTCATTCTTCTACAAAAGGGTAACAGTGGGTCAGTGTGAGAACTTTTTATTGCATTCTTGGCAAACATGTATCTTAAGGTGGCAAGTTCAAGTCTGGGGCCTCCCTTGAGGTTCTCAAAAGCCAGGTTCATATAAGTGAATATCTTCCTAGGCCAAGCTGTCTAGGGAGTCATAGGCTGTCAATCATCCTTTGAAGTATGGTCAGGTAGCTAGTGAAAGTGTCCTAAGAGCAAAGATCTGACTGATTTCTGTAATTGGTCTTGGCCAACAATTTTACTGCTGCATTCTGAACTTGCTGATGTTTCCAAGCAGTTTTTCTCAGATTCCCCACCACCCAGCTTGACTTCTAAATCCTCTGTCATTCATGAGCAGATCAATCACAAGTGGTTTCTTAAGCTATTCCATGAAGCACTTTTCTGATTCCGAGAAGCTCTTTTTGAATAATTTTGTAGTTCATAAAAATAAAATACTAATGAGCCCAGTTTAATTACCATACCAGCTGCAGAATTATTTATTTTTATTCCTGTGAATTCAATGTTTTCAGGCTTTCACCTGCCTGCTGAACACTGAGTAGATTTTAATATATGTATAATTTATAAAATCTGGCTATTGCTCTGTGAATATATTACTGCAGTTTAATCCCTTTATTGTTGTTATTTGCAAAGGGATGAGAAGAGAGACATCATAATTGTTTGCTCTACACATTAGAACTGTCTTTCTTAGCCTTATATGCTCCAGTAGCATTGGATCTGTTTTCACATGAGCTACAGAGAAATTGGCTACTTATGCAGTCTGGGGATAATTGGTATTTAGAACTCTAAATTAGAGAAAATTTTAAATGTATATATTATTTTAACTTATATGCTTTTATGTTCCATCACGGCCTTTGGCATGAGCTGGTTTTAGACTTTTTTTAGAGAGAAAAAGCATATAAATCCTCCTCCTCCTCCTCCTCCTCCTTCTCCTCCTCCTCTTCCTCCTCCTCTGCTGGGCTTTTTTTTCAGAAGCAACCTCCCATGGATACCAAAATCCACAGATGCTCAAGTTCCATTATATACAGCAGCATAGTAAAATGATGTCTCTTATATAAAATGGCAAGAACAAGGTTTGCTTTATGATTTGCGGTGCAAGATAATAGTGGATTTTTTTCAAGCAGTGGATGATTGTTTGTCAATAGAGAATCCATGTTTATGGTGGGTTGATTGTAGTTGTAACATAAATCCTGCTCCATCACTTGATCTGCTACTTGTCCCAGTGAAGAAGATGATGTCAGACCCCATCCGCATTCTTGAAACCATAGGTGATTGTTCTGGCTGTTGTAACTTTTTGTAATTTTAAAGGTACTGTTCCATTATCTGGGTGGAGGCCACTAGGGGATGCTACAGAGATCAGGATAGCCCACTTTACCGGTGGGGGGGGAGGGTGGGGAGTTGAAGGAGGAAAACAATTTTCCCTGGTTTTGCTGATTATTTTCCTTCCCCATATCATAAATGAGGGTAAGGTCCACAAGGGGAAATGTGTGTGTGTGTGTGTGGGGGGGGGGGGAATCAGGAAAACAGGGAGAAATGATTTTACTCCTTCAACCCATCCTCCACCCTAATAAAATGGACTGTCATTCTCTCTCTAATGCCCCCTGGTGGCCTCTGCCCAGATAATGGAACAGCACCATTTTGAGCTATTTTGAAGGAGTTTTTAGTTTGTTTCTAAATATTTTAATTTGTGTATTTCACATTTTAATGTTTTATCAGTTCTTTATCATTGTAGAGAACTTGGCAGAGTGAGAGGTGAAATATTCATGAGTGAGTGCTAGGGAAGGAGACAGAAAGAAAGAAACAGACAGAGAGATATTTCCATCAGATCACAATATAATATGTAAAGCCTGTAGTGATGTAAACACATAGTGTGGTTTTCATTGTATTCTCGGACTCCTTACAATTAGTATTAAAATATTTCTATAAAAACAGCCATTTTAAATTAATCTTATACATTAAATGTATCACCAGATCTGGCCTGGAATTATTCGGTATTATATCCAGCTAAATCAAGCAACCAATGCGACGTGACAGTTAGGCTGGCATTAAGTTTTTATGGGTTCTTTTATATACATATTTTGCTTTTGTGTGACAATGTATTTTGATTAATGCTTATCTCCATTGACTGTGGGGGATTAAGTCTGCCTGACCATCAGCAAAAGGGGATTATGAAGGCAAAGCAGCTGCTAAGTTGATGTTTAAGGAATATGAGGAGAAAAATGTCTTTTACACTTTTGTTGGAGCTTCTTTTCTTTATCAAGAGAGATCAAGCTACTAATTCACCAGGGATACTGAAATGAAAGGAGGCTAAATTGCTGTGTTTTTATCACATTAAAGGAGATAATGTTGGGGTGGGGTGGGGGGTATTTTTTTATGGTAGAATAATTTTTTATCTTCTTGGACCAGTGAAAGAGAGACCATTGACTACTAGTAAAGAATGAGAAGAGGTTTGATCCTTCTGTGAAATATATTCTGTATACCAATATTTTTGCAGCCATTCATCCTTTTGTTTTGCTGTGTAGATAGAAGAATTTATCAGGTGTTAAATGAGCAATTCTCTTTAAAAATGTCAAAAGCTTGCTTTGAAAGAATTGCTTTCTAATGCTCAAAACCGAGTATTTCTTAAAGATAAGGAAGAATGGAATATTTGGATTGATATAGTAAATATAATGTTACTTCCATTTTGTCCTACTTAAAGGTTACCTGACAAGAAATAACCAGGTTTTATCAAGACTTTATTTGGCAAACAGACAAATCAATATGACAGCTATATATCTAGCTGTATTAACTTTCAATATAGAGATTGAAGACTAGCACTGTCAAAACATTAGAAATCATTAATCATATAAACCAGACAAACCATAAGATAAATAAGAACCATGATGTATCAAGATGAATTAATAGCTAGAAACTCAAAAAAGAGGTACAGTAGAGTCTTGCTTATCCAACATAAATGGGCCAGCACAATATTGGATAAGCAAAAATGTTGGATAATGAGAGATTAAGGAAAAGCCTATTAAGCATCATAGTGTGACTGCCTCCCGGAGTACACCCTGCATGCAGAGAGGCCCACTGTTTCTCTAAGCAGATATGTGGGGCAGGTCTCTCTGCATGCCTGGCGGTCGATGGGAGGGACGAGACATGGCCAATGCATGCCAGACGCTGTGCCCGACAGGAAAAGTCTGCACTGGCCACATTTTGCCCCTCCTGGAGGTCACCCAGTGTGAGAGGCCTGCTGTATGTTGCTGCCTACAGAAACAACTGTGGATCTGGGCAGGAGGCAGAATGTGTTGGATAATGCAGAACGTTGGTTGACCGAAGGTTGGATAAGCGAGACTCTACTTATCTGGTGCCACAGGAAAGGACAATAGGAAAGGCACCTCCACACATTTTCATTAATTGCTATATAAAATCAACCATTTCCCATGTTTCCTGCTTTTTATTTTCAAATGGAGATTCATATAAATCTCCAGAAGCTACTGAGCCCTTTCCCGAGATCTTGATTTTATATATTGGTTCCCATTCAAACCATTTGATTTATCAACAACTACATAAGAGTTCATCTTCTTTGGCAGTGCTTGCAGAAGGAGGGCTCCTAGTGCTAACTCTCAAAACACATCAAATGGATCTTCAGCCCCCACCCATCACTTTGGGAGAAGTAATAGAAAAACACAAGAGAAGCATAGAATTGAAGACAATATTTTCTAGACTTCCATGTATTGAGGAAGGGTGGTTGCACCTCCCTTAGGCTAATGAGTTCAAAACAAAATATTTGTGTATGAAGAGTAAGCTTTCCCCCTTTTAAATGAAAGAGAACTTGGAAACATGTATAAAATCTTATCTCTTATTTTTCACCTATTCATCCAGGCCATGGGACATGTGACTGTGGAAAGTGCAGATGTGAGCAAGGATGGCATGGTGATGCTTGCCAGTTCCCCAAAACCTGCAACCTGACTCGAAGGAAAAGTAATGAAATGTGTAAGAATTCACAGGACATCATATGTTCAAATGCAGGTGGGATATTTATTTTGATGGGCTGCTTGGACCAAAAATATTCATTCTTCATGATAAGTTAAGTGATAGTTGTTTAATTGGTTAACACAAAGTAGAGTGTTTTGGACTACAACTCCCATAAGACAGTAATGTTCAGTTATAAGATTAGTTGTCAGCCAAATCATTTGGAAGGTGCAAGATTGAAGGAAGGGAGAAAGAAATGAGCCTTGAAACTGTAGTTTGATTTTTATAGTCTTATTTCATATTTCCGGTATTTTTTTTTTTACAGGAATGTGTCATTGTGGCAGATGTAAATGTGATAATTTAGAAGGAAATGGATTGATCCATGGTAAATACTGTGAATGTGATGACAGGGAGTGCATAGATGAAGAAACAGGCGAGATGTGCACAGGTAAGAATATACTGGTAAAGATAAATATAGGCAAATAAACATTGCAATGTTCTTGACTTTAGGAATCTATTGTTGTTTTAGATTGAAGGGTTTTCATCTAACTAACATTAGTCATGAGTAAATCCACAGAAGCCATCAATGGGATTTAATCTTAACTACTGTCGGGAATAATACAATTGAGGTGGTACTTTGTCAGCTGGGATTATTTTTTTTCTGGAAAAGTTAGAGTGGGCTTTTAATTTCTTTTTGTTTGCAGAATTTCTGCCATACAGAGAGTCTTGCTGACAACAGAAGTGACTGTGAAAAGTAATATATTTTAGCCCAGCATGGTATTTTGTGCTAGAAAGATGGAAGACAAGTAACATCTGAGAAAAAAAGGAAATGGAATGGGGTTCTTCTCTGTAGACAGTGAAATGTAATCCACTAAAGCTGTTTGAGAATTACTATGGGGAAAAATACTATCTTGGCATGTTCCAGTCCATGTCATGACAGTACAAAAACACTTGTTTGCTTCCTGTGACTATTATCATAAATGTGTTGACATTTGCAATGGATTCAGCAGAAAGCAGCATCAGATAAGTCTGTTCCTGCAGTACATAACAGTAATTCCTTCTATTAAAATGAACAGGAATCATGAGTATATATGAGTCCTCTGAAGGTTGTGACAGGCTGACTGTTTTGTACTTTCCAGGGGACAATTCAAACTTATTGCATTTGGATCTTGCCAAGTTCATCTTCTGAGATAGTGTTTCAGCTATATTGGTTTTAGTCTTTATTTCCATTGTGTTGTCATAAAACTGCCCATCAGCGTTCCTTCCAAAACAACAGCAACTACTCCAGTCACAGCAGGAACGAATGTACAGTCAAATGAAATACTATTGTATTACTATAAAACAGGCATGAAATCCTATGCATACCTATGAAGCAGGAGGTCTCCTTAAGTTAGGTGGAAGTAATTTCAAGGCTGCATCTCCTTTTTTCTCTTTCCTCAACTCTTAGGTGGGAAATACACTGGCATGTGTCTAATGGTAATAGTGTATCTGGCATTTCTCTAGCACTGTGGAGTTTTCTGCTGAAATCTAGGGCTAAATTCTATTGCCAGCAGAATTTGGGTAAAGGACAAAGTGGTATATCACAAAGCCATGGATATCTAATACTTAAACCATCTGGTAATGTGGGAGGAATCCAATTTCAGTCTAATGTAGGGTTGCTGGATTTTCAAAATAGCAGTAAGGAACAGTTGAAATTCACATGGTGCCACATTGGCAGCCAGGAAGTAGCTATTAAAAAGGGTTTTCTCCCCCTACCTAAATACCAAATCAATAGTTTTATTACTTTTCATGGTTTCTTCTACTACCATCAATTATTTTAGCCATGCCTTTCCTGACAAAACTAACATGATATCCACACTTTCCAAACATAAGTTACTTCTGGGCTGCTGTGAGTTTTTCGGGCTGTATGGCCATGTTCCGGTAGCATTCCTTCCTGATGTTTCACCTGCATCTGTGACAGGCATCCTCAGAGGTTTGTTCAGAGGCAAGTGGAAATGAGGCAAGTGGTGTGTGTGTGGAATGTCCAGGGAGTACAAAAGAACTCTTATCTCTTTGAAGCAAGTGTGAATGTTGCAATTAGCCAGCTTGAGTAGCACTGAGTAGCTGGAAAGCCTGGTTGTTTCTGCCTGGGGAGATACTTTGTTTGGGAGATGTTAACTGGTACTTGATTGTTTGCTGTCTGGAGTTACCCTGTTTCTGAGTGGTGTTCCTGAGTGGTGTTTCTGAGTACTGTCTTGATTCTGGTGTTTTTAATACTAGTAACCAGGTTTTGTTCATTTTCACGGTTCCCTCCTTTTCTGTTGGAATTGTCCACATGCTTATGGATTTCAATGGCTTGCCTGTGTAATCTGACATGGTGGTTGTTAGAGTGGTCCAGCATTTCTGTGTAATCAAATAGTATTCTGTATCCAGTTCGGCTCATCAAGTGCTCTGCTATAGCTGACTGCTCTGGTTGAATTAGTATGCAGTGCCTTTCATGCTCTTTGACAGCAACCCAGTGATTCTGGCCATGAAAGCATTTGACAACATGTAAGTTACTTCATGATGAACTTTCTGAAAATTGCAGTTTGGTTTCTTCCTTTTTCAAAGATATTAACAATCTTGAATCCATTTTCATCATATCCAAAAAGGCTTGGTAACGATGATTAAAATGTAGAGTTATAGATATAGTTAGCTTTACAGAACATCTGTTCCTCTTATCACTCCCACAGCTGAAAATATAGGTTTCCTTCTGTTGTTGTTGTCACTAAGCTTTTTATCCTTGAGATAAGGCAACCTCAGTCCAAGGCTGGCTCTACGTTGCCAAAAACTGCAGCTTGAACTGCAGTTATCATCCTGTCTCTAACCTTCCATTCTTAGGCAAGATGATAGAGCGGGCTGTACTGGGACAATTGCAACAATTTTTGGATGACACAGCCAGCCTGGACCCTTCCCAGTCAGGTTTCTGCCCTGGCCATGGGACGGAGACAGTCCTGGTTGCCATTACAGATGAACTTCATCACCAGTGTGATAGTGCTGGATCAGAGCTACTGGTACTTCTCAACCTTACAGCAGCGTTTGACACTGTTGACTACAATCTAATGATTACGATCTAATGAGTTCGTGGTCAGGCCAATTGGTTCGACTCATTTCTCCGAAACCGGAGCCAATGCGTGGAGTATATGGATCAAGTCTCTGAAAGATCTCCCCTCCTATGTAGCGTACCCCAAGGTGCAATTCTCTCCCCTCTTCTCTTCAACATCTATGTTAGACCTCTTACTAGTTTGGCTCAGAGTTTCGGCCTAGACTGCTATCAATATGCGGATGACACCCAACTCCTTCTGCGTTTGGAGCCTGGAGCAACGTGAATACCAGACAATTTCACCTTATGTCTGGAGGCTCTGTCGAACTGGCTATGTGCTAGTAGACTGAAGGTGAACCCGGCGAAGACTGAGATTCTCTGGCATGGCCGCTCGATTGGTCTGACCCATTTGCTACCCACCTTCAATGGTGCTGCCCTATCTCCTTCGCCTACCGTTAAGAGCTTGGGTGTTGTTTTGGATTCACAGCTGACAATGGAAGCTCAGGTCGCTGCTGCCAGCAAACAGGCCTTTTTCCATCTACAACAAGCGAGGCAATTGGCACCCTACCTATCTGATGAGGCTCTGGCAACAGTAATCCATACCACGGTTACGTCTAGGCTGGACTATTGCAACGCCTTCCGATGTCTACAACCCAAAAACTCCATATTGTTCAGAATGCGGCAGCCAGGCTACTCACAAGAACACCTATGAAATGCCATATAACACCAGTGTTGCGGCATTTGCATTGGCTTCCAACTGATTACCATGGTCAGGGTCCATCGTATCTTAGGGACCGTCTCTCATTCTCCAATCATCGGAGGTCGCAACGACCATCCCAACGTGACTTACTTTATATACCGGGTCCTAGAAAAGTGCAAAGGACCAGACTCAGAGCTTTTTCTATTTCTGCCCCTGCCTTATGGAATTCCTTGCCGGCCTATATGAGAGCCATGCATAAGTTAGGGCCTTTTACCCTAGCACTTAAGACCTGGCTCTTTGCTTTTGATCTATGTTAATTTTATCAATATCTGTATGTATGTATTTTTATCCTTTTTAGTTTGTAAATTGCCTAGAGCATCTTGGATGGAGGGTGATTAATAAGTAATTAAATGATGATGATGATGATTATGTGGTCAGTGTGGACCCATAAAACACGGTTTGAACTTCACTGGACTGCAATATATCAAATAATTTTGATTTCAAGAAATGTTGTTGCTCTATTAATTTTTTGTGGAATTCCCTCAGAATTAAGAGAAATCAATATTATTTTCTCACTTTTTCAGTGGCCAGCAAATAGCAGAGTGACTGTGAGATGATGGAATTTCCATCAGCATTCCAACTAGTATGGGGTGGCTTAAGAGTCTTAAGAGCACAATGATGACTAGCAAAGTAGGTTTTGTATAAGAAAGTAGTACCTAATATTTTCTGTGGATAAGTAGGTCTGTGGTCTTTGGTAAGACATAGCAATGGAAATAGAGGGATTTTGGAAGATTGAGAGGGGAAAGTCAGACATAAATTGATTCATATAATTTGAAGGCAGAGGATTTTAGAGGAGAAGAATGAAAGAACAAACACTGGTGTGAGAAAGACTTGAAAAAAGTATTATTAAGATAAGGAGGTGTATGGAAAGAGAGGAAGCTATTGAATAAGGGAGGAACAATGAGGAAAATTGGTTAGAAAGAGGAAAAGAAGAAGGTTGAGATAGAAGGTAAGATCCCCTTTAATAATACACTTAATATGCTTTATTTATATTCCACTTTATCTCCCTGGAGGGACTCAGAGCGGATTACAATATACACATATGAGGCAAACATTAAATGCCTTTTACACACAGTGAACAACAACATACAACACAGACAAAGGTAAAGGCCTTCTCCTTTTTCCATCTTTGGTGTCTGGAGGCAATGCTCAACTCTGGCCACAGGGAGGTGCTCTTGTTCCATTTTTCCATGCCGAGGAGCCTGTTTTCCATAAACATCTCCAATTGTGTTGCCTGCATGTCTGCATGGGGCACCATTTTACCTTCCCACTGAGGTGGTACCTATTGATCTACTCACATTGCATGCTTTCAAACTGCTAGGTTGGCAGAGGCTAGAGCTGGCATTCAAAAGCTCACACCAACCCGTGGCTTTGAACTGCCGACCTTCCGGTCAGCAGATTTCCTGCAGCTAGCAGTTTAATTCACTGTGGTACCGCGGCCCTAATGTCTGCGGTATGACATGGCTGAATACCACACTGGACTTCTGAAAGCTTTGCTCACAGGTTTACTGCAGCACACATGTCCCCTCACCATGACAAGGTGACAATCCATCGAGGGGTGTATGTATGTATATATATATATATATATATATATATATATATATATTAATAATTGTCCAGACTTTGATATAAAGTCCATTGTCCAGATGAAAGTTGCTGATGGAGTTATGTTATTGGAGAGAACATACCATGTCCCACTCCTCTACACACTATTGGCCTTGACTGTATTTTTATGAAAGAATAAGCTGATCAAGAATACCAACAACTGCTTTACATTCTCTTGGCTAGTATTTAGGTTTTGTGTCTTGGTCAAAATGCTGTGAAATGTTCATAATGGCAAGCTAAAATGTTTTTCTTTCAGTATGAATCAGCCGTGCCAGTTAGACACAGGTTGGCTGTTGCTAGAAGATTCATAACCATATGCGATGAGGTGAACTATGAATTCCAGAAGAATATAAGGGAGATATGAGAGATATAGGTTAATTCAGCAATTCCAGAAAATAGGGTAGAAAACAATTAAAATTAGTTTTTGGTTTTAGCTAGTTTGTCTTCTGGACAGAATAAAATAAATTGTTATCATTGCTGTTAATCACCTGAACTCACACTCAAAAATTATCTTCAGAAATGAACAGAACACTGATATATATATATATATATATATATATATATATATATATATATATATATATATATAAAATAATGACAATTTATCCTCACTGTCAACATTTTGTTTTGGGTTAAGGCCATGGCAAGTGTTACTGTGGAAACTGTTACTGTGAGGCTGGTTGGCATGGCGATAAATGTGAACTCCAATGTGACATCACCCCGTGGGAGATCAAGAAGAGGTGTACTTCTCCAGATGGCAAAATCTGCAGCAACAGAGGTGTGTCTTTCTGGTGTTGCTCTACACAACTGGATCTCTTGAAGTTGGATTAAGTTTATTTTTATAAAATTAACCTTTTGCAAAGTTGTGATGTTACATAGTATGATGAAAACTCATTTTACATATCATTGGGAAAGGATGGTATATATTGAAGCTCCAATCTTGTGTCAATTTATTTACATAGTTACTGATTTTTATACCACTCACCAGTGTTTCCAGGGCAATTTGGAAGATATTAAATTAATGAAATACAGGGAATCACTTGTCACCTGTTGTATCTAAGAATCTCATCACATGGATCACATCACCCACGGTGATGCTTCCCTATCACCTTGTGGCTTCCCCATATGCTGACCCTGTAGTTTTTAACAGAACATTGGAAGCTTCCCGCATTTCCAGCATGCATCGCAGGATGCTTGCACCCAGATGAGCCATGGAGCCCCACTGGAAGTGAGCCTGCATTGTCTGATGGGTGGCGTGGAGCTCCATAGCTCAACTGGGGCATTAGTGTCCTAGAATGCTGCAAATGGCTCCTGATGAAGTAGTAAGAAGTATCTGTGAAATATGTGTTTCAGCAGGAACCTTGGTTTTTCAGGAATAAGGAGTATACTGATTTACTTGCTTGCATTGCGTACAACATGGAGATTCACTTATTACATTTTCAGGCAGTGAAGCTCCTGGATTCAGACACTGGTTTGTTGGGAAGAGAAAACAAACTAACTAAAGAATGGTGATCCATGAGATGTTTAACCACTCACTGTTTCATGTTGGAAAAACACTGCTTGCTCATGGCCAGATTTCCTACAAATCTCTAGTTCAAAGTTTCTCAAACTGTGCACCTTCAGATATTTTGTACTTCCGCTTCCACAATTCCTAACAGCTGGTAAGCTGGTGGGATTCCTGGGAACTGAAGTCTAAAACACCTGGAGAAGCACCGTTTGAGAAACTCTGCTCTAGTTTATTGTGCAAATGCATCCTCTGTATTTGTGTGTATGTTTTCTGAGGCTGGGACCCCCAAAAGTGTTGAGGTTCAGGAATGACCCATAGTTGCCCCACTAAGCTTAGAAAGCCAGAAAAAGACCCTAAACTGAGCAGCACTAACAGTTCCCTCCCTGCTTTTCCCATCACCTAATGAATTCAAAAGAAAATGTAGCCAAGACCCTGGAGCAGCTTAGGATCTGGAATGTAGATATGTGCCAGGAATGTTTTGACACACAACACCATGAACTCTTCTCTGACAAAACCCAAACCCATCCTCCAGGAATAACTATCCATTGTTCCTTCAATAAGACCTTCCCCTTTGCCAGCCAATATCAATCAGCAAACATTGTTCTTCCTAAAATAAATGCATTCTATATTAATCAGCTCCCCAGGCTCAAGAATTCTCCCAATAAAGCTGTTTATTATGTTTCCTGCCATACTGTACACTAGTAGTTCTTAACCAGTGATCCATGGACTACAGATAGACCGAAAGAACCAGAAAAGTTATCTGTGGGTGTCTTTCAAGATGACTTCAAAGAAAACATGAGTTGATGCTGCCTGGCTGTTGAGGATAGGAACCCAGAATATAGAACTCCCCCCCCCCCCCCCCCCACAACGCACACATTCTTATTCCTCTGCTGGTCCTCCCCTCCTCCTTCATCCCAAAGAGAACCCTGGCTCCTGTTAGCACTCAGGCTGAGAGTCCCACTGGCCCAACTAAAGGGAGATGAGAAAACTACTGACATGTGGGCTTCAGCTGCCTCCTTCTTGCAATCTGGCCTGCAAACTGGGCTTCCTTCCTTGCTACAAAAGCAGATAAAGGATGAATGATACAACCCCCTCCCTTTGCCCAATGTTAGATCCTTCCTTCCTTCCTTCGTCTTGAAGAGGCTGCCAGAGCCCTATTTGCCTTTTTCTCATTGTAACCTAGCTCCCCACCACCTGGGCTTGGAAATGGGGCTCTGACAGCAGCAACTTCAAACCCAGGCAAGGAAGGAAGGATCCAACATTGTCATTCCTGTCCCTGATGTTGGATCCTTCCCTCCTTGCAAGCACAGGCAGCTGGGCAAATATAGGGGGTGGGAAGGCATTGGATCCTTCCTTCCTTGCCTGGGCTTGAGGAGGATGCTCTTCCAAAACCCTGTTTGCAGTCCCCTTGTTTCAATTTAGCTACCCCCTCCTGTTGCCTGGACATGCAAATGAGGCTCTGACAGCAGCATCCTCAATCCTAGCCAAGGAAGGAAGGATTCAAAGCCTCCCTTCCTAGCTCCTCCATTGTCCAGTGTTGGACTTTTCCTTCCTTACCTGTGCTTGAGGAGGCTGCTGCCAGAGCCCTGTTTGCAATCTCTTCCTTGCCAGTGGAACATTCCATGGAATGCCATGGAACAATTCACTGTGAGCCAACTAGTCAATGTTGCTGAAAAATATTGGATGTTTTTCAGAATTCTCTCTGCATATATGTGATATCCTTTGCCAGAAATTTCAAATTAAAACTTGTGTGCTCATTTTAAAATTGAATCAAACTTCAGTTTGATACTCTTTAGAAGGAACAAAATGTCATAAATGGGTTAGTATTGATAAGCCGAGAGGCCTATGCTCACTAAGCAAATATTTTAAAATATCTACTTTTATTCTTCTGGTTGAGGTCCAGACCTATTATGGTAAAGCAAAGGTACAAACTGCAAAGACCTATCTCTTTGTGCATAGCAGCTAAACTAGAAGCATCTAATTATCCTGATTGCATTTAGAGAGAGGGGAAAAACCTCTCCTTTTAATTACAGGTCAATTGGATACATGGTAGAAGCAGAGAAATAATAGAAGCTAATTTCATATAACTTGACAGTCTTTGTAAACAAAATAAACAAGCATCTGTAGTCATAGAAACAGCATTCTATACATGTGATAATAAGTGATACCCGAAAGAACTTTAGACCAGACTGTAATGGTGGGATACTTTGTCTAATTTATCATGATTTACCATTCATTCTATTGAATGGAATCTTTTGTGTGTTGGCTGATTTGTTGGTTAATTTTAATGTGCAATGAAAATGCATCAAAAACCAAAATACAGCTAACAGCAATACAAATTAAAAACAGGACAAATGCATCAAAAACAAAAATAGAATTAAAAAATAAGATCTTCCAGGTCATGAAACATAAAAACATTAAAATACAAAAAAAGGATTAAATCTATAGTTCAAACTACACAGTTCTGCCAAAAAAATTAAGCTGGTATTCAAGGTGCTCATGGGTGATGGTTGGTGTAGATAAAATTCCCACCCCTTCCTGACCATGCAGGGACTGTGGACAAAGACAGCCTAAGTCACGTAATGATAATTCCATATCCTTTGAGATTTGAGTCATTTTTGTCCTGTGTAAGGGCAGGTAAAGTACTCTGGGGTTTTTTTTTTTTTTTGAGAAACATTTGCACTGTCACATCTGAAGATAAATGTAGATGTTTTCATAGGTAACATCTACTTTGTTTTGCTGCTGACTTTAATCCATTTGTTAGTCCCAGCTGGAGCAGACTGACTGAACTAGTGAGCTTACGTTGACTCACTAAGTTTCCACTGTGTCAGTAGGTCTATGCTCCTTGAAACCAGAATTGTTTTTAGGTTAATATATTATAATACAATGCTACAATTTCTAGTCAATGAGTAAATAATATCCATTACAGTAAAAATAGCAGTGTCATTAGTGATAAATTAGTGTGCAAAAACGATATCTTTATGCTTGTGTTATGCTCAGAAGAAATGTATCAGGTAATATTGTTTCTTTTTCTTAATTATGTCTATCACAATTTATTGATCTGTCACTGTTAATGTTAATATCACTTCTTCCCACTTTAGGCACCTGCATTTGTGGAGAATGCACATGTCATGATGTTGACCCAACTGGAGATTGGGGAGATATTCATGGAGACACCTGTGAGTGTGATGAACGAAACTGCAAAGCCCTATATGACAGATACTCAGATGATTTTTGTTCAGGTAAGGGAAATATTTTAAAGGAAAGAATTTTACATGGCTATAAATCAAGAATAAAAGGTGGCTATTCACCTCTCTAAGACAGCAGGTTGTTGACTGTTGGCATATTTTACCCCATGAAATGCCACCCTCATGGTTGTACAGACTTTATTATAAATTCCTGCCATCTAACAGTAGAGTGACCTCCAAGTTATGCAGCACATATTTTTCAGGAGACACTAGAGTTTTATACAAAATGTAGAATCTCCTCCCTTTCAGATTTGAACTATTATTTCTTGCTGTTAACTACCTTCAAAGCAACTCTGACATGGCAATCTCATGAATGGGAAACTGCTAAGCTACCCTATCCTCAATAGCCCTTCACAGATTTTGTAGACTTAGGGCTGTTGTTTCTGTGCTTGAGTCTATCCAACTGGAATGTGGTCTTCCTCTTTTTCTACTGCTCTCAATCTAACCAAATATTATTGTCTTTTGCTTGTGTGTTATGGCAAAAGTATGACAACCTTAGTTTAATCATCATCTAGGGAGAGTTCTGGCTGATTTGCTCTAGGTCCCATCAATGTATTGTTTTAGCAGTCTTGTCCCTCTTTTTAATGACTGAAACTGTTAGGAAACATATGATGAACCTTAATTATAATCTGGTATACCAGTTGAAGCCATGAAAACATTGCTTAGGCTTTCACCCTAGCCAAGTTGATCATTCATTCCACATGTTGGGAGCTCTTATTCCATGTGTACATTAACCAGTTGGGAACCATAATATCACTTTGAAGATAAGGGCTTGTCTGTAGCTGCATGAAATCGAAGGATTAATTTAAAGACTTTGTTCACCAAGAGCTGGGAGACCTGAGATTCCAATTTTTCTAGAAATTTCAATTTATAGTCACTCATCTAGCTGAATGAGCGTCTTCTTTAAAATAGTTTTATCAGTTAGAGTGTAACAGGATAGTTCTTAACAAATTTCCCCAGCAGGGAAGAGGATTTTGCCTTGCAATAATTACCTTTGTTTTTCAAACACGAGTGCTAGTGGTGTTAAGGAAATGAATGCAAAACATGTTTATGAACAAGCTACATGATTATCTGATTTCCTTCATAATGATCCGATCTGTTCTTATTCCCTATGAAGCAACACAGTGTGAAAATTCTACAAACTGTATATATCGGCAGTGGGAAAAGGATATAGGATTGCTTATTTTATTTTGTTATTGCATGCCTTCAAGTCATTTCTGGCTTATGGTAACTCTACAACAAACATAAGGGCATATGTAATGTTTGTGCAGAGGAGAATTGCCATTGCCTTCCTCTGAGACTGAGATAGTTTGACCAGTGGGTTTACATGGCTGATGGGAGTTTTGAACCCTGGTTTTCTGGAGTCCTACTTTTCCTTTTCCTTTTTCATTTTCATGTATTGTTTTATTTGGTACATGTATACTTTTCCTCTTTTCCATTATGGAATACAGGGCAACTTATTTTAGGAATATTTGTTGAAATATCAGAATAGGGTCATTCACATCGTTTTGGAGTATTTGCCTCCTCCCTTCATTTCTACTCCATCGGTAATCCCAGGACATAAGGAAAATGTGCAATATAGTACATGGTTAGGTTGCCAGCCCAGCATTGGCCCAATATATTTTGTTGAGGCAAAACAACAAAATAAAACATGATCGCAGAACACCATTTTCTTCCTATGCACTCAATGTAATAAGGAAGTTGGTGTATATAATAAAGAAGCAATTCATCTAGGGATGTGAATTTTTGTTTTATTCATTCTCCCATACAGGATGAAGATTTTCAAATATTTTCTCCCAGTTCAGTGAAATTATGAAAGTTTAGACATAGTTTCTGCAACATGAAAAGTACACATAAAGCTTAAGTGTTTGTACCAAAAATAGCATAGTTTTGCACAAAACATTTTACCAACATGGTGCCTTGATGATAAATTATTTGAAAATTCTTTATATTGCTATGTTCACCAGTGCTGAATAGAGAGTGTTTTACTCTTCATACAAAGTAGGAGGCTGTCAGAGGGGGCACAATCCAAGAACCTTTGTGTGAAAAGCTTTGTGCTTCCCAAATTTTGCTTTCCTTTCTTGCCCCCCTCCCCCAATTATGTACAATGGCTCATTCTGCTTTATAGTAGGCCTGACCCATGTCCAGTGTAAACATATGGTGGGAAATATACCCACTATTAGAAGAAACCATGGAGGTATCACTACTCCCAGTAGTGTTTAAACAAAGCCTGAAGGAGACTTTCAACCTTTGACAGTAACTTTGAACCTTTGATCTTTGGCAAGCTTTGGATTTCAACTTCCAGATGACTTGACCATTGGTCATATTGACTTGGGCTTCTTGGAACTGAAATCCAAAACACCTGGAGGGTAAAATGTTGAGAACCATAGCTGTACAACAGTGTGACATATAGATGGAGTCAATATATATATATATATATTTCATTTTGTTAAGGCCATGGTCAATGTAACTGTGGGAGATGTGACTGCAAACCAAGGTGGACAGGGAAGAAGTGTGAGCATCCGTTGTCATGCTCCATGTCAGCAGAAGAGAGCATCAGGAAATGTCAAGGGACCTCACATTTACCTTGCTCTGGAAGAGGTAGGTGGTTTGCTCTGATCCCCCCCCCCCTCCCAGTATGATTACAACATAACTGAATTCCTCCTTGGAGACAATTCAGTTTCACCAAGCATGTAAATGGGTTTACATTAATGTCAAATTTAGTTTTAGATTATGCTCAAAGAGCAGCTCTAAGCACTGCTGGAAGATTGGTTAATTCTAACTAGAAGGCAAAGAAACCAGAGGAACAAGCACATATTTTATGACACTTTTGAAAAATCTGTTGCCTGCTGTAATCCCTCAGGTCTGCTACTTGTAGAACTGAAGATCAGCTGTGGTCTCATGTGATTTCTTGGGTATTAAGGGTGCTTAATCGGCAAAACTGATTCTCCAACTACAATTCATCTGAAAATGATTAGGTCCCATGATTCTGGCCATCTTTTATATTTCTGTTTTTGAAGTTAAAAGTATAGCTTAGAAAGTTACTTCTAAAAAGAATGAATATGATGACACACTGAGCCATCCATAACTGGACCCCAGAGCATCATTCTACTGCAGCCCAGTTATGGATGATTCTAGCATGTCATTGTATTCATTTTTCTTAAAAGTAATTTTCTGAACTCTGAGTAAAGCTGGTATTTTAGTGGTTTTTAGTATATATTAAATATATCTGTGTTGTACTATGTCCATTTCCAATTTGAAATGGCAGAGTAAGCTTTGGTCTGAGCTATGCCATGATAGGAAAGTGCTACTGTTTGTTTACTTTATGCAGAGTATATACAAACAAGATAGGTTCTGTAGGTTTGTTCTGAAGTTAGATGTTTGCAACTCAGGTCCTGTCTGTATATGTTTTTGGTTTTTTTTTTTTTTTGGATGGGAATACTGTTGTTCGCCATATGTACTTGGTAGCTCTGGCTTCACGATTCCAGTACAAAGGTTGTTCTGGATTAGAACTACTGTGTATGAAAAAATGGGCTCACACCTTCCTCACACACCTTTATTCTTAAATTTATTAGTTGAGAATTTGGGCTTTTTACTCCTGTTTTGCTTCTATTTCAGTTTAGAGCAGAAATGAGCAACCTTACAACACCAGAGGTTTTATTGCCACCCTTAATCAAGCTATACCACATGTACTCTAATTCAATGTTGCTGAAATATGGTACAACAGCAATGGAGGAAAGAGTCTTTGAAAACAAGCAATTCTCCTTTAAAACAAGGTACCTAGAGTCTGCACACCTTGTTCTGAAGCCAAATAGCACACCCAGGAGTACCCCTGGGGTGCTAATTTGCTTTATAACATGGTGAGTGCCACATACCTTGTTTTAATGTGAATGTATTCTTTTTCAGTTGTATTTCTTTCTGACTGAACCAGATTTGTTGGCATAGCTGCTAACTTAATGTAAAATTGGACTTTTTTTGAGAGACATGCCATCATACCAACATGTTCAGAGATAGTTAGGATCCTTGGGATGAAATTGTAGGGAACTATGTACAATTCATGAGTGATGTGTGACGTATGGATGGGGTTTCTATCCTGTATGTCCTTGAAATTAAGAAATAGATATATTTCATGATATATATTTAATATTTCAAGTGGATTAACCCTTACTCATGGCTTACTTTTTCTTTATTGTGCCCATATTTCTAACTAGCAAACTTGCCCATAAGCCAATACAAATATACTTTTATTAAATAAAAATAGAACACAAATCTTAAATATGCTGAAATTTTTCATTTTGCTCTATATTTCAATGCATTTTAACTGTGTGCTGAATTATATCCTTCATTGGTGATATAATTTTATATTGATGGAAATGGCATTAAAAGTATTAATTTCTGACAATAACAATTTTGTCTGGATAAACTGTTCTCAGTATGTCTGTTTATGAATTATAGCCATGTTATTGCACTGAATGCATTTTCTATCTTCTTTACTCTTCCCTGTCAAGACATGTTGCTAAGATGACACTTACCAATAGCCGCCACTCAAAAAGGGGTGGGGATTTGACACCATAAAAGAGCACATTGATTTCATTCATTTTTGTAATTTCTAACTCAAAATACTGGTGCAATTTTAGAAACAACTACTGTAACTAACACAGAAATAAAATATATATCTTCCTATTAAGACAGGCCATGATAAGGTGGGGTCTATTCGATGACAATATTCTGTCCAAAAGGCATGTGCGATCTATTTAAAAATGTTCAAAAGTCATTATAAAACTGGGGTGGGGGGTTTGCTGGCACTTCATTTCTAAAGTGTTTCTAAAGTATTGTTAGTGAAAAATTTGTTACTATAATGAGAGTAATGAAATATTGTTACTATTTCATTATAGTAATTGCACATAATTAATTTGCGACAATTGGGGAATCTTCAGGGGTTCCTTTCTCCTTTCTCCTTTCTCATTTTTACAGCTATTGGGGTGAAACTTGCTACAATGTTAGAACACATTTACCACTCTTAGCCCACCAAGTATCAGAACATTTCACTTATCCACGGATTTATGGGGAATTTTCAAAGTTTTTATAAACAATATTTTTTAATAATAAAGAAAATACGTTCCTAGTTTGAAAATATTTTTTTCTGTTTAATGATGTAGTCCTTACATTGAAAGTAGTTGTGGCACAAACTATGTTAAATTGATGGAGATTCAACAAGATAGCAAAATGTGCTACAACACAATGTCCCTCTCACAAAAAAAAGTTTTTGTAGTTTAATAAACTTGCTCCACATTTCTATGATAGAACCAATTAAGAAATGACATAACTTACAAACAAACCCAACAGATGACCATTGAATAATATAATAATAAAGAAAATGCATTCCTAGTTTGAAAGTGTTATTTTCTGTTTAATGATGTAGTCCTTATATTGAAAGTAGTTTTTCACTCCAGAAACTTTGTTTTTCTGGCACACACTATGTTAAATTGGTGAGGAGTCAGCAACACTATATCAAAATGTGCTATAGCATGATGTCCCTCCCGCATTTATTGGAACTCTGACAGATGGCTACAGAGGGGCAAATTTCTAGCGCTTTCTGATGGTGATGTATTCTGGAAATATAGTTTAGGGCAGGGCCTTTTGGATTCTCTGGCATTGGGATCCTCCCTTCCCAAACTGCATTTCCAAGCGTTCTGTGGTTTTCCCAGCTAACTCTACTCTCTTCTCTCCCACTCCTAATGGTGAGAGGCAATTAATTTACAAAAGAATGGGAGCCTTTTTTTGGTTTTGCTTTGCTTGCTTGCCATGAAAAATGAAGATGAAGCTGACTTTGGGAGGGAGCCTTCCAAGATTTACAAAATACAAATGAAAATGTATGGGGTAAGTTTTGATTCTAACATTTTTGGTTTTGGCCACGCATGCATGTCGGATATCATTTTGGATGTACAGATTTAACTAATTTCCTTACGACATACAAAACATCTGTTCCCATGGACATTAGATCAGCTCCTACGTTAATGGTGTTTCGAAGAAAACTAAAAACCTGGCTGTTTGAACAGGCATTCGGATAAACAGTGCAATGAATACGATGAATATAGGAACGGAATTATAGACGACGAATTGGATCACGATTCTAGTTACGAGACGTTAATGTGTTGTTATTGATGTGTCATTACTTTGTATATTATGCTCTTAATGGTTTTTAAATTGTATATTGTTATGATTGTCCTTTTGCTCTTGTTGTGAACTGCGTTGAGTCGCCTACGGGCTGAGAAACTGCGGTATACAAGCAAAGTAAATAAAATAAATAAATAAATAAATAAATAAATAAAAAATTGCACATGCCTATTGCTCAGGTGTGCCCTGTTGATGGAACCCTCAAACCCTCTGCCCTCTCTTCTTTTGGTTCTTCATTTCAAGCATACTTGGACTATAGAGCCCTTTCCAAAATGACAGTTCCTATATAAAGCAAAAAACTGTATTCACTTTAAACCTCATACTAAAAAAATCTCTGATATTGCAAAGCTCTTATTTAAGTATCTCTCTAGAGTTTTTTCTGTTTTGCAGACTTTTTTTTGATATAAAACATTTTATAGATGAAGAGGCCACAACCTCACTTGATGTGAGCTAACATAAATCATGATTAGAAAGAAATTGCTAGATGACCACCATTTGTTATAGTGACTGGATGATTGGCTTAAGTTTCATCTACTGTTTCAAGAAAGAGAGAGAACGTGGAGCTGCTGATATTAGCTCTGTTGAATTTTTAGAAACTGTGGTCTTTAAGGCAAGCAATTAATTTACACAGCATAGCAGACTTTGCAAGACCAATCTTGAATGTTTTTGAAAATAAGAAATATTTAACAACAGAATATTAAATTTCATGTTGCTAGCATTTCTATTTGATATTTATCTATTTCTTAAAGAAATAAACCTTGCCATTCATATTGGGGAAGAGCATTGCTATGCAGATAATTAATCTTCTTTCTCTGAAAAGCAAAGTAACTATGCAGTACTAAAGAGAAATCAGCCATAATGCTGGATAGTCTGCTACATATTTTCCATTCCTCCAGGATTTATACGGCTTGCATAAATCAGCATTGCAAAGCCCTTTTCTTACAATACAGCAAAATGGCTTTCATGCCAAACCATCTGCCTTCCTGTGGCATATGAACACTTTCATGGTGGGCCTTTCCTTCTTATCTCATCATATCTTTCAGCCACACATTTTGCACTGTGATTTTTTTTAACTTTAAATCTACAGTTTCACACTGGTGTGTCATTATTCATAAAAAGAATCAGATGCTCTTAATAGATTGTACATTCTAGGACCCACCTGGTGAATGACTGTGATTTCCCCCTCTTTGATCCTGTAATAGTCTCTTGCTTAGGGATAGATAATGAATATTCTCAAAGGTCTTTGATCAGAAGGAATCTGGATATACTGACATATTCTGTTAAAATATATATTTGACTATCTTTTTTGTCCCTGGCTTTGTGAATAGACCTGGTGTGGGTACTTTTGTGTGTGTGTGTGTGTGTGAGGGGGGGGGGGATCAATAGTCTATTTTGACTACAGTCAGTCAGTTCCCAAGTCACAAGCATTCAACTTACAAATGACTCATAGTTACAAACGGGGGTGAGGCAATAGGAAGTGAGAGAAATCTAACCCTCAGAAGGGAAATTCACTGCTGAAAGTTATCATGGGGAAAATGGGTCTCCACTGATGCTTTATCACCAAATTTAACAGAAAGTGAGGTGAAATCTTCTGAACAGGGACACAGACAGCAAACCAAGAACCACAGGGCTGTTAACCCTTCCCTATGCTATCCAAACCATCCATACATATATGGCTGGAGTTACACTTAAAAATGTACATGTTCCTACTTACAAATAAATTCAATTTAAGAACAAACATATAGAATCTATCTTGTTCATAATTGGGGGCTGCTTGTAGTTGCATATGTGTAACATTGGCCCCATCTACACTGCCATATAAAATCTAAATTATTTGCTTTGAACTGGATTATATAGCAGTGTAGACTCATATAAACCAGTTCAAAGTGGATAATCTGGATTATATGGCAGTGAAGATCCAGCCTGAGTAACATCTCCTTGTTTGGCTCCCAACAACTTGCATTTATATCCAGTGGTCATGTTGGGCAAAGGTGACCTGTTTAAGGATATGTTTCCAGTCTTTTCCCAATGTGATTGCTGGCTTTTAAGATGGGTTTGGATAGCATTTAAGATTGCAGCAATAGTTCTGATTTTGACTATGAAGTCTTACTTAAATGAGAGCTTACAGATTTGTTACTCTTGGTAGCAAATATCACAGGCTAATACAGAATATCAGGTGTAGTTTTGTGCTAAACATCTCCAAAGATTTATGCAAAAAAATGGTCTTTTATGCAAAATCCACCGAATCTGATCTGGGGAGCGGCGTGAGCTCCCATTGTTAGCCCCAGCTTCTGCCAACCTAGCATTTCAAAAATATGCAAATGTGAGTATATCAATACGTACTGCTTCTGTGGGAAGGTAATGACACTCCATGAAGTCATGCCGACCACATGACTTTGGAGGTGTCAATGGACAATAACAGCTCTTCAGGTTAGAAATGGAGATTAGCACCAATCCCCAGAGTTGGACACAACTGGATTTAATGTCAAGGGAAAACCTTTACCTTTACCACCAATTCTGGGAGAAAAACAAGGTTCTCGTACAAACAAAATAGCCCTAAACTGCATATCCTAGCAAAAAACTGTGTAAACCCTCATAATGTTGCCTAGTAAGAGAAAACTTGTTTGTATTGTTCTCATGTGCAAGAATGAAATATCTACAGGTTGACATCCTTAGCATTTTCATAGTATCATAATTCTTAGCATAACTATATGCATCTATAGCTTTAACCCTACAATGCTATCAGTATGCAATAAGAGAGATTAAAAAATATCTCTATGTGCCTATATCATTACAAAACACATGCTACAATTAGTGTGTTTGAATTTAGGTGAAAGATTACAGTGGGTCAATGTATTCCAAGCGAACTACTTTTAATAATGGATAAATTTCATGTAGCATTTTGAACGGGGGGGGGGGGGGGGTTGAGAGAATGCTTTCTATAATGAAATTCCTCCTTTTTGCTTTACACAAATCTTGCATTTTTACTGAAATGTTCCTTAGAGATGGCTCTTACTTTTCTTGCTGGTCAAATCAAATATCTCTGTATAATACATCCTTCATCCCTGCTCTTTGATCTAAGTTGGACAGTATGAAGAGAAATAAGTAAATAGAGATTTTTAAAAATTGAGAAGAAAACGTATTCTTTTCTTTTTGATTTGTATAAAGGAAGGAAAAGAAGGTTCTTTAGTTTTAAAAGAAGGTTCTTTCTTAACTAAAAGGAATCACAGATGGGAATTCAGGGATGAGCCGCAAAGCTCTTTGAAGGAGCTGATAATTTGAGATATCATTCCTTTGACTCTTGGAAGTGTTTGTACAGGAAAAGGCTAAAGCTACTCCTGAACTATTGGATCTGACCTAGTGTGTCATTTAATATGTGATGAGCTCTTTCACTAATATTGTCTACAATAACCAGAAGTCAAGCAAAGGTTATAGACAGTTTGCCAAATTTAGCTTTGCCAGTTTTGACATTTACTTGTGGAGTTTTTTTTTTTTCGCCTCCAGCTACCCATCTCTTGCAGGAGCTATAAATTAGCAGCCGTTTTTCCTTTTCCTCCCCCCCCCCTTTCTTTCTAGCATAAGGCTTGTGCCTTCATCAAATTTCTCATTATGCTATGTTTTCTGGTTCCCATTGAAACCGTCTCTCAGTGCCTACCTTAAAATCATCATTGATTGGATCGTCTGCTCTATAAAGCTGGCTGGGTTCTTACTTACACAAAAGCTAGGGATATTCATCATGCATACATTCTGGTGAGGATTATGACTTGGCAATTTGGCAAGGAATGCAATTTAGCTTGGACTGCTTTAAAGATGGTCCAAGCCATGGCCAAATAAAGTGAATTCACCTTGCAAGTGTTGCGAGGAGTCCACAAGATATGGCTGGTGCTGCTTCCAATCATTCATCCAGAACAAGGAGCTCTGGAATGTATTATTAATTACATTTTTTTTAAAGTTGTGAACAGTTGGATTGTCTGGATCCAGCCTGATTCAGTGTCTACACATCAACAGACCTACCCCAGTGCCACCAGCAAGAGAGTAGCTGTCTTGCAGAGCCTTGTTGGTAATGTGGATTTTGCTGGTCACATGAGATGAGGGCCCTGTTCTAACCTCATCAAAAACAATGTTACCATCAAGGCTCTGCCAGAAGGTTGCTTTTGACCACTAAAATGCCTGAATAGGATTATAATAGAGGTTGTGTTACTTATCCAATTGACATTGACAGTGAACATACCTTGGATTATGACTCTGGATTTGGATTTGTTTAACTTTTAAATGGATGTTTATAATTTGTTGTTTTAAATGATGTTTTAATTGTGATTTTATTGCTACTGTTTGTTTGGCATCTAATGATTGCCAGTTATGAGCTGTCCTGAGCCCTCCCCCCATCGGGGTGAGTGTGTGTGAAAAGGATGGGATATAAATGTTTGAAATAAAGAAAGAAAGAAATTATCCCAGTGTAATCTAATATAAGTTGAATATCCTTTCTTCAAGATGCTTAGTACACATGCTTTGGATTTCAGTTCCTTTTTGGATTTTGGAATTCCTGCATTTGCATATATGGATATAATGAGATATCTTGGAGATGCGATCCAAGTTGCAACACAGAACTTGTCGAAATTTCATATGCATCTTACACTAATAGCTGGATGGTCATTTTGTACAATGTTTTAATCACTTTGTGCATGAAACAAGTCTGTGTACATTGTGTATATAAATAATCAAGAGCAAAGGTGTCACTATTCTCAAGCACCAAAGTGATGCTCAAACTGCAAACGTTTTCCAACATATATTTTGCAACATATATTGCAATACTGATAGTTCATGTGTAAACAGGCATAATCACCCAGGCATCCCAAATGTTAGCTTAATTATGTGCATGGTCTCCAGCCTATAGTTTAGGAATTTAGAAAAAGCAGCACATATAAGATGGATATATATATACACACACATACACACACACATATGGCAGGGTTGTGGCAAATACGATGCATTCATACAATAGTATAGAAAAAACTATAATTGGGTACAGGCCCAGAGGAACAGAGCATTCAAAGCTATTTAGTATAATAGCACAAGATTTTTCTTATTGGGTTAATGTTTCTTTGAATTACTGCAGTTCGTTCTTTGAAAAATTACAGCAATTCTTATACAAAGAATAAGCATGTATTGGATGTTCTACATTTGGTAACAGGCTTTACTGTTTGGGGATATTTCCCCATCATGAAATTGCTGTAATTATCATAATTGTCATTACCTAATCAAAGAGCAAGATGACACTGCTGTGTGTTAAGATTCCCTTTGAATTCTTTGTGTGGGTTGTCTTTCCTGCTTGATTGGGGTATTGAGTGGAACAAAGCCCAAGAGTATGTCAGTAGCTTTGATGGATGGCAGGTACTTTAGAACCTGGAGGAGAATGCTGCATCAATCCCTTTTGTTCACACAAATATATTAGGATTTATTGCAATAGGGAGATTGCAGCATGAGATTTTGGACAGGGATGCCATTGTGACCCTGCTGATGCTGTTTCATTGCTGGTAATACTAGAAGACCAATAATCATGTGACAAAAATGGACTCTCCGATTCATTGACATTGTTGTTGTTGTTGTTATTGTTATGCCAAAAATGTTATTTTCTTGGAAAATCTAGAATTAGTGTGCTGTGCTGCTACACTAACTCTGATCTATTTTATTTATTACCTTAATATTTGAATTTGTTATTAATGCTATAATATACTAAATTTATACTAATTTATTTATTTCATGTCACAAGCATTGCATAAATAAAACAAGTATAAAACTGATAATATAGAGGGCGCACACATGGCTAAATAATTTCAAGCCAAAAACAGGCAACAGTGACTGCATTTCCTGTAGCTTTAAACAGTTCTTCCTTTGTGTGTGAGGCAGGGCATTGTGGGCAAGCATACAGATGAGAGTTGATTGTTCTGCTCCACAGTCACACAAGATGGAGGATTCTTCTAGGAGGATGCTTCATGTATACTAATAAAATTATGTATCTGTGTGTAAGTTCTTCAGCATTTTATGAGGACTAAAGATGCCCTGAAGATGTGTATGAATCTTAGATATTTATTTATTTCTGACATTTCTATCCTGCCTTTCTCAACCACAGAGGGGACTCAAGATGGCTATTCAATGCCATTAAAAACAATAATTTAAATGAGCATTTTAAATAGAATTATAAAATACATCAAAACATTTAATCCAATATCACCATTGTTAAACCACCCTATCTATAATCATAATTCAGGCTGTTCCAATAGTCTATAAACATAATTCTATATCTGTCTATTGCAAAAGTTCTCCAAATGCTTGATCAAAGAGCCACATTTTAAAGACAGAGATCTTAATATTCTTAAGAAAGAGATCTTAAGAATATTTGTAATTTTTTTTCCAAATCTTCACCAAGAAAAGATATCCTGACCAAAAGCCTTTACATGTGAGATTTTTCCTACCACCTGCTTTCACTGCCAATATTGCCTCCCTGGCAGGCAGGTTCCACAGGTAATAGACTGAATTGTGTCTGATTGAACATAACCTTATCTTCAGAGTTATAGTCCAGTGGTTAAACTACTGCACCATTAATTTCATCCACCTAAATGAGGTCACAATGGGAGAGCTCCAAAAGGTATGTGTTAAGGAGCCATTAATGATATCACATCTCTAACAATTTGCTGATTTAAAAAAAAAAATCTTAAAAAGAAATTATAGTAACCATTGCACCTGAAATACCAATTTCTGCCATATCAGACACAGGTTGTTAGTGCACAAGGCTTTCAGGATGTATTGGAGGCTCCCTACACAAGAATCAAGAAATTTAGCAGTGCATGATGTCATCCTAAACTCACTGCAAACCAGTCTTCAAAGCATGGTGAAGCTGCACTTTATGAAAGAGGTAAGATCCCTTTGTAAAGCTTAAGAACATCTGTGTAAACAGCTTTTCAAAGCAATTTTACCATGTGGTAAGATGAGGCCACCTGCTGTAAGTTTTGGAGCCCCTGATGTCTATTGTGAATGTATTGTGTGCAGGGGCGGCTCAACCCATTACGCAAAGTAAGCATTCGCGGTATAGTTGATTTTGTCCAGGGGCGCTCTTGAGGCACTCTTGGGGGAAAATAGACCTTGACATATGCGAGTTGTAGTTACTGGGATGTATAGTTCACCTACAATCAAAGAGCATTCTGAACTCCACCAATGATGGAACTGAACCAAATATGGCACACAGAACTCCCACGACAAACAGAAAATATATATCAATGATTGGTTGGGGGGAGCACCAAAATACTGTTTGCTTACCGTTAAAAATTACCTATGGCCGCCTCTGGTTGTGTGTTGTTCTTCTCTCTACTCCAAGGCACAAAAATAATCCTTTCTGCCCAATTATTCAATCACTTCCTTTTAAAAAAGATCTTTGTTGTTCCATGGCTGCAACTAGCCACTAATATGAATTTCCCCTCTTAGTTGAATTGAATATTTCACTTTCTTGAAAGACAAAAATATTTTGCCAAATTTCCTACTCATACATGTGAGTTACAAAAGCTTTAATTTTTTTAAAAAAACACCTCCCACTTGTAGAAGAAACACAATAGGACACTCTTTTTTCATTCCAAAATGCTCATTAATTTTTAATTAATATTTCAAGTGCTCCTATGAATGGCACTTCAGTCATTTAAAAAACCAGAAGTATGGAGATGTGCAGCTCTGACCTTCTAAACCCTTGAAACACCACAGTTTTCAGATTAAAAACAAAACAAAAAAGAGAAGGGATGTATAAAGAAAGGGGAATACATGGACTAGGAGCAATTATATCTCCACAGCTATAGTAAGAATTTTTTCAAAAGGATTTCTGTAGGCTTGGTGTGATAAGTAAAGGGCTTGGCAGACATCCTTCAGTTTCAAGCAAGACAGGTTTAACCCATTTTGCCCATACTAAAAAATCTAAACCTATTCTTGTTATAGATGTTAAAACAGCTAGGTACTCATTGGCTTGAACTGGGCATTCCAAATTCCTTTTCTGTTCTTGACTTAAAGCTTGCATGCTATATTTATTTACTTATTAAAATTTGTTTGTGTGTTTGTATGTATATGTGTTGGTTTAGATACTTGATCACTCTCAATTAATGCTTCTAATATTGTCTACTATAATGCTTCTAATATTGTCTGTTATTGTCTAATAATAATTCTAATAATCAATCTCAATTAATGCTTCTGCCTTGTCTCCTGTGTCATCAGTTTGTTAGTCCCTCTCTCCAGCACCAACTGCTGCTCTGAGACCAGAGTGAAGAGGAGGGGCCAGGAAGACAGTTCCAAACAATGATGGATCTGGACCAAACTTGGCACGAATATTCCATGTGCCCAAATATGAACACAGATGGAGTTTGGGGGAAATAGACCTTGACTTTGGGAGTTGTAGTCACTGGCATTTATAATTCACCTACAATCAAAGAGCATGCTGAACCCCACGAACGATAGAATTGGGGCAAACTTTCCACACAGTACCCACATGACTAACAGAAAATAGTTAAGGCCACGCAACTCCCTTCACGAGGGCAAGAAAACATAATCAAAGCCCTCCTGACAAAGAGCCATCCAGCCATAGATATAGATAGATATATATGATCCATACACGGAGTGATATAGTATCATAGATTTGAAAGGGACCCCTAAAAAAGGACACCTATATGTTGCATGTTCCAGAGTAGGCAAACCAGACAATCTCCACATCAACACTGACCAAGAAATACTGCTTACCCACAAGCATAAAGAAATTACATATGTTAGAAATTACATATGTTAGAAATACACTTTTGTCAGAATAGGTATAGTTATTTCATATGTATGTATGTTTTTCAATGTGTTTGCATTAGTATTACAATGTATTAGTTTTGCTTCTTAAAGATGGATTCAGTCATGTTCATTTACTGTTCAGCTCATATATGTTATTGTTACAAAGTTACAGGCCAGACAGTGAAACTGTGATAACACGAAATTCCTTTGCCCTGAGAGAAATGAAGGAGTGTACCAGCCAAGAACATAGATAACACAGAAGGGCGGATCTCTTGTTTGCTGTGTCTTCTTGCTATGCTTTGTTCGTCGCCTTCTTTAGTTCCATGATGTAGTCCTTTGTATGTAGACATCTTAAGTAAAGCTACCTTAGAAGAAGAATGCTGCCTGAGTTTGTTTATTTTGCAACCACACGCTTGCTGTGCTGAGACTGGAGAGTCTGACTGCTAACAACTTTCTCATTACTTTAGTTTCCAGATCATCAGACTGGGCCACAGCAACACATGGCAGGGTATGGCTAGTAGTAACATATAATACTAATATTGTGCTATGGTAATAATATAATACATTGTATTTACATATAATATTGATAATATTATATTGTGATACAATATAACACTACTAATAATATGATATTATAATTATATATTTTATATTACATGTAATGTTACTAATAATATTACAATATAATGGTATAGACCAAGCGTGATCCCTGGGGAAGGCAATGGCAAACCACTCCAGTATCCTTGCCAAGAAAACTAAATGGACCGGTACAACCAGAGATATGTCGGTATGCCATTGGAAGATGGGACTCCCAGGTCGGAAGATGGCCAAAATGCTAGTGGGGAGGAGCAGAGGATAAGTTCAACTAGCCCCAGATGTAATGACGCAGCTAGCTCAAAGCCGAAAGGAAGGCTAGCGGCCAACGGTACTGGAGGTGAACGACGAATCCGATGCTCTAAAGATCAACACACCATAGGAACCTGGAATGTAAGATCTATGAGCCAGGGCAAATTGGATGTTGTTATTGGTGAGATGTCAAGACTAAAGATAGACATTCTGGGGGTCAGTGAACTGAAATGGACTGGAATGGGCCACTTCACATCAGATGACCACCAGATCTACTACTGCGGACAAGAGGAACATCGAAGAAATGGAGTAGCCTTCATAATTAATAAGAAATTCGCTAAAGCGGTGCTTGGATACAACCCAAAAAATGACAGAATGATCTCAATTCGAGTGCAAGGAAAGTCTTTCAACATTACAGTGATCCAAATATACGCCCCAACCACAGCTGCTGAAGAAGCAGAAGTAGATCAGTTCTATGAGGATCTGCAGGAACTACTGGATAATACACCAAAAAGAGACATTATTTTCATTACAGGAGACTGGAATGCCAAGGTGGGAAGTCAAATGACAACAGGGATCACAGGCAAGCATGGTCTGGGAGAACAAAATGAAGCGGGACGCAGGCTGATAGAATTTTGCCAGTAAAACTCGCTGTGTATAACGAATACTTTCTTCCAACAACCTAAAAGACGGCTTTACACATGGACCTCACCAGATGGTCAGCACGGAAATCAGATTGACTACATCCTTTGCAGCCAAAGGTGGCGGACATCCATCCAGTCAGTGAAAACAAGACCTGGGGCTGACTGTAGCTCAGATCACGAACTTCTTATTGCCCAATTTAGAATAAAACTAAAGAGATCAGGGAAAATACACAGACCAGTTAGATATGATCTCACTAACATTCCTAGCGAATATACAGTGGAAGTGAAGAACAGATTTGAAGGACTAGATTTAGTAAACAGAGTCCCAGAAGAACTATGGACAGAAGTCCGAGACATTGTTCAGGAGGCGGCAACAAAGTACGTCCCAAAGAAAAAGAAAACCAAGAAGGCAAAATGGTTGTCTGCTGAGACACTGGAAGTAGCCCAAGAAAGGAGGAAAGCAAAAGGAAACAGGGATAAGGGGAGATATGCCCAGTTAAATGCGCAATTCCAGAGGTTAGCCAGAAGAGATAAGGAACTATTTTTAAATAAGCAATGCATGGAAGTGGAAGAAGACAACAGAATAGGAAGGACAAGAGACCTCTTACAGAAAATTAGAAACATTGGAGGTAAATTTCAGGCAAAAATTGGCATGATAAGAAACAAAGATGGCAGGGACCTAACAGAAGCTGAAGAGATCAAGAGAAGGTGGCAAGACTATACAGAAGATCTGTATAGGAAGGATAATAATATTGAGGATAGTTTTGACGGTGTGGTGAATGAATTAGAACCAGACATCCTGAGGAGTGAGGTTGAATGGGCCTTAAGAAGCATTGCTAACAACAAGGCAGCAGGAGACGACGGGATCCCAGCTGAACTGTTTAAAATCTTAAAAGATGATGCTGTCAAGGTGATGCATGCCATTTGCCAGCAAATATGGAAAACACAAGAATGGCCATCAGACTGGAAAAAATCAACTTATATCCCCATACCAAAAAAGGGAAATGCGAAAGACTGCTCAAACTTCCGTACAGTGGCCATTATTTCTCATGCCAGTAAGGTAATGCTCAAGATCCTGCAAGGAAGACTCCAGCAATACATGGAGCGAGAGTTGCCAGATGTTCAAGCTGGGTTTAGAAAAGGCAGAGGAACGAGAGACCAGATTGCCAATATCCGCTGGATAATGGAGAAAGGCAGGGAGTTTCAGAAAAACATCTACTTCTGCTTCATTGACTATTATAAAGCCTTTGACTGTGTGGATCATAATAAATTGTGGCAAGTTCTTAGTGGGATGGGCATCCCAAGCCACCTTGTCTCTCTCCTGAGGAATCTGTACAAGGACCAAGTAGCAACAGTCAGAACTGACCACGGAACAACAGACTGGTTCAAGATTGGGAAAGGCATACGGCAAGGCTGCATACTCTCACCCAACCTTTTTAACTTGTATGCAGAACACATCATGCGATGTGCGGGGCTGGATGAATGCAAAGCTGGGGTGAAAATTGCTGGAAGAAACATTAACAACCTCGGATATGCAGATGACACCACTCTGATGGCCAAAAGCGAGGAGGAGCTGAGGAGCCTTCTAATCAAGGTGAAAGAAGAAAGCGCAAAAGCCGGGTTGCAGCTAAACGTCAAAAAAACCAAGATTATGGCAACAAGAATGATTGACAACTGGGAAACAGAGGGAGAAAACGTGGAGGCCGTGACAGACTTTGTATTTCTAGGTGCAAAGATTACTGCAGATGCAGACTGTGGCCAGGAAATCAGAAGACGCTTACTTCTTGGGAGGAGAGCAATGTCCAATCTTGATAAAATAGTAAAGAGTAGAGACATCAGACTGGCAACAAAGATCCGCCTAGTCAAAGCCATGGTATTCCCTGTAGTCACCTACGGATGTGAGAGCTGGACCTTAGGGAAGGCTGAGCGAAGGAAGATCGATGCTTTTGAGCTGTGGTGTTGGAGGAAAGTTCTGAGAGTGCCTTGGACTGCGAGAAGATCCAACCAGTCCATCCTCCGGGAAATAAAGCCCGATTGCTCACTGGAGGGAAAGATACTAGAGACAAAGTTGAAGTACTTTGGCCACATCATGAGGAGACAGGAAAGCCTAGAGAAGACAATTATGCTGGGGAAAGTGGAAGGCAAAAGGAAGAGGGGCCGACCAAGGGCAAGATGGATGGATGGCATCCTTGAAGTGACTGGACTGACCTTGAGGGAGCTGGGGGTGGTAACGGCCAACAGGGAGCTCTGGCGTGGGCTGGTCCATGAGGTCACAAATAGTCGGAGACGACTGAACGAATGAACAACAACAATGGTATAGTACAATATAGTAATATATAATACTAATATTGCTCTATGGTAATATAATATATTGTATTTACATATTATTTGTAAGCTGCTCTGAGTCTGCTTCAGGGTGTGAAGGGCAGCATATAATTGTCATAAATAAATAAATATTAAAGTGCCTAATATTTATTTATATCCCACCTTTCTCTGAAGATTGGGACTCAAGCCAGCTTGGAAATTAAAATGATTACAACATAACTAAAAACAAAGAAAACGTCTGCATTAAAATAGAATTAAGCAATTAACAATGTTAGAACACTTGAAAATGTATACCTTAAAATACTTTCAAAAGAGTTAAAACTGTACAATTTTAAAATAGTACAGTCCTCTTCTTAAGCCTTTAGTTCTAAAAGCTTGTCTGAATAAAAAAGTGTTTCCCTACCCGGGAAAAGAGGGCAAAGGTTGGCCATTCTAGCTTTCCTACCAAGCAAGTTCTAAAGCCTAGGGACAGCTCTGAGAAGACTCTCACTTTTGTTCCCACTAACCAAACTTGTGAAGGTGGTCGGAGCAAAAGAATAATCTTTCATGTAGGTTTCAAGGTCTGGGCAAGTTCATAGGGGGAGATACAATCAGTTAGATTGAATGAACACTAGATGTAATTAAGGCAATTGCAGGATAAAATAAATAAGCTATTTCCACTAGCCGCTTAAAAGGCATCCCCCTTTTCCATGCGGGATACAACTTTCACTAAACTATTCCTTATTTTAGATGCAGAATAATTTTTTTTGGTATGAATATCATTTTGTAGTCCTGTCAGTATCCAGAAAGAAAGGATTTAAAATCAATTCAAAATCAGTTCAGGAGATCTTTAACAGCTGTCTTTCGTTCTTTCCTTTAAACTTAAATTCATAATGAAACATGGGATTTGGGCTATTATAAATAAGATGGAGAACATCACAGAGAGAGAGAGAAAAAAAAATCTTGATTTCATAAATGCTTGGCTAGATTGTATTGCTTGATTTAACACCTGCTGATAACAAGGTCACAATGCACCTTTTTCGACTTATTTTTTCAGATTACAGAATACTTAGAGACCATTCTTTCCCTCTGGCACTCAGAGAAATGAACATTACTACGCTTTCTGCCTTAGAATATTATTAGACATCTGGCATATTTCAATGATTTCTATGATCAGTGTGGTAAACTCCACTGTATTAAAAATAAGTCAAATTATATGGGGACAACTTTGCATAGTTAGAAGGAGTAAATAAAGAAAATATGAGTAGGAAGAGAATCTTCTTGCCTGTTTCAATTATGGGAGCAATAGTTACTTATGAATTTATTGCTTTTATTTTTTTAATCAACTAAAATATGCATTTGCTTAATCAGACAAGCATATTTTTCTTTTTAACAAAAATCTGTGTTTTTAAAGTGGAATTGCATGGAAAAATTCTAGGTGCTACTTGCCTCAGCAAAAGTTTCGTTCCTTTTTATCTACAGGAGGGAATGACCCTTCTAAGGACCAAACCACCCCTTGCCCCAAAGTTGTTGTTTTGTGTTATTACTTTTAAAAAATCAGAACAACTTTCAACAATACCTGAACATCCAGACCCAGAAAACATATGACTATATGAGGTGAATTGTTGGCTTCCTTTTTGCAGTCATAATTTATGTGTCTTAAAACTACTGCTGGTATTTCTAGTCCAAAACAAAAAAAAATGATTATTTATTATTTATTTATTTGGGGTTCTTGTACCCCGCCCTTCTCACCCCGAAGGGGACCCAGGGCGGCTTACAGCTGCAAGGCGCACTTAGACGCCTGCTACACAAACAATCATCACAAAAAATATAACAGTACAAATTCCCACAATTCAACATTATCCACTAAAATCAGTAAAATGATAAAATCAGTAAAAACAATACAAACCTGGAACTTCCTCCTACCCATCAGTGTACAATTAACTCAAGGATCTGTTTTGGTTCCATTTCGACAATCCTGCCGATCTCACACATCTGATTGTCTTATTTGGTTGTCATTGTTTAGAACTAATTGATTAGAACTAATTAACTAAATATGAGCACAAACTCCAAAGAAAAACAGCTGTTGTTACAAAGCCTTATTATTATTATTATTATTATTATTATTATTATTATTATTATTATTATTTGAAACACAACAAGATTAGTACACAGCAAATAAGGTCACTATGTTGGCTATTGTGTTGGATCACACGTATGACACTTCCCAAGTGTCCGACGTGTGATGAATCGGCGAATAATGTGTGCAGATTTGAGTAGGGTGGCCTTTTGCAGCTGACAGATGGTAATTTTGTCAGCGCTGATTGTGTTTAAATGCAGGCAAAGGTCTTTAGGATCTGCACCTAGTGTGCCGACCACCACTGAAACCACTTTTACTGGCTTGTGCCAGAGTCTTTGCAGTTTGATCTTTAAATCCTCATATTGTGCCAGCTTTTCCAGTTGTTTCTTTTCAATCCTGTTGTTGCCTGGGATTGCAACATTGACTATCCATACTTTGTTTTTTAACATGATTGTGGGGTCAGGAGTATTGTGCTCCGGAACTCTGTCAATCTGAATTCGGAAGTCCTAGAGTCGTTTGATATGTTCATTTTCTGTAACTTTTTCAGGCTTGTGATCCCACCAGTTCTTTGTTGCAGGCAGATGGTATTTGTGTCACAAGTTCCAATGAATCATCTGAGCAATGGTATTATGCCTCTGCTTGTAGTCTGTCTGCACAATCTTCTTGAAGCAACTGAAGATGTGATCTATTGTTTCATCTGCTTCCTTGCAGAGTTTACACATGGGATCTGTCATTGACTTTTCAATTTTGGCATTATTATTATTATTATTATTATTATTATTATTATTATTATGATGTCTGAAGTGCCTCTTCAGCAAAGTTATCCTTTTCTAAACCAGCCTATCTGGCCTGAGTCCCCTCGGGGAGAGAGGGTGGAATATAAATAAACTTTTGTTGTTATTATTAAATTAATGGTATCAAAGAAATTTTGTACACCAATAATAAAAGAGACTGTTTTGTTTGGGGGGGATGTCCCCCACTGAAAGGCAATTTCTTGTGTAAGCCACTCTACAAACAACAATAACATTCAAGATACTATCCCACACTTGGTGTAGTACCTGTTAGTTTTCTTGTGTTTCCCTAATGTAGAAGTACTAGTGTGTCAGGATTTATAGAATAATAGAATATGTTAAGTTAAATGGTGTCAATGGCTAGAATCCTGTTTATGCCATATACAGGCATAAGTCTAGCCTTCATATGTCTTTTCTTGATGATTGTAGAGGTTGGTATTTTCCCCAGACTATCATTAGTCGACAGAAGGGGAGAATTAGAAAAGTGTCTGGATATGGACTAAGGTGATGGTCCAGTTGAAATTTCAGTTAGTCTGTCTCGTGTGATGAATTCTTATGTCTCCAGATGTAGCCAAAGGTTAAATGATTGAATCATCTCCATAGACATCGGCAAGACCCTGGCATATCTCAGCAGATGATGTTATAATTTCACATCTGGCTATCTGGGGGGCATTGCCAGATTCTTCTTTAACCAATCTCCAGCAGCCACAGTAGCCAAAACGTTTGTGGCAAAATGATGTTCAGGGATATTGAAACATCAGCTGTTTCTTACTGTATAGGATACTGGAAAGGTCTAAGGGCCCTTCCACAAAGCTATATAACCCAGAATATCAAGGCAGAAAATCCCACAATATCATCTTTGAACTGGAATATCTGAGTCCACACTGCCATAGATCCCAGTTCAAAGCAGATAACATGGGATTTTATTCAGCTGTGTGGAAGGGGCCTAAGATGGAGCAATAGGTTCCATCTGGCCAGCCAGTCAACCTGCCAAGAAAGCATGCATAGGAATCATGTTGCCACCTAAACCACAACCCTAGCTAGAAAAGCTATGGTAAGGTCTGCTGCAAGTTGCAGTTCAACAATGTCTGGAGAGCCCCACAATCTTCATCCTTGGAAGACCCTGGAAGGAGCTCAAGCAGTATGGTCCACCCACTACTCCATGTTTTCAATGTTTTTCTACTGAAAGTTAATGTTTCATAGCTACTGTTTATAGTCATTCTTCACTGAGTTTATTCATTTGGAGGGGGTGTCTTCTTCAATGTCTCTGGACATGCAGCAGCTTTTCTGTTTCCAAGCAACCCCAATTGGATCTATTTCAGTCCCCACTCACCGCAAGAGGTCAGTATTAAGAGGGAGTAATGGATCAAGCAAGCAGTTGAGTTGGCATTTGTATTTTATATCTTATCAAATTTAATATTGGCTTGATTTTATTACTGCACACAACTGATGCCAAGAGCTTTGCTTACGTCTTTTCTATGACCTCTGCTGTTGATTCATCACCAGTTGCAACATGAAATGCCATTGATTATCCTGTGCTTGATATTTGTAGTGAATAATAGGATCGGTCATTCTGATCTCTTCACTGTGATAGACCAAGTCCTCACACTGGCTGACTTTCATTAGTGACAGGTGACTAATGTGGAGTGGTGTTTTTAATGATAATCTTGCTGCTGAAAATAGAATCCCTCTCCTTCCAAATCTATATTGAACTGTATGTGCATATTGACAGTGCCATGACATTTCAAGTGGAAAGAGGCAAAAAAAAAAAAAGAACTATAAGTTGAGATCTAATTTATATATATGATTAATTTGACCTCTCAACCCCTCAAAGAAAGAACTTTTTCAAAAATTAATACTGGAAGGGGAAAAATAACAAAGGAAACCTAGAATGAAATAGCAAAATGCAAAAAACCCCTGGCACAAAAATATTTTCATTTGAAGGGATGTCATTTTTTTTGCCAATTCCGTTCTTAAAGGAAGCAACTATGGCTTGTATTCCCCTTGCTGTACTTCAGAATTTTTCATTTAGAAAATACCGTTACTACAAGAAAATATTGTTTTTCTATGTAGGAAATGCTGTGTTTGATACAGAAAATGCTAAATGATAAAATGCAGAAATTCTCTGCACAAAAAAACCCATGTGCAAATTTTGGGCAGAATGAATCCCAAACTACTGAGCATCATGCTATTCAGAGAATTTACATGAATGAGCCCCGCCCCCTATGTTGCATATTTTAAGGTTTAAAAAAGGTTAACAATAGCACATCTGAATAGTGCTTCATGTTTTTACAGAATTAGAATAATGATGGTCTTAGGCTTAATTTTATGTTGATGTTTTATAACTTTGTTGCTCATATTTCTTACCTAGAATACAAAATTACATTCCAAATGGACAAAAACACAAGAAAAAAATAGTCAGAAAGAAAGAAAGAAAGAAAGAAAGAAAGAAAGAAAGAAAGAAAGAAATAACAAATTAAGGAAAGAACATCGCAGTCTGTTTGAAGACAACACCAAATTGGGAGGTATAGCCAATACTCCAGAAGACAGGAGCAGAATTCAAAATGATCTTAAAAGATTAGAGAGAAGGGGCAAAACTAACAAAATGTAGTTTAACAGGGACAAATGCAAGAATGGAGAACACTCGGTTCAGTAGCAGTACATGTGAAAAAGATCTTGGAGTCCTTGTGGACAACAAGTTAAAACATGAGCCAACAATGTCATGCGGCAGCTTAAAAAACCAATGGGATTTTGGCCTGCATAAATAGGAGTAGAGTGTCTAGATCCAGGGAAGTCATGCTCCCCCTCTATTTTGCCTTGGTCAGACTACACCTGGAATACTCAGTCCAATTCTCAGAACTGCAATTTAAGGGAGATGTTGACAAACTAAAATGTGTCCAGAGAAGTGCAACTAAAATGATCAAGGTTCTGGTGAACAAGCCCTGTGAGGAGCAGCTTAAAGAGCTGGGCATGTTTAGCCTGCAAAAGAGAATGCTAAGAGGAGACATGATGAGGGCCATGTATAAGTATGTGAGAAGAATTCATGGGGAGGAGGGAAGCAGGCTTGTTTTCTGCTGCCTTGGAGACTAGGATGTGGAACAATGGCTTCAAACTACAGGAAAGGAGATTCACTGAGTTTTTAATCAGTTTTCATTAGTCTCTCTTTTAACCATTACATGTAGCCCATCCACTGTCATTGTGATTGTGCCTATTGTAATTTTATATTGCTATGTTTTCACATGTTTTATGTAATTATGTTGTTGTTGTTTATTGTTTGCATTTTCGGTTTTATTTTATTGTAATTTGTTGTTTGGGCTTGGCCTCATGTAAGCCACACAGAGTCCCTACTGGGGAGATGGTGGTGGGGTATAAATAAAGTTTATTAATTATTATTTTATTGTTCACCTGAACATTAGGAAGAACTTCCTGACTGTGAAAGCTGTTCAGCAGTGGAACTCTCTGCCCCGGAGTGTGGTGGAGTCTCCTTCTTTAGAGGCTTTTGAACAGAGGCTGGATGGCCATCTGTTGGGGGTGCTTTGAATGCAATTTTCCTGCTTCTTGGCAGAGTTGAACTGGCTGTCTCATGAGGTCTCTTCCAACTCGATCATTCTATGATTTTATGCAGATGATGAGTGGGAAAAACCACAGTTCTTAAGAACAACTTAATGACAAACACAAGAGTAACAGACATTGCCAAAATCAAAATCTTAGTCCTTAAAACTGCAACAACATTTTTTCCCCATTTTTTGGTTTTGATAGACCAACTTATTTCTTCATTCACTCATTCATTTATTCTATAATGCATTTGATGGTAGCATTCAGGAATGTCCAAAAAAGGGTGGGGGTGGGGGAGTATAATGCACTACCAAGTGTAGGAAAAACAAAAGAAGGGACATACATTACAATTGTTTCTACTTTTACCTGAAACATAACTGGCTTATTTCTGGAGAGATAGTCATTGTGCTAGTTGTGTTCATTGAAAAGACCATCCCTACTGCCAATGTGGTTTAATCAGGGACATATTAGATCAATAATAATAATAATAATTATTATTATTATTATTATTATTATTATTATTATTATGATGGTGTGGTTTTCTGGCTTCGTATATTTCTGCCGCTTCTGTGACTGTTTGTTTGCACTTTGATTCTGTTGCCCACATGTCGATGGATGTCCAGAATCAGCAGCATCCACTGCGGTCCTTTTTATCCTGGGCATCGACTGACCCAGTATAGATTTTGTTTTGGTTTGTTTCTCCATAGTGCTAATGGGTTAGGTGCTCTAAGTTCCACTCCTCAGCTAAGACCTCTCTGACTTGATTGGACCTGCTTGTAGTCACACTACCGCCAGCACAGCTCTCAGCATCCTTGGAGCAGTTACGCCTCCCACCACAACAAGGTGACACCCATTGGGGGTTATCAAGAGGCTCTGGCATAAACCAGTACAGGTGGTCCCAGTGGTCACTGGCACAGTGGGTGCCATGCCAAAAGATCTCAGCCAGCATTTGGAAACAATAAACATTGACAACATCAGATCGTTCAACTGTAAAAGCCACCTTACTTGGATCTGTGCGCATCATTCAAAATTATATCACACAGTCCTAAATGCTTGGGAAGTGTTCTACTTGTGATTTTGTGATATGAAATCCAGTATATATAGCTCGTTTGCTGTGCTATACTGTGTTTTTGTGTCAGAACAACAACAAAAACAACAACTTTATTTTTGTATTCCACCTCCATCTCTCTCTTACATGAGAACAAACCCAGTCAACATAGTTAAAATATAACACACTAAAATTCATAAAACAACATCATAAATCAATATAAAACAAATAAGAACATAACACAGAATAAAAACCATCAAATAAGCAACCAATGGCCTGAAAAAGTAAACAATGTCTGGGCTCGAGCAGGCAGGTGGGCTGCTGCAAGTCAGTTGTGAGGACAGGGCTGATGGATAAAGTAAAAAAGCTAGATGACAAAATCAGGAATAGAAGGCAATATGAAATAGAGCACGATATCTCTGGGTAGGGAACAGTAGTAAATAAAGTTCAAGGACTAGATTTTGGGTCATAGCTGGAGGCCAAAATTTTCTGGGGGACCATCTAATCAAAAGCATAGTGGAACATCCACGTTTTTAGATCTTTGTGAAAGATGGATAGGGTGGATCTATCTCCTTTCATTGCACATCAGTGTATTTGCATAAAATCAGTGCCATGAATAAAATGACAATTGTAATTTTTGAAAACAATGATATACACAATTTATTTGAACACACACTTATAAAGAGAATGTCAGCAAGCACCTAGTATGCTGTTGTCTTTAAGTATTAGAAATTGCAGATGTAGCGACCACCAAATTGACTAATCTCTTTCAGTAATCTCCTCTTCATGATAATGAGGATTGTTGTAAATGTTAAAAGTGTCATGTAAATTCTCTTTTAGAATAAACTTGAAGAGATGGCACGATGACCTTGATTTTTCACAGACTTTTGTTTAATTCATGCAGGATCCCTCCAAATATAATTTCAGTTGGCACATTCACATATAGGAAAGAACTCCTTAAAGGTTAGGGCCATAATTTACAATTTTAAAACAAAGAAATAATACAGAAACTATCTCAGATTTCATTCATTTTTTCCATGAGAAATTGCTGAAAACAAAAGAATGTACCAAAAACTGTTTAAACAAGTGGCTGAAGTTGTGGTTTTCCACAAATGGAAATGCAGCTTTTATTATGATTTAAGATACTTTGGAATGATACATTTGATGCAGTATATACTTTAAGTTCCTGTTTTTCTCATCAACTTAAAGATTCTTTGAATAACATTCATCATTTATGCAAGATATATCTTACAATATAAACTTTATTCTGGAACACATGCTAATTTTTCCTTTTTTTGCCACTTCTATGTTCTTAAAATGAGTTATGTGCTTTTCTTTCAGAAATGAATATTGATCTTCTGAGACAATAAATCTTTTTCTTCATCATACCATATAATTTGATATCTGCAGCTGGCATACTTATTAAACAGTTGTTGAATGTATGCTTTAGATACATTTTGAGATGATATAAAATTATAGTCACTGAAGATCTAGGGCTGAATTCAAATTTACTTTTTTTTCTTTCAATATTTTTGAGTAGTGGTTGGTTGAAGCAATTGATGCAGAACTTGAGGTTACAGAAGGCTAAGTGCACAACTCAGGGTCCTTCCAGACAAGTCCTATATCCCAGGATCTGATCCCAGGTTTTCTGCTTTAAAGTGGGTTATATGAGTCTGCACTGTCAGATAATCTGGGATAACCAGAAAACATGGGATAAGATCCTGGGACATAGGGCCTGCCTGGAAGGGCCCCCAGGCCCCTTCTACACTGCCATATAAAATCCAGATTATCTGCTTTGAACTGGATTATATGTCAGTGTGGACACATATAATCCAGTTCAAAGCCAATAATATGGATTATCTGCTTTGATAATCTAGATGATATGGCAAAGTAGAAGGGGCCAAAGTTTAGGCTATTTGCAGGACCCTATCTCATTATATAAGCTCCAAGATCTTTGGCAAAGGCCCTTCTCACAGTGTTCATCTACACCAGTGGTACCCAACCTTTTTTTGCCTGGGGACCACTTGACCAGGGACCCCTTCACCAAGGGCCACATTGACCAGGGACCACTCTCCAACATTAGTACCAAAAGGGTTATGAATCAATTTTTGGTCAACTTTAGATTCCATTTAGATTCCGGTGCTGTTTCAGAAAATTGCAATGGATAGCCCACATCAGCTCTAGTTTCTGATACAGAATATATGCCATGGTCAGTGACAGGGAAGGAGTGGCAGATGGTGCAAAAGGAGCTGTATTAAAATAAAATAACTAAATAAAGAGGAAGGAGGCTCTTCCTCATGGCTCACTAGTAGTCCACAGCCCACAGGTTAAGAACCACTGATCAACACTGTAAAATGAATGCAGTTTGACACCACTTTAACTGCCATGGTTCAATGCTATGGAATTGTGGGAATTGCAGTTTAATAAGTCACATCACTATTTGGCAGAGAAGGTTAAAGATTTGTAAAACTACAACTCCCATGATTTTATTGATTTTTAATGTTTTTCATTCTAGCATTTGTTTAAATGTATTTTATCAATTTACAACATTTTATTTAGGTTTTTTTCATATGCTTTAAATCAGATTTGTTTCAGTCTTCATACACCAACTTGGTTCTAGTATGGGGAGAAAGGCAGACAAAAATGAATGAGTGCAGAGGAAAATAAAAAAGTCACAACACTGAAATTAAAAAATGAGACATGCAAAAACTATTTAATCAGCAAATTAAAAAACTCTAGGCTATGTTTTGCTATTATTGTTTCTGTTTTATTTATTGATGGCATATATAAAATAAATTATTTTTCCCTTGCAATTTTTTCAATACAACAGAATGGAAGTGAAAATAAATTATTTAACTATTTTATAATAGCTTATAGACTTTCCCCTAAATATCTTTCATATACTACCATTTGGAATTCAGCATCAACCACAAGTGAATTCTTAGATTATTCTAAGAATTTTTTCCGAAGTTACTAGTTTGCTTGATTTCATTTGTGTATTTATGCTATTTTATATCCTTTCAATCATCTAATCTTTAGGGATGAATAACAATATACTAAACACGATACACATGCACACAATTGAATCACATGCCATTTCCCCATTTGTTGTTCTTTTGACAGATTGAATAGCTCAATAAATTACTGCCGTTCATAATAATTGTAAAGTTAAACATTATTTTTGTCTAGTTAAGTATGTTTAAAACACATCATGGGACATCTATCACTCTGTCCTGGGTAGAAACTCAAGAAATGATTGACAACTTATCATCTTTCCCCTTTTACAAGTTTCATGGGGAAGAAAAATTATGCATTCAAGCAAGCATTAACCACATATTAATTATTGAATCAAATAGACAAATGGATGTTATTCTGAGAAAAGGATTGTTTAGAAAAGAAAAAAAAGTCCCACATGAGGTAGTCAATAGCAATGGATTAATTTATTGCCTTTGGTACTTTCTTCTACTTTCCTAAATTAATGCCAATTTGCACTGTGCTGTGTATACAAAAACCTAAGCATTCATTATCAAAGGATCGCATAGTAAAACAGTTGAGCTGGAAGAAGGTGTTGTGGGGAAGCAGAAAAAGAGAACGAGAAAATCAAACCAGGACATGATGTTGGAAATTCAAGCCACAGCTAGGAAAGATTACACAAGCCAACAAGTATTTTTCATCAGATATAATTTTAGATCATTCTTATACAGCTTTTATGCTGAATTCAGATCTGCGTTTATTTTTTTCTCTAAAATTACATGTGATAGAGAGAGAAAAAACCTGATCTGAATTCATCACAAAAAAAAAACACTTTAAGAATGACCCAAAATTATATATGATCAAAAATATTTGTTGGCTTGCGGTTAATTAGATTCTGTTGATATCAGTAAGTAAATGCATTAATTATTTGATTAGCCTGATCACAAAACCTACACGTGATAGAGAAAAAATAATCACAGATCAGAATTCAGTGCAAAAAAACTCTATAAGAATGACCTAAAATTATATCTGATGGAAAATGCTTGTTGGTTTCTGTTACACTAATATGTGAAAAGTGCAGACTTTACAGTAACCCACTGTAATGAACAGTAGCCCGCCATCACATTTAAAAAAGTTGACATGATGGACAAAAAAAAAAAAAAAAAATTAAAATCAGCAGAAAAATTGATTTAAACTGTGTTCCTCTAATTTCTGATGATTACAAAAAGTTTGATTTTGTTGACTTACGTTATTTATTCTACAATTCACATCCCATCTCCTCAGCCAGCATGGCCCCAGCAGCTGCTGGTGTAGATAACAGTAGATCACAAAACTTGTTTGATCTTTCCAACAGCTGGTATGTTGATTTAGAACAAAGATGGCGAAACAGCATGGCCCTGAAGATATTGTTGGACTTTGGTTCCCAGCTGAAGCTAAGAATTGGAGAGGGTGTGAGTTATAATCTAACACGCTCAAGGAAGGACACATACTCACCTATGGTTTAGAAGAGCTACTTTCCTCTTTTTTTTCACAGAGACAACATATGCATCTACACTGTAGAATGAATGCAGTTTGACTCCACTTTAACTGCCATGGCCCATTTCTATGGAACCATGGGAGTTGTAGTTTTAACAGGTCTTTAGCCTGTTCTGACAAACAGGTTTTGACAAAAATGCTAGTGCCTCACCAAACGAAACCTCCTATTATTCTTCCTATTATTCCATAGCATTGAACCATGGTAGTTAAAGTGATGTTAGAGCCTGCATTAATTTTACAGTGTAGATGCACCCTATGTGCACCCAATAAATAAATGATTATGTGAGAATATTTCCTTTTTTATAGAGAGAGTTTCAGTAATTCCAGAAATTTTTGCTGTTGATAGACTGAGGTCCTCATCACTTTGAGGTCCAGACAATGGGGGAAACCATGGGTCAATGTAACTCTTTGTGCCCTTACCTTTGGTGGTTGTGGATCCCTTCCAGTGATATTTTCCCACTGTCCCCGGCTTCCTCCCACATCCTCTCTAGCTTCTTCTATGAGGAGGATCCCCTGGACTCCACTTCTCGGTGCTACCAGTACATTGCTGACACAGAGCTCAATGTAGCCCTGAGTCATTTGGTGCACTCCGAGGGACTCCATCCTCAATGAAGTTCAATATGTTGAGGTCCTATGAGTATTGCCCCAGAAAAAGACCAATTCCTATGTAATATAAAGGTTGTAATGCGCTGGGCTTTTTACAAAACAGGATAATCATGAAACCTTTATAAAGAATAAAATAAAAAATAAAATAAAAATCAATAAGCACATGAAGACCTTTTTCTTTTGCCTGTGGATTCTAACATGTGCTTTCTAGTACTGGTCTGTGATTCCTTAATTAATTGTGACATTTTGTATCCAAATGATATGAACAGGTCATCAGCATTTGTAGAAAGTTTAACAGGTATTTTAGAAACTCTGCAGTAGGAACATTGCTGCAAAGAAGTATTAACGCCACCGAAATGGGACCACCAAAAACTGTAAGGAACCTCCGACAATGCTAATTAAACTGCCACCATAATGTATAGAGACGCTGGTATTAAAGTCTCTGTTAGTCTCTGTTTATGTTGTGAGGTAATTTTGGTAGAGTGGAATGCACCGAACGTAAAATCAATGGAGATGAGGCAGTTTCAAAAACAACAAAGAGAACAAGTTTATTGTTGAACAAAGCTTGTGGTTGCAATATAAAGATGTTCAGCTTGGCATATACTTGATGGTTACAATATGGAGAGATTATGCTTGGCATATACTTGATGGTTACAATATGACTTGGTAAAGATACAATTCAGCCTTTGATGTTACAACTTTTAAACTCTTGCTCTGGTGAAGGTGTCTATTATTCAGTGTTCCCTGCTGTGAATATTCTCACTGTTTGATCTATACTGGATCAAATAATAGAACTCCAGTCTTCCACCGACTGGCAATCGTACAAAGCCTCTGTTAGTTCTTTTTAACTAAAGAAATCTAACAAAGTTTTACCCTTCAGCTCCCTAGCTGAAGAAATATTCACGAACACTAACTAACACTACACTTCTTCACTCCTCAGAGTCTCTTCCCTGACTCTGCTACTCTCTCAGAGTCCTTATCTGACTCTGCTACTCTCTCTCAGGGTCTCTTCCTCCTGACTGAAACTTAACTGTCACTTTCAAACCTTTTTCTCTCTAAGCTCCTCCCACCTCCTCTTCTGCCTTGTTTCCATGGCAACATATCTCTCACAGCTGGGCCGCTCCAGCCATAGGCAACCAATGTAAAACACAAATACAGTTTTAAACACATTATAATAAACACTTCTGTACAATTGCCTTGATACTCTGTGACCAAACTTTAATATACTGGCAATATTTATCTGTTTCATACAAGTTGGTTCTTTAATTCAAGGTGTTGGGCATTGAATCTGGGACCTTTGATTCGTAAGTCTGATCCTCTCCCTCTCTCTTCTTTCTCCATCTCTCTATGTATATAACTATTCTGTAAATAAAGACATATTTACTATCGGTTTTTTGTATCCACACAGATTAAGCAATCAGATAATGCACCTGCAGTTTAAATAAGCAGCTACTACAGTGTGTTTACTTTTGTATGCATTTGATTCATTTTTATTTCTCATTTCCAATGTTGAATAATGCTTTTGTATAAAAGGAATCAGTTATCTACTGAATCGCTGTTTTCCTCTTTGCTCTTACACCCATGGTTTGGTTTCTAGAAAGTAGATTGTTTGTGCTAAATGAATTATCTGGATACATTCAGGTGTATCATTTATCTAGCAGAAGAGAGCACAAAAGGGAGAAAATACAATGGTTTCTTTTTAGACATAAACAAGACATTGCAAATAACAGTTATAATTGGTGATGGATTTATTGTTGTGCTCTTGAGAAAAAAGATAGATGAAAGCACCATTTGTTTCAGAGGCAGTTTCAGTAATGAAGGTTTCGGGGGGGGGGGGATAATGTTCTGTCAGTATAATCAGTCTGTGCTCAAATTACTCACTCACTCTTGTAGGGAGGATGCTCAATCTTTTTGTTTTTGGCTCCCTGCCAAATACTTTACTGCTCATATGGTTGGTCACCCTTTCACTTCTTCCTACCGGCTGAAGATCAAACTGGTATCGAATTTTAAAGATGTATCTCTTTTAAATATTATAAGTTGTCTTTTGTTATAGACTAGGGAAAAGGTGGAGTGATGACGACGACAATGATAGTAATAGCAACAGTAGTAGCATTGTACAAGTGGAAAATAACTGATGAGATGATGTCAGAATATCCACTCCATACAAAAAGTTCCATTTCTCTTTGGAAATGATCTAAATTCTGTGTATGGAGAGATGGAGTGCACTGTTTTCTACACATGACACACATTTCATGTATGTTATTTATCCTGGGTACAGATAAACTTGAGGAACGCCTTAAAACTTGAGGAATTGATGATCAAAGTAGACACGAAGGGGAATGCAGATTTCTTCTCGCATCAGTGATATAGGCTTCTAAATTAAGTCAATGTGTATCTCCCAATGATCCATTTCAAAATTAAAAATTCAAAATATAGCATACATAGCAGAATCAAATCACATGCAATAATAAACAGAAATATTTTATTAATTGAGGAACCTAAGGGCTCATCCAGACAGTCCCGTATTTCAGAACCTCTCACTGTTTTACCAGAAGCGTCCAAATGATGCCTCCAGTAAAACTGAATTAACTCAGAACAAAGAGTTTCCAGAATTACTTAACTAATCAAACACCTGGTAACACCCAAATCTTAGGTAAGATCCAGGTCTTTCCAGGTGTGGACCCTGTGTGAATTGGGCTCAGGGGCAGTGTCACACAATACCTGGGTCCAGTCCACACAGTCACCTCAATGGTTCAGGCTCCAGGAGCAGAAAAAACCAAGAGGGCACCCATCCCCCCAACTCTAACCCCCCCCCCCTAAAAGTAAAAAGCACATGGTCACCATTATATTCCTCCTTGTACCTTTCTGGCACAAGGAAATGACATACCAGGAGACTGGGTGAGGGGAGGATGAGCCTCCTTCCCCTCATCTCCTGATTCATCATTTCCTTGTGCCAGGAGGGTGCAAGGAGGAAGATAATGGCAGCCAAACCAAACTTTATTTATTTCCAACATTTCTATCCTGTCTGTCAACCCCCAAAGAGTGACTCAGGGTGGCTTACAACGGCAGCAATTTGATGCCAACAGCATACAATAAGAATATTGAGGACTCAGTCTAGAGATAGGTTTGTAACTAGGAATAAAATAAATGGTTGTACATATAACAAATGAGTTGGATAAAAAACATCAATGAATTCACATTTTGGGGGCTACCTGTCTGATACGCAGGATTTCCGGTCACTGGAGCATCATGGTTTCTGTATCTGGGTTTTATAGCATTGAACTTCAGGCAAATACATAATGGAAAGAATACAGTTAATCGTTTAAACCATATACTGTATCATAACAGTGATTAATGAAAGAGAAATACTAACGTGCCATAAAAATCATTTCAGCTTCCACCTTCAGCTACTCTGATATGAACTGAAGCATGTTGTAGTCAAGGTAGCAGTCAAACAACCGGGAAGATGGAATATTCCAAAGTGTGACATTTACAATGCATAAATGATGCCAAGGTGTTATCTTTTCAGGCTGAGGCCATATTTTCATTCCAGTAGCTGACAAATGAGATAGGCTGTAATGTTTTGAGTTAAGATAGTTCACAACAGATTGCTTAATTTGTTTTCATCAAGATTGCAGATTTGTGCCCCAAAGCCTAAGGTGTATACACAGAGCACTCTTGTTCCACCTATGCACATCCTGGGCACTTTCTCTCCGTGATATAAATTGCCTATCACAACAGAAATGTGGTTTTTGCTTCATTTTGTTTTCTTTGCATCTCTAAGATTTTGCCAGACCCATAAAACTCAAAATTCTCCATATTTCAGGCCTCCAGTAGAGGACTGATGGGAGCTAATTGATTAAAATGATTCATGACTAAATTGCCATTTTTAATAAAAAATGTGCAACTTAATTATGGTTTTAAAAATGTGAATGACTTCATTTAGAATTTCTATATGAAATTAGGGATTAAATGAAAGACACTGCTGAAGAACTTCAAATTGACATTTCCCTGCTAGATGCCTACCCAATGTCTGGCGGGGGGGGGGGTCGTGTTTTTTTTAGTCTTTCAGGTTTGAGATATTTCAGTGCTTAGGTTTTTTGTGTGTGTCAGGAGCGATTTGCTTGGGTTAGTTGATGTTACTGATCCTGTCCAGCCCACCTTGTTTCTAAAATTAAAAGGTGGATAAGAAGCAGGCATTTTCAAAAACTCGTGCAACTGTTTCTCCTTTGCCAAGCTCAAAACAGAACTCAGTGTGGTGATTACTTCAGCTTCATTTCAGTAAGGCTTTTTATGCAGATCTTTAATTTAAATATATATGCTAATTTAACATAAATTGAATTTTTCCCTTCCAACATAAATGTAGTTCAATTAGATTTTTTGAAAGAGATAATTAACTTAAGCCTTATCTCTCAGTTGAAGCTTTATTCCACTGTTATCCCGTCCAAGCCCCCTCTTAAATCATAGCACTTCTACCTATCTTACCTATGATTTTTATCAATTTCTATTCACTTTTAGTCATGGACTTCCCTCTATTTGTAATTCTATTACCATTTTACCCTTTGTTTTTATTATGATTTTGTTATTTTTTATTTTACTAAATTATTGTTGTTGTTGTTGTTGTTGTTCATTCGTTCAGTCACTTCTGACTCTTCGTGACCTCATGAGCCAACCCACACCAGAGCTCCCTGTCAGCCGTCACCACCCCCAGCTCCTTCAGGGTCAAGCCAGTCACTTTGAGGATGCCATCCATCCATCTTGCCCTTGGTCGGGCCCTCTTCCTTTTTCCCCCCATTTTCCCCAGCATCATTGTCTTCTCCAAGCTTTCCTTTCTTCTCATGATGTGGCCGAAGTACTTCATCTTTGCCTCTAATATCCTTCCCTCCAATGAGCAGTCGGGCTTTATTTCCTGGAGGATGGACTGGTTGGATCTTCTGGCAGTCCAAGGCACTCTCAGAACTTTCCACCAACACCACAGTTCAAAAGCCTCTATCTTCCTTTGCTCAGCCTTCCCTATGGTCCAGCTCTCACATCCATGGGTTACTACGGGGAATACCATTGCTTTTACTATGTGGATCTTCGTTTCCAGTGTGATGTCTCTACTCTTCACTATTTTATCAAGATTGGGCATTGCTCTCCTCCCAAGAAGTAAGCATCTTCTGATTTCCTGGCTGCAGTCAGCATCTGCAGTAATCTTTGCACCTAGAAATACAAAGTCTGTCACTGCCTCCATGTTTTCTCCCTCTATTTGCCAGTTATCAATCAGTCTAATTGCCATCATCTTGGGGTTTTTTTTATGTTTAACTGCAACCCAGCTTTTGTACTTTCTTATTTCATCTTGATTAGAAGACTCTTCAGCTCCTCCTCGCTTTTGGCCATCAAAGTGGTATCATCTGCATATCTAAGTTATTACTAAGCATTTTATGTGATGTTATTATTTTGTTATATGTTTTTGCTTCATTGTAATTTGTTTGGGCTTGGCTTCATGTTAGCCGCCCTGAGTCCCTTTGAGGGGATGGTGGCGGGGTATAAATAAAGTTTTATTATTAATAATAATACCTCACTCTTTCCTGCTAATTCTCTTATTAGTAGGGGATAAGAAGCTGCTGAAACATATCAAAGCCATCCTAAACCCTGCAAACCTTGAAGTTGCAGCTTTCTGCTTTTTTTATATAACCATAGCCATGGGATTGGTAACCGACCCACAGCACTAATTTACTGCCTTATAGCAAGTCCTTACAGTCAAAATGCTTGCAAATCTAATAGTCTTTCAGAGACAAACAGAGATGATTCCCAAGGGCGCTGGGCTTCCGAAGGGCATGATCCAGGACTGCTGGCTAGTGATGCACACACAAACAAATCTGACAGAGTAGCACAATTTGAAAAAAAAAATCCCATGTATTCCTAAACAGTGACTTCCTGAGGATAGTTTGGGGAAGGAAGTGAGGTAGGGTTGGAAAATTAAAAACTGGAGGGCACAGCTATTACCTTCTATAGGGAATTTGAGAAGGTGTTATTTATTGTCTCAGTAGAAGTGCCCTCTTTAGTTATCAATCTGGCAACCCTAGGGAAGAACCGTTTTATACAAAGCCTGTGTTACCTGCTGTGTGCTTGGAGTACTGGGTCATGACTGTTTACTCTGCTTCACTTATTTTTCACAAAACTTGCTCCCCTGCATATCTCTCAATATATCCTCGCCTGAATTTTTTAATCCAAGTAAAGCACTGCTGACCAATTTTCTAATTGCAAATGCTAATGCAGAATAAAGCCCCCATTTTGCCTATAAATATGCAATGAACTAGCAAAGGGGGGGAAAGACAACCCCCTTCAGCAAGCAGGCTATTTATATAGTGTTAAGGATAATTAATCCACATTAGATAATCTTGAGTTTGTGCTCATATGGCACATTTTAAACTCTGGAAATCAGCATATCCCGAAAACAACAATCTGGTAACCATTTAGTATGGATGACATTGACTCATTGCCCCATTAACATGCTGGGATCCTACTTTCCTCAAAGGTTGTACCTTTTCTCTATTGTTATCTCTTCTGGCTGGGATTTCTATTCAATGTTCCTACCAAGCACCATCCCTCTTATTCCTTTCAAAACCTATTGCATTTACACTCAAGGACTAATTAAAATGAACCATAAATCCATTCATTCATTGTGTTTATTCCTTTCTCTCTCTGCCCTTTGCATTTACTTCTTTCTCCCTCCATGATTTGGTTAGGGATTTGTCCCTGAGTAGTTAGCAAGGCATGATACATATTGTTATATCAAATCCTGGGACTGAGACTTCTACTAGTAGTAAAAGGGAGTAGCAGTAAGTAATAGTGATGATGAGAGCACCAGATGCAATTTTAGATGTATAAGTAGATCAGATATAAATGGAGTGCAAAACTCCAAAACCAATAGTAGGACAAATCTTTTTTTCAGGAAGACAACTCAAAATGACATATAATTGTTTTGTACACACTGGTTATAGATGAATGTCACAATGTCACTGTTTTTCTTTTCAGAGATTTCAGATATATGTTTTATGCTTGTCTTTGGTCATAGATCTTCATTGTCATTGCCATTGTTGCTAACTGTCATCACATCAACTTCAGTTTATGACTACCCTATGAATGGGATACCTCCAAGTCACCCTATGATCAACAACCCTACTCATGTCTTGTAGACTCAGAGCCATGGCTTCCTTGATTGAGTTCATCCACTTGTCCTTCCATCATCATCATTATCATTATATTTATACCCTGCTTTATCTCTTCTGGAGGAGACTCAAAGCAGCTTGACATAAAAACATCAGCATTCAATTTAAAATATATAAATATTAAATATTAAATATTAAAACAGCATTAAACATCATTAGTATTAAAACAATTCTGATTAAATTAAAACAATTCTGATTAAATGCAGCTCCTGGCATGATTGTAAAAACCTTGTTCTTTTAAAGGCCTTCCTGAATAAAAAGGTTTTAGTCTGCCATCGGAAGGACAGGAGGGGGCCATTCTCACTTTCTTGGTTAGGGAGTTCCAGAGTCGAGGGGCAGCCTCTGAGAAGGAAGGGTCGCTCTCTCGTTCCCACCAACCACTGAGAGAAGGGCCTCTCTTGAAGATCTCATGACCTGGGCAGGTTCATACAAGGGAATGTAGCCAGCCAAATAGCCTGGATCTGAACTATTTAGGGCTTTAAAGGTAATAACCAGCAATTTGAACTGTGCCGGAAACAGACTGGCAGCCAGTAGAGCTACTGCAACAGAGGGGTTGTCCACTCCCTGTAGCCAGCCCGAGTTAGCAGCCTGGCTACAACTCTTTGGACCAGCTGAAGTTTCTGAGCACTCTTCAGAGTCAGCCCCACGTAGAGCACTTTACAGTAATCCAGATGGGATTTAACTAAGGTATGTACCACCATGGCCAGATCTGACTTCTCAAGGAATGGGCGCAGTTGGCGTACAAGTTTCAAAGGTGCAAAGGCCCTCTTGGCCACTGCAGACACCTGAGCCTCCGGGTTCAGTACTGAGTCCAGGAAGACTCCCAAACAGTGGACCTGTGTCTTCAGGGAGAGTCTGACCCCATCCAGCATAGACTGAATCCCTATTTCCTGATCTGTCTTCCAACTAACCAGGAGTATCCCTGTCTTGTCTGGATTAAGTTTCATTGTGTTTGCCCTCATCTAGTTGATTATTGATGACAGGCACTGATCTAGGGTCGGGACAGCTTCCTTGGCATTTGGTGGAAAGGAGTTGTAGTTGGGGGTCATCCGCATATTATTTATTATTATTTACTTTACTTGTATACCGCACTCTCTCAGCCCGTAGGCGACTCAGTGCGGTTTACAGCCAGGACAATATACAAGGTGCACAACATTAGCATTTAAAACAGTAACTAAAGCAACTACATCGATATAACAATACAACAATACATCAATATAACATCTATACATCTATATAACTAATCCATCACGTCTCATCAGTAAAGTCATAATAGGGCACTGTACTCCAAAACTCTGGATGACCTTTCCCAGTTGTTTCATGTATACATTGAACAGCATGTGGGACAAAATAAAACCCCAAGTAGTCCCACAGGTCAATGACCGGGGGTTCGAGCAGGTGTCCCCCAGCACCACCTTCTTGGTATGGCCCTTCAGGAAGGACCAGAGCCACTGTAAGACAGTGCCTCCCAGTTGCATCCCGGCAAGGCAACCCAGAAGGATACAATGGTCACTGGCACTGAAGGCTGCTGAGAGATTCAGGAGAACCAACAGGGACACACTCCCCCTGTCATTCATCAAAGCAAACAAAGTTGTCTGTTCTATAGCCAGCCTGAAACCAGATTGAATGGATCTAGATAAACTGTTTCCTCCAGAAATCCCTGGAGTTGAGGGCCTTCTCCACTTTTCTTCCTCTTTTCCAATTGCTTTCTACTTTACCAAGCATTATTTTCTTTTCATTATATATCTAAGGTAAAACAATCTCCGTTTAGTCAAATTGGATCCTAGTAAGATGTCAGTCTTGATTTGCTCTAGGGCTAATTATTTGCATTTTTAGCAGTCCACAGTATCCGTAGAACTCTTCTACAGCACAACATTTTCTTCCTATCAGCTTTATTCACTGTGAAGCTTTCATAATAATAATAATAATAATCATCATCATCTTTATTTATACCCCACCACCATCTCCCCAAAGGGGACTCAGAGCGGCTCACATGAGGCCAAGCCCAAAAATACAATACAGTAAAAATAAAATACAAAACAACAGAAAAAATTGCATCAGAACAAAATTCATAAAATCACAAAATAAAATGAACAATGCAAAATAACATAATAAAAGTCAAACAAATAGGGCGAGCCAGATGCACAGACAGAATAATAAAACCATGGATGAGATAGGAATAAAAAAGTGCCTTTGTAAGGGAAGAGGGAAAGAGCCCGAGAAGGAGGAACAAAAGGGTTAAGCCTTCATTAGCGACAGGTGAAAGTGTATCATGAGGACAACTACAGATGGAAACAAACAAAATGGGTTAAATGGTCATTCTCCGAAGGCACATCAGAAAAGCCAAGTTTTAAGATTTTTCTTAAAGACTGCTAGGGTGGGGGATTGCCTGATCTCACCAGGTAGCAAGTTCCAACCATACATAGAAATTGAAAATATGATAGCATAGACAATCCTAACTTTAGTATGCAATTATATAACTTTACACCTTTGGATCTTGACTAATTCCTTCATAACTACTTTTCAAATCCTAGTTTTCTTCTTTTTTTTGGCTGTAGTCTCTGTTCCAATTAATGACTGAGCTAAGATGGAAAATCTTGAACTATTTTAATGACTTCGTTGTCCACTTTATGATTATATAAATATATTGCATTTAGTTTTTTTCCCTAATATTCAACTGTAAACTTGCTTGTGCACTTTTCCCCTTGACTTTCTTCAATAGTTGTTTCAAGTCTTAGCTATTTTCTGCTAGTAGCATGATGTCATCTGCATATATTAAATTGTTGATGTTCTTTCCTCCTTTTTGAGTCTAATCAGAAAAAATAAAGAAAATGTAGGCTTGCCTGATGCCTTGCCAATTTGAACCCATTCTATTTCTCTGTCATCTGTCTTGTCTGAATACATATCAGGACAACCAATTGGTTGTGGTACACCTGTTTCTTTAAGAACAATTCAAAATGTACAAATTTAAAGTTTTTGTTCTAATCTAATTTTCCCTTCTCAGAGACATCTTATAAAAGAAATTTTAGCTTTCCTGCCTGTGTTCTGCATTCTTCTTCCTATCTGCCTTATAGAATGATATTAGGTAGACCAGTTTGTGACTTTTCTGTCTATAGAATGTGTATGTGTGTGGTGGAAATACTGGCTCTCAAAAACTTTAATGTAGGAAAATATATATAGTAACTATCAGTGAAGAGAGAGAGACAAATGCTCTCTTGGCTCATGCGTGCCTTATTACTCCCGCTCTTAAGCAACCTCTGGGCATGGGGTGGAATGATGGAGGAGGGATGAGACTTGCCCATTGAAGGTCTAGTCCTTTGATAACACAAAAGTATACCAACTAGATGAAAGGAGCTCTGTTGGTGATGTTGCCCAACCTTTTGCACGAAGTAATATCGTCTGGATCAGAAATATGACTCACAGAAGAAAAGAAATTAAACTACACTTTTAAAAAAACCTTTCACAACCTACTTTGATTCCATTGCGGGTGGAACTGGCAGACTTAAGTGAGTGCCTGGCACCCAGACCTTCTGTTCATTTGGCCTTGAAAGACATGATTGCTAAAGCTTCCTTGGTCCTTCAGCTATATTTTTGTATTATTAGCATGTAGAGGAAGACACTGAAGTATGGTATTAAGGCTGAGGAAATTGTTGTTTGATGCAACAAAACTCTTAGGCTCAAGTGTTCAAAGAAGCTCAACACTGAGATATTGGAAGCACTTCAAAAATCTGTTTCCCTATTATAAGCCTGACATCCTTCTTCATCCCAGCAACTGAAACCCATACAAAATCCTCGACAGTGCCTTCTACAGAAAATAAGTTGCTACCATAATACTGTTTACTGAATTTTGCAAACTTAAATTGAAAATTCTTAACAGGCTAATGGTAATGAATGAATTACAATTGAGTCAGAGCTTAACATTGATGCTATTTGCTGTGCCAAATTTAAGATTGATTTCAGGCTCTTTATTTTTCCTCCTTTTCCCCAAGTTCAGCTATTTATGCTATGAAGAATGTTCCTGAATATTCAGTTGCAAGCATGTCATGATGCCTGTTCAGCAACTGCCAAGTTCAGTATGTTCTGTTTGGTGAGCAGTCATTTTTAAATTAATTATTAAGCCAACACTCCTTGAATGTGAAATTTTGGTAGCCTGATAAAATGTAGATGAGTAAACAATGAATAATGATTGTTGGTGTCACAATATGCTCCATTTTAGCTGGAGATGAGAATAAGGACTTTATTTTACAGAACTGGCAAATTACCATAGAAATCATGTGCTATCCTGGTCTTCCATCTCCCTGCTAGAAAGCCATCCCCAGCTACTGATGGACAAACCTCATCAATAGACCCCAATTGCACAATTGTCCTCGGTCTTAACTGAAGTGATGACATCAGAGGACAATATTATCCTTTCTCCTCACTGAAAAAGAAGAATCTTATTTATTTATAACACTGCATTTCATATAATTGTGGCTTCCTTAAAAAAATTAAAAAGCTGGAGTGGCTTAGTGGAAGGGCAGAGTTACATCAGCCATCCAGATGTGTGACTTCACACTGCTGAGGCATCATAATTGCACAATACCAGCCGTGGGTGCAAAGGGAAAGATGACAATATTAGTAAGTAGTTACTATTCCAGATCACAGGAACACTGCAGGATAGTAAATTTATACAGTAACATCCTAAATCTATTCTGGTCCATTTTGTAAGTCTGATTCCCTAAACCTGTGTGTATCTATTTCCAATTTGGTCCAAGGGTATGAATTATAGTGTCTCATCTGTAGAAAACTATATATTTTAGCAGCAAATTCCATGGATTCTGGTGTCCTCTTAGTGAATTATGATGCTGTAAGCTGGTTTTGCAACATCCCAACTCATGGTTTTGGTGGTTGTAGAGATAATAATAATAATAATAATAATAATAATAATAATAATAATAATAACAATCTCTCCCCAAAGGCCTCAGGGTGACCTCCAAATTAAAAAAGTAAAATGGCAAACATTCAATGCTGGTACAAAACATAATTGATAATTAACAGACAATTAAACATAAATCAATCAAAATATCTTATTAAACATATATAAAAACAAATTTGCACAGATTAAAATTCATATCAAAATATAGATCTCCATAATTTAAAATTGTTGTTGCCAGCCACGTCTCATAGTAGAATTGGTGGTACTCTACTTTCTTTCTTCTCCATAAGCTAATTCACAGAAATGGGATTTAAGTTGTTTTGCAAAAGAGAGGAGTGATGGGGCCATTCTGATTTCTTTTGGGAGATCAGAGTTATGTTCAGTGAAATGAGCAAAACAACCCACAACTTATCCTGGAAGCTGTTCAATCCACCCCCAGGCCCCAGGCCCCCAGGCCCCAAATACAGCCATTTCTATGGTGTCAGAAAGTGAGGGGTCTCTTATAGTGCACCCTGCTATGGGAAAATAACTGGATGCTCATCTAAAAACATGAAAATGTCTCTGCTGGGGTGGAGGCTGCACTGCTTAGAAAATGCAGTTTGGGGAGATGTAGTTATGGAGACATAGCTGTATAGTACATTTTTATTGCCAGTACAAGATCTCAACAATTCTCCCAAAACTGAATGAGCAAAATGAAGTAATTATAAAGCTGATGACAGTGAAACAAATAAGTGATGGTTTATGGACAATATGGATCGTTGCTGCTGCTGCTGCTGCTGTTGTCTTTGTTACTTGAAAAATAATCCCTGGTTTTCTTGTCAGAGATAAGGAAGATACCAGTGATACCAGTGCACACATATAAACATGTAGAAATGTGCGTGTTTGTAATTCCAATTTTTCCCCAGAGGGCTGAAAACTAAAGTCATACTTCAATATTTTCCTTATCCAATATCCATCAAAGTATCTCTCTGTTCTCTGAGGTCAGGTGCAATGATGAGGACAGACATTGGAATGACTATTCAAGTCACCATGCCCCCCGCTTCTGCAATAGTTTTCAGTCACAATACATTTGGCAAAATAGTAGTAATGGTTAGCAGTCATAATTTATGTTACCTCATCTTTTTTTGAATTGGTTTCCCATGCTACTTACATACATTATGGAATGGATTAGTTATATAGCTAAATATGGTTTTCTAGGATCAGACGAAAGCCATAATAAGTTTCATGGCACAGAATCTTAAAAAGAGTAGACTGGTTTAGAGGAAAAACCTTTCCACACACTAGATGTAGCATCCTTGAGCCAATGACAGCTGTCATCCTTGAGCTAATGGAGAACCCAGTTGATAAGCCACCCATGACTTCTGCTCACTGTCTTTTTTGAACAACAGCATTATTATTAATAGAAGCTCCAGATTTTAACCCCACACAGGCCACTGTCAAGAGAAAAAAATGTTTGCCTCTCCCAAGCCACTGAACAACCAAAATAATTTTCTTACTTCATAGTAAATCCTTGGTGGGTTAAACTGTAAGAGAAAGAGAACATTGAGTGACTGCTACTATGACCTGGATCACACAGGCAAAGTACAATGCATCTCCCATTCAGTTCTATGTCCTTTTCCCACCCTGGTAACTGTCAAGTCCCTGGAAGAGCTACTGCTACTTCTTGATGGTGAGTAGGGATTCAATTTAGAAAAGGAAGATGTGACTGATTTTGGCTGTGAGAGAGAAACAAATGAGGATGAATTGCTAAATGGATGGAATCTTCCTTCTCCTTAGAACCAAGATAAACCACTTCTTTCTTTGAGTTTCTTCTCTTCCCCATCAATAAGAATCGGCAACAGGGTGCAGCAGCTCCTGGGAGGTAGGTTTTGGATGGGACAAGGAACTTTAGAGAATAGTCCTCTGTGTCCTCACTGAAAAAGAGAGGACAATTCACACAATCCATACTTGTGTGTTCATATGTCACCAACAGGATGCCAGCCTATACCTCTTCAAACACATCTCCAAATTGCTTTACTATGTTCACGAGTGATGCTCATTTGAAATAGAAACAGAGGACAAGTCAGGACAATAAATGCTATACTAGAAAGGAAGGGAGACTGGGCACAGAGCATGAGTACTGTAATGGCACTAAACAGAAAAGAAACTACTTTGATGTTTGGGCTCCAGAGCAGGTTACTGGAAGTAGTAATGCAGACAAAAAAGCACCTATCAGTGACATTCAAAAGGCTATTCAGGCAGTTGCTTCTGTCTCTGAAGATCACTTTTGGGGATTTCACTGTGGAATCTCTGTTGGTAGATGCACCAAGTTCAGGGAATCCAATTTATGTATAGTCTTGGGAACAATAGTTGAAACCTCAATGATTCTGGAATGATTTTCCCCCAGGTGAAAAAAGAAAGACAGCTATATATTTTTTATCTTTTATTGAAACTATGTTTTAAATGTTTTAGGAATTCTAACTATGTTTTTAGTAATCCTGTTACTTCTTTACATTTGTAAATTAATGTTATAGCTGGGTCATTTAAAATTATTGTAAGGCACATTGAATCCCATTTTGAGAGAAAGGTGGGATAAAAATGTCTTTATTATTATTATTATTATTATTATTATTATTATTATTATTATTTAATATATTACAAGATTAGTACACAGCAAGCAAGATCACCATGCTGGCTTTTGTATTTGATCACATGCTGGACACTTCCCAAGTGTCTAGGACTGTGTGATGTATCATCAAATAATGCATGCAGATCCGAGTAGGGTGGCCTTTTGCAGCTGGTAGATGGTAATTTTGTCAACGCCAATTGTGTTTAAGTGCAGACCAAGGTCTTTAGACACTGCACCCAGTGTGCAGATCACCACTGGGACCACCTTTACTGGCTTGTGCTAGAGTCTTTGCAGTTCAGTTTTAAAAACCTCATATTGTGTCAGTTTTTCCAGTTGTTTCTCTTTAATCCTGCTGTCGCCTGGGATTGCAACATTGATGATCCATATTTGTTTTTGTTTTTTAACACGATTGTGAGGTCAGGAGTATTGTGCTCCAAAACTCTGTCAGTCTGAATTCATAAGTCCCAGAGGAGTTTAGTGTGTTCATTTTCTGTAACTTTTTAGACTTCTGATCCCACCAGTTCTTTGTCACAGGCAGATGGTATTTGTGGCACAAGTTCCAATGAATCATCTGAGCAACCGTGTTGTTGTTGTTGTTATTATTATTATTATTATTATTATTATTATTATTATTATTATGTTAAGACAGGCCTTCCTATACATATTCCTGCCCTTGTTTCCCAATTGAGACCAGAAATGAGAAGATTGTAAATTATACAAGTTTTATTACTGCAGCAGAAAATGAATGAGTGCCCTCTGGAATTGCCACACAGAACAAAGAAAATTTATACAGGTCATACATTCCACACTAACATTTCTGCACCCTTCCCCATTTTCCTCCTGGTTCCACTTCCTTTCCACCCCTGGCTCCACCCTCAGCTCTTGTCCCTCCTCTAACTCTGCCTTCCTCATTCCTTTCTGCGCCCAATAAAGTCAGTGTTTTCCAGTTTCAAGCAATCTTATCTTATCCTTTTGGCTGCCTTTGCAGGTCAAAGCCTTAGGTGCGAGTGTTGTGTTGCTGTGGAAACCTAGCTTTTCACATCCCCGCGTCTCTTATGTTTACCAACTTCCCCTCCCTCATCTCTGTTGTGTTACTGAACCAACATTTTAAAATGACAATTCATGCAGAATTCATTCTCTAACAATTAATAAAAGCTATATTTCAGCCAGGGGCATCTTCAATTGCTTAGCAGTAGGTGCAGGGGTTTGGACTCTCAGTGGGTGTCTTAATGCTGGTAAGAATCCTAGAAATCTTAAGACTTTCCATAGGTGATCCATAATTAAAACAGTGTTTCTTTGACTAAAGTAAGAAGCATGTGGAGATTAGGCATTCACTATTCCAGGATGTCCCAATCCATAGTATAACAGGTAGATGCATTCCTATGTACATTTAAATAAAATCCTGGTAAGTACTTGTGATGAGAAACATCAATGTATGCTTTGTCTGAGTTTGCTAGACCTTACTAGTCAGTGTTTTTAGGCAAATGGGGATCTTTCCAATCAAACTGGCAATGACAAATACAATATGGAGGCATAATTTGTGCTCTCTGGCATCAGAGCCTCACTCTAAAAGTTGCCCTGTAATAATTATTTATTAAGCCATAAAATAACACTGGTCCTGTTCCTCTCCTGTTTCCAAGATATTAGAATGCTACCTTTTAAGTAATGAGTTGCAATTATAGTCCAAAGGTGTCCAAAGTAGTTGCTATCACAGTTCAAATATAGTAGGTGACTGTGCCAGTGAAAGTAGGTTGAATGTTCTGGACACACAAGCAACCTAACTCAAGGATTTTTCACACTACAGAATTATAGCACTGTGATTCCACTTTTACAACCATGGATGCATCCTGTGTAGTCCAGGGATATGTAGTTCGGTGCATCACTTGAGTTTTCTAGCTGAGAATGCTATACCCTCCAAATGGGCAGATTATATTGGATGCTGCCATAGCAGTTACAGTGGAATCATATTCCTATAATTCTGTAGTGTGAAGGTCCTCAAACTAAGGCCAGCTTTCATGTTACATTGTTACTGTGGCATAATGATGATGATGATGATGATGATGATGATGATGATGATGATAATAATAATAATAATAACTTAATTTTGATACCTCGCCTCCATCTCCCCAGAGGAACTCAGGGTGTCTTACATGGGGACAAGCCCAAAACAAACATGATTAAAATACAACACACTAAAAATAAAAATAAAAGAACAACATAAAAACAGAATAAAACAACAATACAACACACTATAAGAGCAACCATCAAACCAAACAACCAATGAACCTTCCCTCAGAGCTCATCTCTACTTGACACTAGGAGGCAGCATGAAACCTTTCTATTGGCAGAGACAGTTAAAGATTTGGGCTGTAGATCCTCATTCAGACGTCACTGGGAGCAAGTCCCAATAACTTCCTGGTCTGCAGGGGCATTTCGACAGAAACATTGGCCTTGTTGTAAGTTAATTGAAACAAGCACAGTGTTTTAAAATGTAATGTGTGGGGTAAAGAGTTCAAAGCCTGATGATCTGTGATTTTCATGTGTCAGATCTATGTAAAAGAACAAAACACAGTTTTAAATGCACTTTTATCTGTATGATTGGGTGTTTTGTTTTTTTAATTATTAATGGCTGAAAATTCAGGCTATGGTATATTCCACCCTTCATATATAGTTATAATGACCAAAGTGAATGTGACCCTAAAACTGGCAGCACACTAAAAAAAATAAAGCCAATCTAAAATGTATTGAAATGATAAACAATATAGTGAAAAGCAATGCATGATGATAAAAACATTTATCTAACATTAGAGGCAATGGTAAGAAAAGTAGAAATAATAATGATTTTTAAAAGGTAAAGGTTTCCGCTGACATTAAATCTAGTTGTGCCCAACTCTGGGAGGTGGTGCTCATCTTAGAAATACTAAACCAAAGATCCAGCATTGTCTGTAGACACCACCAAGGTATGTGATCAGCATGACTGCATGGAGTGCTGTTGCCTTCCCACAGAAGCAGTACCTATTGATCTACTCACATTTGCATGCTTTCAAACTGCTAGGCTGGCAGAAGCTGGGCCTAACAGTGGGAGCTCACTTCACTCTCTGGATTTGAACCGCTGACCTTTTGGTCAGCAAGTTCAACAGCTCAGTGGTTTAACCTGCTGCACCCATAATAATGGTTACAGCATAAAAATTTAAACTGTTACAAAGAGATTGTCAAATAATGCAATGACTAGGCATGGTTAGGTCTGTTCAGAATCCTCGGAATTCAGATTAAATTCAGATCAAATTCCTTTTTGAAGCTATTTCGAAGCAATTTGGAAACTCATAAGTATCCTTGCTTTTTCGAAGCCACTGTCACCATCTTTTTTCCGGGTCAGGAAGTGAATCGGAAATGACTCAGCATTTGGAAGCAAGCACTCAGCAAGGCAAGCAGCAGTTTGCATGCTGGGATGCTTGCCTCCAGCCAATGAAGGGAAACCATGTGGGGAGGGATGGGGTTACAGCACGGCAGCCATTGCCCTTTAAAAAGGGCCGCACTTGCCTCGTGGCCTCATTGTGAGCAGGGGACATGAACGGGTCAGGTCAGGAAGGCAGCTTGGGAGGGAAATGTGCGACCGAGCAACAGGGTTACGGATACGGAAGGGAACAACAAATTGGGGAGAAGAGAATGGCTGGTAGCAGGCCCTTTGCCTGCAAGGCTTGTTTGGGGAGGGAAGAAGGGCAGGGCAGCACAAAAGGGCAACTGGGAGAAGTGTTCTTCTCTTGCCTGCCATTGTCTGCCAATTGAATTAAACTTTCTAGAGACCTTGGATTTTGGGATCCCAGAAAGTCCCTTTGGACTTTCAGAATCCCCTTATCTGCTAACAATTTCAAATAGTTTGTAATAATAATTTCGAATAATAATATCTCTGCTTAGGGTTGCACGATGCTTTTTTGTACTTTTTTGTATTTTTTTACTTGTGGGAGATAGAAATCTGCTTTTATCTGTTCAAAATTACCTTTGTGAACCACCCAACACTACTTGCCTTGAGGCGTCCCTGCATTGGGAGACACACAGTGCTCGTGGGAACTACAAATCTGCTTTTATCTGTTCAAACTTGCCTTGGGGAAGCAGTTTTTCACGTATTGTGCAATCGCACACACCATTAATGAAGTGATTTGGAATTTTGGAAAATTTGGAAAATTCCGGCTTCTTTTCCGGGAAATGTTGGAAATAATAATAATAATAATAATAATAATAATCCTTTATTTGTACCCCACTACCATCTCCCAAAGGACTCGGTGCAGCTTACACGAGGCCGAGCCCAAAATACAACAATAAACAACAACAACAATAATATAGCAAAATAAAACAAAACAAGCAATAACATTAACAACACGCAGTGACGCAGTTAAAAACAATGGGCGGGCCAAATGTAATAATTTAAATTAAAAAGTGCTGGGCATGACAGGTGAGGTGTTTGGAGGAGGGTGGGCATGCAGATATCCTAAATCTCTGATAAAGTGCGTTGGGACATAATGCTAGGAGTTTCCTTATTCTGGAAAGGCACACTGGAACATCCATGTTTTCAAGCTCCTTCTAAAGATTGCTAGCGACGGGGCCTGCCTGATGTCCTTAGGGAGAGAGTTCCAGAGTCGAGGGGCCACTACCAAGAAAGCCCTATCCCTCGTCTGCACCATTCATGCTTGCGATGGTGGTGGGATCGTAAGCAGGGCCTCTCCAGATGAATGAAGAGATTGTGTGGGTTCGTACACTGAAATGCGGTCACGGAGGTAGGTGGGTCCCAAACCGTTTCGGGCTTTGTAGGTAAGCACCTGCACTTTGAATTGGGATCAGAAAATGAATGGCAGCCAGTGTAGTTCCTTAAACAGGAGGGTTGACCTTTCTCTGTAAGGAGCACCAGTTAACAGCCTGGCCGCCGCCTGTTGGACCAATTGAAATTTCTGGGCCGTTTTCAAGGGCAGCCCCACGTAGAGTGCATTACAGTAATCCAATCTGGAAGTGACTAAGGCATGGACCACCGTGGCCAGATCCGCCTTCCTGAGGTACGGTCGCAGTTGGTGCACGAGTCTTAATTGTGCGAAATCATTTCCGAACCTAATCGCCAGCACCCCCTACATTCGAAACGAGTTTTGAACCATTTTTTCCGTGATCAAACAAGCCTAGCAATGACTATAGCTTAACTACTGAAGCGATCTCAGTGTGGATAACAATTAGAATATAATTTTTAAAATGCAGAGTAAAAAAAAACTGTTGTTATAGCCTCCCTAATGTTAAGAGGAAAGGCTTTGGATGAGAAATATATTAAGTTCCCAAAGATTAAGTGATAGCCCTGGGGAAAATACAGCAGTGAGGCACATTGACAAATAATACACTAAGGATAATGTGTTGTACTTTGCTCTAGATCCGTTCACCTTCAGCTTCTGTATAAGAAGGTGGTTTATGGCAGTGATTCCCAAATTCTAGTCCTCCAGTTGTTTTGGATTTCAACTTCCATAAGCCTGACCCTGAAAAAGACACTTATGATATTTTAGAAACACTTTTGAAACTACTCGTCGGCTATCCCTAATTTTGTAATGAGTATTAAAACATGCTTTTCATCGATCGCACAGGCAATTGATAGATAGATAGATAGATAGATAGATAGATAGATAGATGATAGATAGATAGACAGATCTCACTTCAAAATGTACCTATTTCAACTTAAAACAAATTCAACTTAAGAGCAAACCTAAAGAATCTATCTTGTTTGTAACTTGGGAACTGCCTATAGTACCATCTATGTCTACTTAAAAGTAACTTCAGTTGCTTTCAGCATGCTTTGTTCCTGTTATGTGTCTTCAAGTTATTTCCCACTTATGGCATTCCTAATATCAACCTATCACATATTTTCCTTGTCAGAATTTATTTCAAAGGGATTTGGCTTTGCTTTCATTTGAGAGAGTGTGCCTTGCTGAAGGTCATCCAGTGGGTTTCCTAGTGTCCTAGTCTAGCACTCAAGCTTCTATGCTGGCTGTCCTCAGTGGGCCTTAGTTTCAGGTAACTGCACAATAATATTCTCGCATAGGCACAAAGCTTCTTTATCAAGTTGAGGGCATGTCTAGACCAAGATGGACCTTGGCGGCTTTGACTAGAATGTCTTCTTTGTGAAGTTAATAGGCCTCTCTCCTTCTTGCTGGGAGTGTGGCTGTCATCATGAATCAGCGGTGATGCAGCCGCTCTTCATACTGCTGCCAGAAACAGGTTGTTGTTGTTTTCTGAAAGCCAATCCAGAGCTGGAACATTTGACAAAACTCTTAGGACAGACTGAGCTTTTAAAAGTAGAAAGCCCATTGGAAACAGCATGGGAAATATACACGAGTGCCTTAAAGGCATTTCTTGAGCATGGTTTTTCTTCTGCAGTTGAAAAGCCACAAGCCCTTTAACATTTCCAAGATTGGGGGAAAGGAAAGAGAAGATCTTATTGGCAGTTTAGTAGACTTTCCTGTCACCCACTACTATTGTGAGTGTGTGCCTGCAAAGAGTTTCTACATGAAAGGAAACTAAAAAAGGTTTGATTAATGAGGTATGAGAGAGAGGAAGAGTAACCTTCAATAAACAAAAGTATTTTCACCACCCCAACACAAGCTTGGCTGTACCCTTCAAGTAATTTCAGACATCACAAAATTATTCTAGATTGGTTTGTACCTCATTAAATGCAAAAATGTTCTGGGCCTTTTCCTGATATGCTCTGGCATGATATTTGACAGTGTTTGGCACTGAAATCTTATAAGTATCTGAAGAGCTCACTCTCATATTTCTGAGAATTTGGGCCCCCACCCTTCATATTTATCAACATAAGGGTAGACATGACTTTCCTCAGCCACTGAATGAGTGCACAAAGGCAATAATGGGGCTGAAGAGGCTACGTGAAACACCATTGTTGCTTTGTACTGTCACGATGTCCTCATACAATCCAATTTTGCAGGCAAAGGCTCTATCAATAATCTAATTCCATTTATTCACCTGCTTTTAAAAGGTCCCATTTTCTGTCTCCTTTTCTCATTTCCCCCTTTCTTGCAAGTTTATTTTAATTGCTGCAAAATGATTCAAAATGTAAAATACTAAACTCAGCAGCAGGGAAAGGATCTCCTTTTCCAGGAGGCTCAGCAAAAGCAAAGTGCTGCAGCCTCTCTTAATTTGTGTGTTGTTCTTCATTAACAACTTTTGCCATCATAACCACATTCTGATGATACTTGGCCACATATGTCTCTGATATCATTTGTGAATTGGGAGGAACTGGCCTCTCTCCCTCTGTAGCTCCAGAATACACAGATCCAGCCTTCATTAGGAATATGGAAGGCAATTAAAGCCTCAGTTGCCCTAGGTTGGAAGGACCATAAGAAATGGGATATAAAAACATGGTATAAATATCTAGCCAACTACCTACTTGAAGTTTATATTAGTGAAAGGAAAAGTTATTATAGGATGGGCCAAACCAGAAAGACCTGGGAGGCAAAATGGAAGGGTCTCATTTCCAGAATAGATATAATGAATTAAATAAGACTATCCACTTGATTGAACAATTATAAGAAGTATAGCAAAGATTAGTAAATTGTTCGGGGCGGGGGGAGAAGGAGGGGAAATACTGTAAAACGTGTGTGTGAGAGAGAGTGTGTGTGTGCATCTTTTTTAAAAAAACAGATCCAGCCAGATTGACGAGAGTCCCTCATGTGGCTTTTACCACAAGTCTCTACCATAGCCTCCTTGAGACCTGCCCGTAAGGAGGCACTGATCACTTCCCTGACCCACTTCACCAGTCACTCTCTGGCCTGTTTTATGAGCCAGGAAGAGCAAGGGTCGAGAGAGGCGACTCTCACCTTTCCAAGAATCCTGTTTACAACCTCAGGCTGCACAGATTGAAAGGTATCTATCAACACTGGACAAGCTGGTGCCAAGGTTACACGCACCACAGCTGTGTCAACCGTGGCGTTTCAGTCAGAGCGAATCCAAGTGATCTTATCTGCAAAATGGTAGGCAAGCTCCCTACAACATGCTGTTGTACGGCCAACATTCTCTTTTGGTCCAGGTTGGATTAAGCCTCTAAGCACCCAAAACAGGTCTGCTGGATGGTTTTGTGCTGCAGTAATAGTATTTGCATACAATGCCCTTTTTGCTGCTTTATTGCCCCTCCATAGATCTTCAACTACATTTTTTCTTGTTATTGGTCAGAATCACTCTGAGTTCTCTGTAACTGTCACTCTAGCCCACATATCATGCATTTCATTGCTGCCAGTTCCTTAGAGAATCATGCAGCTGGTTTAGCTCCACTTTGTGGGAAGGAATGCTTCAGTGCAATCATGTCTACCACCCTGGTCATTTCCCCATTTCAGAGAGTGACCAGTGTTTCAACAGGATGATCTGCCTGAGTAGTGGAAAATTCCCCAAGAATCATCGGGAATCCATATGGATCCATAAGTCTACTGTGGCGGACCATATTAATAAGTCGCCCACCCTGCAGAGATTCTGAATCCCAACCAGTCTAATCCTAACCACATAGTGATCTGTCCATGACAGTGAAACCATTCCCATCATCATCCCCACTCTCTATATAAATACAGAGCAGTGGGTCTCAAGATATTTTGGCCTGCAACTCCCAGACATCCCAGCCAGTTTACCAGCTATTGCGATTTCTGGGAGTTGAAGGCCAAAACATCTGGGGACCCTAGATGGCTCAGGTCCAGGTTATTTGGCTAATCACATTTCCTTGTATGAACCTGCCCAGGCCCTGAGGTCTTCAGGAGACACCTTTCTCTCTGTCCCACCTCCATCTCAAGCTTGGTTGGTGGGAACAAGAGCGGGCCTTTTCTCTCAGTGGCTGCTCCTCAACTCTGGAATAATAATAGCTCCCTTCTTCCCAGGGAAGCCATAATTGCCCCCTCCATGCTATCTTTGCAGTGGCAGGCTAAGACCTTTTTATTTAGACAGGCTTTTGAAGACGGTTTTTAGGATCAAGTGAGGGGGTGCTGTGGTATTTGCTCTGAATACATTTTAATCATTCTTGAAGATTTTACCTATTTTTTTAATATCATTAATATTTAATTCTATTTTAACATTTGCATATTTTAAGTTTTAAAATGTATTACATTGATTTCATTGTAAGGCACTTTGAGTCTCTATTGTAGAGAGAAAAAGTGGGGCATAAATAAACATAACAACAACAGCAACAGCTTCCTGGTGTTGTCATTCATCTACATCCAGTACAAAAAAGGAGTTGATCAGAACTATTTGGCAGAGTTCATTTTTTTCTCGAATTGCTTACTTTATATGAATGCAGTACCAGTATGTCATGGTGACTTGGTCTATAAAACATGAAATTTTAAACAGTAACCTTTCATCTTGAGTTGCAGGCAGTACATTTAATTCTGGGCAAAAAAACACAGGGATAGTATCATTCATCAACAAGTCAGGCACACGGTGTGGCATTATCTGTTGCCATGGATTCAGTACTGAGGAGTCGGTAATCGCCAAAATAATGTACATGGTTGCTGTGCAGGCAAATCACTTCATATTGTTGTTTCACTGTTATACAAGTTACATTTGGGGCCATTACTTCAAGCAACACAGTGGCTTGTGGTTTAAAGCTTTCAGTGGGTATATTTGTGTTGCAGCGCATGACAGGAAAATTTCACATGGGGTGGGTGCCTGCATTCTCTTGGAAATTTACTGCTAATGAACAACAAGTTATAATAGGAAATGAACAAGGTTAACATTCTGGTGATTAAACTTCCATAAAGCATTTGACATTTTCTAGTAAATTAATCTGCAAATTACATATCTCTCCGTGGAATTAATGCTATGACTCATTACATGGAAGTTCATGTGAAAAACAAGGAAGCTGTCAGTTCTGTCTATGGAAAGGCAATCAAATGAATTAAATTGTAGATGACTCAGGAGCAATGGCAGACTTTTATAGCAGCGCCCTTGTCTGGCACACACACAGCTACCTGTTCTTCCAAATATCTAATTTTTGCCCCAGTATAAAGTGTTTTTTTATCTAATTCATTCCTTTATTACATGGTGAATTTTAGAGATGGGGGATTAAGATGGCAAGCCATTTAGTGATGGATATCATCAAGATGTAATATAGAATTTTGAAAGATTCAAATCAGTACATAGTCAGTTTTAACTTTTGCAGATGTATTATTCATGTATTTGATTAATATGTTCTCTCTAGGAATGTCTAGGTTCTCGAGGATGACTCTAAGGTCAACTTCTGCTAGAAGATTCCTAGATATAACAATCATCTAGGAATTTGTGTTATCCATTAACACAATGGCATGGAGGAGGGTGATCATAAAGTTTTCTGGAAAATCTAGTCATTCCTAGAGAGATGTTCTCCCAGGGTGTTTTTAAAAGTATTATCTTATTTATGCTTTTTAGAATTGTGTGCCTAAATGCCCATGAAATCAAATGTGCCATCATTTTTAGTTTGCATATTTTTCTTAATGGGCCACTAATCAGTCTGATATCAAAACTATGGGAAGGAAAATGTGCAAGAGGGGTGTAGAAGAACTCTGCAATCACAAAACTTAGTCAAGAGTGTATACATAAGATCTATATTTTCAGAAATAGAGACATAGGGTGGATCCAGACAGGCCTTTATCCCAGGAGAATTCGTGTTTAAAAAATGCGGATTTCCCCGGGTGCCTGTTCACACACACCCCAGAATGTGCTCACTTTCTGGGGTGAGCGTCCAGACATTCTCCCGGGACTAGCCTGGGAGAATGTCTGGAGGCCCTACCCACCCTCTCCCTTAGAAAAGTAATGAAACTTAAAAAAAAAAAAATTATAAAAATTATATTGGGGGGGGGGGGTAGACAGCTGATAGAGTTGCCTTTGCAACAAAATCAAAATCTATCTTGCAGTCACTGTCCTTTTTCCAGCTACTCTTCATATTTTGTTTTTATTCTCCAGTCTGTCGGCTCTGCTGTATATCACGTGTGCAACATAAGGTAAAATGACATTTGCAAGTCCAAGGGTGCTTTCTCAGTTCTCTGTTGCATTCTTTTTCTTTCACCTGGATACATCTGCACTGGGTGTTGAAGCTTATTCAATGCATCTAATCTCCATGAGCCATACACTGCTCAGCATCTTCAGTGGCAACGGTGTAGAGCTGTTTCTACATTCTGATTGTCCATTTCTAAGGCGTTTCCCTCCCTTGCTGTCTCTCTCCAAGTTTAGTGCCATAGCAATTAAGCCAGGAAACTAGCTCATTGACAGGAACGAATATAGGGATGTGGGCCCCATTTGCACATGTACAAAGATAAGATGACACCATGATTTAGGCAATAAAAACTTCACAACTTTATTTGGTTAGAACTCACCAGAGCTGGTGTCCCCCATGGGTCATGGACCCCATTTACAGACAGCCTGCTTACCGACCAATGATCTCACAGAACTGGCTTGGTGTTGATGGTCCATCATTGCTGCCTGAGACAACCTACAAGACTGCCCCAGCTGCAATCTGTCTCAGACCTCCAAGTTTCTGCTGTGATATATGTCTGCCCCTGCCTGTACTGGATCTCTTCAAACCCCACCCCAGACCAGGGGTTTCCCCCATAGAAACCCAATATTTCCTGATGCCCACTCATACTGGTCCCATTTTCTGAATCCAAGACCCCTGCCAATCACCCAAACCCAAAGTTTTGACAAAAATTAAACATAGAAAATTGAGGGATTACAGAGTGGGTCACAAAGCCAGCAAGGAACTGGCTAGGCTCCTCCTCCAGCTGGAAACATATCTCCATATTGGACAACCTGATCAGCCAATGGATGCCCAGCAAGTGCTGTCTGGTGAACAAAAAGGAGAAGCTCCCTGCTGTTGCAATGGTCTACTGGGAGCCACCATGTGCTCCCAGAGCACACTACCACCAGCCGGGAACACAGGACACCCGATTTACCAGGTGCTGCATTTCACATAGTCATACTTCAGCTTGCCCAATCCTCATCACTTAAAACTAGTCTCGATAAAACTCTACCATTAGCCTGAATAAGAGGAGACTTGTTGAATCAATGTGGTAGATCAACACGTATGTTTGTTACATTCATTCACTGGATTGTCTCTTGTTGAAGCTGATAATAGAATTCAGGCCTCTGACAATATAACAATAATAACATTTAACAGCAATGTGTTTTGAGGTACCTTCTAAGCATCTTAAATGAATATCTTTGTTTATTTAATATGGTATAATATACTTCTTAGTTCTGGGCTAAGTATGAATATATTTCAGTGTAAACCTGACTGGATGAAGGGCTACAAAAAACCACAAATACACATATGAAAACATATTTCTATAAAATACATATTAAAATACACAAAACAGAGATTAAACAAAGGACACGTGTTTAAAAATCATGCTTAAAACTGGCCAAGTATGGGTAAATTCTACAAAGGTAGATAAAAATGTGCATATGAAAAATTGGATGTAAAAATACAATGTGAGTGATTTCTGGACTGACAGCACTACATGTCAAAATGCTAGGGATGGAAATTGTGTGAATTTCTCTGTGTGTTGAAATATTAAATCCCAGCAGCCTTGGCAAGCTTCACCAGTGGTGAGGAACACACAATTGCCAGTCTACTGTCCCAATCCTAAGATCTCTTGTGCTTTGCTGAGGGCTCACATGGAACACTCTGTCTGGTTTCTGTGTGTATTAATTTCAGGAGCATATCATCAAACTGTAGTAAATCTAGAGAGGATGACAAAGACAGTGAGAGGTCTAGAGACCACTTCTTTAGTCTGAAGAACAGATTAATAAGATGTGAGGTGCCACTCATCTTCAAATACATTAATGGCTGTGACATGAGTGATATAAAATATTTGTCTTCTGTTACTGAAGAAGACGGGCTCAAACCTATAGACTCAAATTACAATAAATATTTTAAACTAAATATTATAAAGAATTTTATGATGGTACATGCTGTTTGACAGTAAAGCAGCCTTCCTAAGAAACTATTAGACTCTTCTTCATTAGAGAATTTAAAATAGCCACCGAATGGAGATTTCCCACATTGAAAGGGGCATCAAAATGACTATCTAAGGTTGCATCTACAAGGTAAAATTAATGCAGTTTGACACCACTTTAACTGTCAATGCTAAATGCTATGGAATCATTGGAGTTGTAGTCTTTATCGTTCTATGTCAAATAGTGATGTTATCTCATTAAACTGCAATTTCCATGATTCCATTGCATGGAACTATGGCAATGAAAATGGTGTCAAACTGCATTAATTCTACAGCATAAATGCACACTTCGAGGTGATGCTAAGGTTCCTCTAGATTGCTTGTTATTGTTGTAAAACTTCTGCTGCTTTATAATTTCCCCAAAAGTTTAAAGAGTAAAAAGAAATATGAATAAGTATGAATACAAAATGATCACCTTTGATTTTATAGTGTGACGAGATTTTTTTCCAAAGTTCCACCAAAAAAACAAAACCCATACCCCTCATGTTTGAGAAGCATCAGCATAATAATGAAAGCCTATGAGTATTGTCACCTTCCAAACTAGTGCTACTGAGAGTACACAGATGGAGCAGACATACTGTCTTGATAGTGATGATAGCAGATGTCAACATGCTAACAGCCTGAAAAGCAAACTGCAGCGGTGGCTTTTTGCCAGTTATTTGTTTAAGAGATGAGGGTGCAGAGATATTGAGTGGATAATTTAAACTGGTGCCGATGTTTGACAAGAACTACAGAAGGCCTGTGTGGTGCTGGATTTGTGGAGCAGTGCATCGTTGACGCTTGAGAACAAAAGGTTGTTCCTCTCTGCTAGTGTGTCACTTGCCATATGCCATTGATGCAATTAGGTTGAAAACTGTAACAGGGTGCTAGTCACAACCCACAATAATTAAGACTAACAATTGAATTCCAATCATATCCTCCTTATTGTTTTTTATCACAGCTTCCTCAGTGCAACAATGTGAATACTATCACCAGGCATTAACATTTGTTTCCAAACTAACACATAAACATGTTTATTTGGTGTGCTTCCAGACAGTCCTTTATCCCCAGAGCATCCACATTTTTAAAACGTGGATGTTCCTGGGGGGCTGTTTACACACACCCCAAAAAGTGTGCGTTTTCTGTGGTGGGTGTTCAAATGTTGGGATAACCATAACCCCCACCCCAAAAGCCCTAACTCCCCCTTTAAAAGTAAGAAAAAATTACCTGGCCTCCATCACAGTTTTGTCTGAGCTCTTCTGACACATAGAAATGACACGCCAGGAGAGCGGGGGGGGGGGAGGAGAAAAAAGCTCCCCCCGCCACTTTCCTAGCACATCATTTCTATGCACCGGGAAAGCTCCGGCAAGACTGTAATGGTGGCCGGGTAAGTTTTTCTTAATTTTCAAAGGGCTTTGGGGGAGGGGGTAGGATTATTTAGTCTGGAAAAATGTTGGAGTGGTATCTCGACTGCAGTTCAGACACCAGAAGTAGTGGGTTTATCCCACGCCTTCCATGAAGGCATGGAATAAATCAATTTCTAATTAATTTGCCACAAACCAGGGTTTTTCTGGTCTGTGGAGAATTAATTGTGGGTTAGCCAGAACGTCATTTGGACAGCCCCCTTTTTATTGCAGAAGTTTCCACAATAAAGGGGCTGTCTGGATAGGCCCTTGGAAATCCTAAATCACTTAGGTCAGCTGCTTAGAAAAAAAGTCTTGTCTGACTTAGGGCTGTTTTTCCCTATACATAGAAATAGAGCAATGACATTTTGTCTATATGCATAGAGTCTGGAATCCATGATTTTTCTGCAAGGGAAATATCATAATTACAGTGCTACACAAAGAATTCCAGTGAACCACCCTTTCTAAGCCCTGCCTATTGAGCAGATTAATGGGGCTGCTTTTTGGTTGCTCAGTAAGCAGCTGACTGCCGTTTCCATTCTCTCTTATAAGTGATTCCCATTGTTAGAGGCAGAAAAAGGGTCCATGTTGCAATTTCCTCTCATGCCACTGGTCATTCACATAAAGGAGAGGTGGGAATGACCACCCATTGCTTCCTGAGTGACAGGAAAACAGACCCTCACTGATCACAGCAGCTGCTGTCCAATAAATGCAAATTGGGGGCTTTCATGGTCTCACAGTCCCGAAATTAGGGACTAAGTAGGATCCATGATTTTTTAATATTCACAAATGTATAATTGAACATTACATATGTGTAACTGCCATACAGGAGTCCATTCACAGTTCAACATATGCAATTGGAAAATACTTCGTTGATTTTCCTAATTAACTGCAGAAGTCAATAATAGATATTTCACTGATATGATGGAAATGTGTGCATGCTGAGGGCATTCATACATTTCATTTTTTGTGTAGTTGCAGGGACATACGCCTCCAAGTTAGAAAGTATATATTCCACAATCACACTAAAACAGAAATTAAAGTAGAATCACCTAGGGGAGATTGGCTCAACTTATAGTGCTTTCCATTGAGTTCTATAGAACAAAGCATATGGCAGAAAAGGACAATTGTTCCCAATTGCCAGGGTGGCAGGCTGCATTCACCCTCCCTAGGATCTTAGACCTTAGTTCTAATTTCTAAACATTGTTATTTTTAATAGCCCCAAATAGTCCCTATTTCATTTTAATATCCCTCTTCTAGTTCACTTCCTTTTTTTAATGACCTATTTTTTTTCAGAAAACCTAGGATACTCACTGAAGTATCCTTCACTGAGTATTGTGCATTGTGGAAACAGCCATGGTGAACCTGGGTATTTTGGCCAGTATAGACAAGTCCAAAGTAAAGGCATAAAATAGTTGACAACAATAGCTGGTTTTAAAACAAGACATTGTGAGAGGAACATGACATAGCATGACAGCTAAGAAGATTGGTGCAGACAGATAATTCTTTCTCTTTTTGTTGAAAAGCTGAGGAAACCTAATGGCACTAGCTGAGCTATTCCTCTGGCAGAATTCAGCTCAGCTCAGCGCTGCATCTTATCAATTAACCTGTTCCACTTGCAGGGAGTGATAGGAGTAGAACAGGTTCCCAGCTGGAGTGCCTGCAGTGCCACTGCTGCTGTTCTCTGTTCTTTATTATTTTTGCCTTCTTTAAACTTCCGGATTCTAAGAGCTCTCAAACAACGGAACTGGCTGTCTTGAGACTCATCCACATATGCAAAAAAATCCATGCCCACCCCTATTCTGATGTCGTTAGAACACACGATGTACAGCCATTTTACAATGAAAGTGCTTTTTATAGGTTTTAATACATTTTAAAAAAATACAGTTCTTGCTTCACAATTTACAGGGGGGAAAGTGAGGTGTTTTTGTTTTCTTTGCTACATGTATCTCAATCAGAATAACATGGTGGTTTGGTAGGTGGCATCTTCCATCCAGTGAGGATTGCCATGTTTTTAAACATTCTGTGCTATTTGCTGGGGTGTATGTTTAATATGAACATTGTTAATTTCATTTAATATTGCATTAATAAAGAGCACCATTGATCTCACAAGTGGACTTTGCTGAAGTGCCATCGAGGAGAAGATTTTTTTTTTTTTTAAAAAAAGCAAAACTTAGCCAGGGAGTCAGTGGCCCCAAGGAGAAAGAAACACCTTCTCCCCAGCCATGAGATGAATAGTAAGATGGTAGATCAGCAGTGAAAAGAAAACAAAGACAACGTTCCACTGCCTCCCTATCCAAGCACTGTTTATTTTCTTTCTCCCTCCCTTCAGGGCTGCTGCCTAAGGCTGTGCAAAGCTTCGGAGTTCCTTTTCATAATTCAGAGATTTGTATAAGTACGAATCTCCAAATTACTAATCAGAAAGGGATCCCTCCGAAGCATTAAGAATCAAAACAGAAGCCTCCAAAACCTTTCAGAGATATTAAGATGTGTTGTTTCAGAGCATTTTTTAAATGTAACATACTTTGTAGTCTGTAATTGTCTGGGTGGGAGGGGGCAAGAGGGTGACATGACTGAAAAGGCAGCTGCATGCTTGTTTTTTTCCTTGTCAGCCAATCAGAAGAAGAGCAAAAAGAAAACCAATTACGTGGGTTTCTATAAAGCTGGTAGTTTACGTCCCTCAGTGTGTCTGTGTTTCTAATTCTTTGTGGAGTTAATTGAAGAGAGACAATCCCTCTTATCACACTGGGGCTTTAACGTGGGCAGCCCCTTTCTTCTGGCATGAGCAGAATTCTGGGAAATGTGGTTTAGGACTGGGCCATTTGAATACACTGCTACAGAGGTCATCACCTTCCCTAACTACATTTCCCAGAATTCTGCTTGTGCCAGAAGAATGGGGCTGCCTGCATTACAGCCTCAGTGTGATAAGGCTGAAAGACATTTGTGCTTGTTCTGTCGTTTGTTAAAACTTAAACTAGTAGCTTTCTTGATAATTCTGTTTCTTTCTGTCTCTTCATATCCAGCCTATAACCTTTCTCTGTTGAAATAATCCAACCCCAAACTTATATTTTTCAAATTCCCATGCTCCCTCCCCAGTGAGCCCTCTGCCCCCACACCAAGCAAGTTGGACCTGCAAGATCCTACTTACCTGTCTACTTCTTCTGACAAGACAAGCATTACAATTATGCTTATTGCTTATCAGACTGATTGATATGAAAGTGATTTAGGTTATTCACATTTGCTTAAATTGAAAAAAATCTTTAAAATCAATGGATAGACTGTTCTGAAACTTTGTATGCTTGCTGCCCTGTTCACGTTGTCTCACTGTGCAACAATTTGAGGGGATACCTCTTGTAGTTTTTTAAAAAATATTTCTTTTATTAAAAAAAACTTTTAAAACTCCTAAAAATCAGTAGATGAGCAACCTTTTCTGAAACTTTGCAGGATTGATGCCCTACATGTATCGTCTCATTATGCAGAAATTCAAGGGGATGCCTCTTGGAGTTATTAAAAAATTATTATTTGTAAAAACTTTTTAAAATTCCTAAAAATTAGTGGATGACTAAGTCATAAATGTTACCTACAAATGTGCCAAGTTTCATCCTGATAGCCATAAAAATGACAGAGACAAGTGTCTAAATTTTTTCCCATTGCCACTAATAAAGAAATCTTAATGAAGCAATTACAAAGATTCAGAGATTTGGATTACAAATCTGAATGGGATCCCACCAAATCTTTATGAAATGAAGCAGGAGACATACTAAGCTCCGAAACAAATCACTAATCAGATTTCAGCCACTTTTCACACCTCTGCTGCTGCCTGTATCTCAGCACAGTCCTTTTGAGTTTAATAAAGTTGCTTGCTTTTCAACCAAAGACCTCACCACATTGAGGTCCTTGATGCAAGGAATCCATAGGCCAGTGGGGTAGAGTATGAGGCAGCAGGGTGAATCCATTGCCCAGCACCCTGCATCACCCACATCACCAGCTTGCCCATCACACGCCAGAATGTGCATCTTCCTGGCTTACTCCCACACTGTTCTCAGCATTTTAAATCTAAATACAGCTAGTCTCACGTGTTCAGAATTCCCTATATTAGAACAGTTTCCCAATGCAGCCAGAATGACGCCCCGAAGAAGTAGCTGTGTCATGTGATGAAATCCAGCCAGCTCTGTGCTGGCTACGTCAGTGGACTGTTCTAGGATGGGGAAATTTGTCAATGTGATGAGGTCCCAAGTGACCAAAGGGATCAAGCAGAAGGAGATTGATCCCATCATCATTGGACTCACCTGGCAAGGAGTGGTGACACCAAGAAGAAGGGGGGAAATGCTGCTGATCTGAATTTGGACAGGAGAAAGGTGTGGCTATCAATACAATTCAAGTAGGTGAATGCTAATATGAATCCGAAGCAGCTCTGGGGAAAAATACTTCTCGCTGGAGCTGAATTATTTTGCTGGTGTGGATTTAGCTGTGGAATGTGGTGGATTTGTCTTTGTTGGCCTTATTACAGATTTCTTATTGTTAATCATGCTAATCACAAATGCCTTTGTATAACATCAGGTGTTCCCATTTCTCACAAACCAGTGAATATTCCATTTTCCACTTCCATATGGCCATTGAAGCCTGGTTAGATTAAAACATTTTGTAGCAGCGGGACAAACCAGATTTGAATCCCTAAGGTTCTTTAGCAACGAGAAATGAATGTACTTCAGTGCAGAAGGAAAACTGTTTTTTCCCTCTTCTTCTTTTGAAGCCCAGGAGAGAAATCACATTTTCCATGCAGCTGCAAACTTCCTTCTGTGAACAGCTGGTGTTGGCTGCATGATCTATCTTGGCTCACAGACATAATAGGGAAAAGCAGCATTATCCATCTCAAGCATTCAGGACGAAAGCTACTTAGAGGCATAAATGTTCAGTGCCACTGAGGCACCAGAGAAGGAGCTCTAGAAGGGAGAAGTCAAGAGTCCTTGTGAGGATGTATCTTTCAAAGGGGAAAACCCTAACTTTTCATAACCTGTCAAGAGGCTTCTTAGGGAAATATGCACATTCAAAGGATGTGCATAAAGAAATGTGTGCACTGGGGGAAAATGTTTCAAAAATGCTTGCATTGGGGAAGTCGATATACAAAATGTACACAAAATTTTCATGTGCAGAGATTTTATTTTTAAATATGTGTGAACTGATATGGAAAATGGAACAGAACAAACATAGTAAAATGTTATTAAAGCAAAACATGCTTTTAAAAATATTTATTCTCAGTCACTAAATGGGATAGCAATTTATCAGACTTTCTGTGGCTTATGTACAACTCAGGACCTCATCACATGGACTTCTTGCTCCATCCTAGAACACTTCCAGGATGGAGCCCTTTACATGATACAGGGCTACGTCTGGTGGCTGGTTCTGTCTTGGAAGCATCCTGGGATGAAGCCCTGAGAACACAGATGGCTATTCATATCCTCATAGCCTACAACTGGGCCAGCACTGGGGGAAGCTGGGTGGTGACGCTTTCCCCCGTGTGATGGAGAAGGCAACAATGTCAGCAATGTGGAGCATGGGATGATAGTTTCCCCTGCTGCCCCATGGATTTGTTACTCTGCTCAGCAAATTCTCCTGCTGTTGCCCACGTTGGGGACCTCAATGTGATGAGATCCTCATCTCAAGAAAGAATAAAGTATTCTTTGTGCTTTGATTATCTTAAAGTCTGTACAACTTAAAATTCACCAAAGTGAGGACAGTCATGCCCTGAGAACTATTCTTTGCAGTTAGTCTAGTTTGGGGTCTACGTTCCTGCTCTGCCAAATGTGTTCCTGTTCTATAAGGTACCATTTAGTCACATCTTGGAGAAATTATTTTGGGGATTATATGTTCACAAATTCCCTCAGACAGCATAAACAATGGATGAGAAATTTGAGTTATAGTCCAAAAAGATAATGTTTTCAAGCTCTCGTTTTTTTAACCAGTTCTCGTTGTTTTAAACCAGCCTAATGAGAAATATCCCCCTGTTTTGGGGAATATATTTTCAAGTACTTTCCAAGCAAGTAATGTTTTCCTTACAAACCATAGAATTACAGATGGTGAGATAGTATTTATATGCAGCTAATATAAATACTTTTCCCCCACCACAAGTCTTCAGTTGCATGTAGGAAGTGATTATATTATTTCTGTTTTTGGGAACTTGTTTCAATATCCCTCCTTCCTCCCCACTGTGACTTATAGTGGAAGAACTCCCACTCTTACACAGTAGGAGTACAGAAGAATAAATGCTCACAAATGATTTGGGGACTCGGTCTCCATGGATGCAAAGCTTAGTCCTGCTGAGTGCAGTGGAAGGTGGATGAGATGGTAAGCTGGGTCACCACATCCATGTGGGGTGAGCCAGAAGAGGAGCAAAAGGAAAAGAAAAAGGGAGGGGGAAAAGTGCATAGCTTCAAAATCTAGATACAAAACAGGGCTACCCACTTATCAGTTCCTCATAGATTAATCTCTATAAACCACGGCTTGGCAGATCCCAATTAAAGGTGAACTGCACTGCATAAAGTACTTTCCAAACAGTAACCAACTTCCCTGAGATTTAAGAAGTATTATTTATTTCTGCATTTTATGTACTTCTTTTATTAATTTATATTCTGCTTTTCTATTAATAACGGGCATCAAAGTGGCTAACAACCTATTTTTAAAAGTACAAATTGCAGTCAGCCCTCCACATTTTCTGGAGCTAGTGGCACAGAACACCTATTAAGGTGAAAAAACTGATTTTTTTAATTAAAAAAATGCTATTTCTACATTTTCCAGCATGACGTCCTCTCAATGCTGAACATAAAATCATATTGGAGAACCTACAAATTTCCAGAGTGGTGTTCTTTTTGGAAATCTTTAGGTCTTCCAACTTGACTGGAGGAAGTTGACCATAAAGCTCCACTGGAAAAGACCTAGAGATTCCAAGAGAGAATGTTTTAAATCAAATATGTGTATAATAGGGCTGGGCGGTTTCATTCGTTAATTTCATAATTCGTTATTGATTTGTATTTGAATTAGCTTACGATCCAATATTGAGCCATGCAGGAGTAATTAAAAATCGAAACGAATTTTTTCAATTTATTTCATAATTGTTTTGTAATTGTTTCGAAATCGTTTCGTAATTATTTCCGTATGTCTGGTGCAAGTTTTAGGGTTGTTGTTTGTTTTATCAGTGATAAAAAATAAATTATCACACCAACAGTCAACAACAGAGGGAGAGGGAAGCTTCAGAAGTTCCCCCTGTCCCATTTGGAGGGTTTTTTTTAGCATATTGCGCAATCGTGTTCGCCATTAACGAATCGATTCGTAATCGTTTCGTAATTGTTTTGTAATTTTACGAAATTTCATATATTTCGAACTTTTTTAAAGGAAAATTTCGGAATTCTTTTAAAAAACGAAATGCAAAACCCCCCTAAAAATGAATCAAGTTTAGAAACAAATTTTTCCGTGGTTACCCAGCCCTAGTGTATAATCAAATACACAAAAGTCAAAACAACAAATGGGGAGGGAAGGTTGTAAAGACAATATAAAGCCATGAATAGAAGTATAAATATAAGATTTAAAAAACAAGTCAACAGTTTATGAAATAACCAATGTAGCATTGAGCAATGAACAAGGGCTAAGGCATGTGTAAAGTGTTCTGATAAATGCTGAAGATATCATTATATACCTCATCACACTAGAGCATGTATCCACTTTAAATCTAGTTTCTGCCTCCTGCAGAATTCTGGGGCTTGTAGTTTAGGAAAGGGCCTTTAAACTGCTCAGCCAGACCACTCCTGGGCCTCACTAAACTACAAACCCTAGAATTCTGCAGGAGGCTGGACTTAAAGTGGATTCATGCTCTAGTGTGATGAGGCTGTAGGACATATTTATTTTCATAGAGTAGCAATGACTTGTTGTGAACTAAAACTCTGGAAAAGTGATAATAGTGCATACTACAGGTGGATCTGTACATTATTCCTTGAGCATATTTGATCCCTCCCACCCATCCTCCTGGCAGGCCATTTCTATGCACCGGGAGAGTTCCGGCAAGACTGTAATGGAGACCAGGTACATTTTCCTTACTTTTAAACAGGGCTTTAGAGCTTTTGGGGTGGGAGTTATCATGTCCTGGTGTTGTACTGGGAAGTCCCAGGCCAACATCTGGACACCCACCCCAGAAAGCACATTCTGGGATGTGTGTGAACAGCCCCCCAGGAACATGCACATTTTTAAATGCAGATGCTCCTGGGATAAAGGGCTGCCTGGAAGTGCCCAGAAATAAACATGCTTATGTGCTAGTTTGGAAGCAAATGTTAATGCCGGGTGATAGTATTCACATTGTTGCACTGAGGAAGCTGTGATGAAAAACAATAAGGAGGATATGATCTCTTCTGGGGTGGGTGTGGACAGGCCCCCAGTTTTTTTTTTAACGCAGATGCTTCTGGGATAAAGGCCTGTCTGGATCCTACCTCAGTTATAGTACAGGAGCAAGAGCAGGAGCACTTGATTTATAATTTGCCTCTTAGCAACTACACTTCAGGGCTGCAATTTTTTGTAAAGTGGTTACCTTATATAGGTTAACTGTTAAATAAATTAATTCTTAAAATAGTTAAGGGCACAGCTTGTAATTACTTTTCTATTGTATTAATACTTAGTAATAAAGAAAATATTAAAAGCAGTCTTTTCTTATAATAATAGATGATTTTGCACAATTAATACATGAAAACCATATCCTGCTTTCTAAAAATAGGTGGATCTGTATGTGTGTGTATATATATATATATATATATATATATATATATATATATATATATAGTGAAGTACTAAAACTGAAGGTTTCTAAGAATCGGGGGTGGATCTATAAAACTCAAGGCCATGCTGATGCCTTATCAGCTCTAGATCAGCCATCCTAAATGCCCCCCTCACCTTCCATATTGTGGTGGTCTTCAGTCATGAAAAGGTCTGTGCCATCAGCCAGGACATAAGAGCATCACAGGAGGGGAAAGAGAAAGAAACCCCGCTCATCTCTTCCTTCCCAGCACTCTGCATTGTTCTGGCTGATGCCATGCTAAGCAACAAAGAACAGGCAGGACTTGTGCCATGGCTGGAGATCACAGTGACATGGGGGGGGGGGGGGAGGGACTGCCACCCCGTGTCCCTGGGCTATAAGTCTAGGAAATGCAAAATAGCTTTGGGTACAGTTGTGGCCAGTTCCATTGTGAACCATTCCAATTGTTCCGGCCCAAGCTACCTATCCGACCGCATCTCTGCCTATGAACCCACCAAGACTTTGAGATCTTCCGGGGAGGCCCTGCTCTCGATCCCGCCTGCTTCTCAAGCACGGCTGGCGGAGATGAGAGATAAGGCCTTCTCAGTGGTGGCTCCTCGGCTGTGGAACGCCCTTCCCACAGACATTAGACTAGCACCATCTCTAATGGTATTCCGCAAAAAGGTGAAGACCTGGCTGTTTGAGCGGGCGTTTGAATAATTAGTGCAATGATTGGTAATGAACATAGGAATGGAACAATGGATGACGAATCTGGATTATGTTTTTGATGATGAGACGTTAGTGAATGGTTATTGTAGTAATTGTTTTATTAATTGTGTAATGTGTTAGGTTGTTAACTGTTTTTTACACTGTAGCATTGAATTTTTGCTGTTCTTATTTGTTGTGAACCGCCGTGAGTCGCCTTCGGGCTGAGAACAGCGGTATATAAGTAAATAAATAATTAAATAAATACATTGTTCCCACAGACCCTAAATTGGGAGAAAGGCCTTGCCTCACATTATCCCAGATGAGCCCTATATGATATTTGACCACAACAGAGCTGATCCTCATCTACACCAACCTTAGTGATCAGTGTAGATATGACCCAGCCTTAGCCAGAAAAAAATTTAGGGGAGGGTTGAAAATTTCGGGGGGGGGGGAGTTTTGAAAATTTGGGGGGGGGTTGAAAATTTCGGGGGGGGGGGGAGTTGAAACTTGCCTCTTATCTCACGCTGAAGCAAAGAGCACAGCAGGGGGCAGAGCAGCCTTCAATAGCCTGCAGCTCTGCCCCTGTCAACCACCTCCACTAAGTCTGGCCTCCTTAATGAGAGCATTCAACACACACACCCCCAACTTGGTTGCTTCACTACATCGGCTATTGCTGCAAGTAATGACAGTGTGAATAAATTGTCAATATTTGCTTGAGATAGTGCTTGCAGTTCTGGAGGGACTCTTAATTTTTTGCATCCCATAGACTTAGCATGGGGATTTGGTTAACCAGTTAAAATTCATGAGTAAACCAGGTTTATTTTTTTAAACCTGAAAAATTTCAGGGGGGGGTTTGAACCCCCAACCCCCCCCCCCCCTCCCGCCTTACTACAGGCCTGTGACCCAGGTTGGAGAAGACTGAGTTAAGCATTTATAACATTAAATTCAAGCTTTGTGATGGAAATAAGATAAGTCCCTATAAAAATATATGAAGGCCTGGTATGAGCACAGTGTTCTCTAGTACAATGCTACTCTTTGTCTTAGTTCCTAGTCTGTAAATTTGAGGTGATGCAAGGATACATTCAAAATTGCAAACACTCTGTTACTGTGGAAACAGGGTTGGATCTGTAGTGTAGATCAATAGACCAATATAGCAGTTTGACCCCACGTGCTTTATGCAAAACCACTTTTCTCTTTTCCTTGTTGCAGCTGGGAATATATGAATTCCAAATGGAAAGGGTTGTGAAAAATTGTGCATTATCACAATGAAAAAGAAGTGGTGGCGTTTCTGTAGGAACACTTCTTATTATTCACAGTCACTTTGGCATTTTGCAGGAAGCATAAAGGAGTAGAAATGTGTATAAACGATAAAGTGTAGTTCCACCACACTGTATTTAAATCAAAACTAACTATTTACAAAGAAGCTTCTATTATCCTCTACAGGCATCTGGAAATTGGTTCAAATGCATGTAATTAATGAGCTCTGCACTGCTCATACAGGTTATATTCAGTGTTGTTCCTATAGCTTGAGACGTTTTCAGCAGCGTTTTTTCCTTCCTTTTTTTTTTTAAAAAAGGCAATATAATAGACTCATGTGGTGTATGCAAGAAATGGGACAAAACGCCACAGTCATTCCATATGTGTTACTTAGTCATTAAGCATGTTGAGCATCTTTGTGTAGAAATAATAACAACGTTCCCTATTTTAGAGGTATGGGGTATTTTTTATGTTAATAAAAGTATTTCAGAGCTTTTTATGTTAATAGAAGCCCTTTGAAGTTTTTTTTGTAAACAACAACAACTGCAACAACTTAGATTCCCCTCAGCAGCTTCTAGGAGGTATGTAAGTCAGTTTTATCATGCTTCCTAAGACCTGTTTTAGATTCAGGTTATTTTGTGTCAAAAGCATTGCATAAAATGTTGTATAGCAATGCTTTTGGGTTAGAAAGATTATCCATTTACAAGAAATGTTGCCCAGGGGACGCCCGACTGTATTTACTCAGTCTTCAAGGAGGCTCTTTCCATGTCCTCCTTAGATCCAGGTGAGGCTTCCTTTTAAAGCAGGAGGTAAATAAGATATTTACAACTTTATTTTTTAAAAAGGCCTGTCCTGGACCCAGAGGTATCACAAATACACTAAAATTGCCCACCCCTTATGGGATGGATTGGGGTCATTTTGAATAAAAGCAACAACAAAAAATATGGCCATTGGGGTGTGTAAAAAACAATTGCGGGTTTTATGTGGTCTACAGGCTGTACATGGCTCTTCAAACAGGCCTTTGACCTAGATTATATTGAGGACCTAACTCAGTGGTTCTCAACTTTCGTAATGCCATGACCCCTTAATACAGCTTCTCATGTTGTAGTGACCCCCAACCATGAAAATATTTTCATTTCTACTTCTTAACTGTAACTTTGCTACTGTTATGAATTGTAATGTAAATATCTGATATGCAGTATGTATTTTCATTCACTGGACCAAATTTGGCAATAATACCTGATATGCCCAAATTAGAATACTCGTGGGGTTGGGGGGGGGGGTTGATGTTGTCATTTGGGAGTTGTAGTTGCTGGGATTTATAGTTCACTTACAGCAAAGAGCATTCTGACCTCCACCAACGATGGAATTGAACCAAACTCCCATGATTAACAAAAAATACTGGAAGGGTTTGGTAGGTATTGAATTTGAAGTTGCAGTTTAAATACATCCAGAGAGCACTATGGACTCAAACAATGTTGGCACAAATACTCAATATGTCCAAATGTGAACACTGGTGGAGTTTGGGAAAAATAGACCTTGACATTTGGGAGTGGTAGTTGCTGGGATTTATTGTTCACTTTCAATCAAAGAGCATTCTTCATCCCATCAAAAATAGAATTGGACCAAACTTTCCACACAAAACCCACATGAGCAACAGAAAATATTGTGTTTTCTGATGTTCTTTGGTGACCCCTCTGACATTCCCTCATGGCCCCCACCCAAGGGGTCCTGAGCCCGAGGCTGAGAAACATTGAACTAGTTGATTATTTCTCCTTGCACTTACAGACTGCTATTGATTCCAATTTATTTTATATTTTCTGCTACTGTTGCATTTTAGTGATTTTTAATTAGTGGAGTTTTTTGTGTTATGCTGTTGTTACTATTACAGTTTACCTGTCTAAACGTATTCTCCACTATGAACCATCAAGGTTGTTAAGATCTTCTGGAGAGGCCCTGCTCTTGGTCCCACCACTTTCACAGTCATGTCTGGTGGGAACGAAAGACAGGGCCTTTTCTGTGGTGGCTCCCCAGCTATGAAACTCTCTCCCAAATGAAATTATATCTGCCCCCTCCCTCCTGACCTTTAGGAAGTTAATGAAATCCTGGCTGTGGAACGAGGCATTTGCAGAATGATGGCTGAGACCAGTAATTGACCAAAGTTATCGACCACAATATGTGAACTGAGTTGGACATGATTTTATCTTGGCGAATGGCTTATATGTATTTTTAATTCATTGTTGATGTATGTTTAGATTTTATTGTTAGCATTGAATCCTTGGTGTTAGCCAGTCTGAGTCCCTCTATGGAGGTAGAGATTGGGAAATAAAAGTTTTAAATAATAATAATAATAATAGTTATTGTAATATTGTTTAGACACATTGTATTTTGTGTGTTGCACCTTGAGTGCTTTTTTGAGCCGCCCTGGTGGTGAGGTAAAAACAAAGTTTTATTATTATTACTTTCCTTCCCCTCATGTTAGAGGCATAAATAGAGTTATCTTATGTTGTTTTTATTTTTATACTTGTAAATAATCCCCAAGATATTGTTCTTTCGATGGTATAAAGGATTTTCATGAAGATTTGCTATTTTCAATTTCCTTCTTTTAAAGATTTTTTCCCTTTATTAAAAAAATCTAAGAAAGCTTTTAAAGGCTGAAATTATGTCAAACTGAGTTATATGGAGCTTGCCCATCAGTAATCTTCACTGCTAAGGGTATAGATTATCTGTAATATGTTATTGTTTCTATAAGCCTTCTGCCCTTATATCGAATGCATGATGTTTCTGGTGTTTGCTTCCACTCTGTAATAAGGTTGCTATGGCAAAGCTATTACTCCAGCAAAGGGAAGAATGTGTTGGCGAAGTGCTGATCCCTTTTCAGCTTTACGTGAGCCTCTGATTACCCAAATGATCAAGTTTGTGCTGCAAGTGTGGCTATCACAATGTGAAGCAAACGGATGAAGCTGACATGAGTGGGCCTGCTATTATTTCCCCAGCAGACACATTTGATAAAACAGTACAGCCGCTGAAATTATCTCACCCTGAGTCCAGGAAATTTGCTGTCTTGTTTGGTTGTTGTTGGGTTGCTTTGGTCCAGTAAGCCAATCTTTTAATGTTGTGACCAGAAATTTGGTTTATGTCTGTCTGACTGTCTGTCAAGCATATTGGCTACTCACAGTCAGGAGAGAGGAATTATTTTTAAAAAACAACAACAAAAAAGAGGTTATATTATTGTGTTTAATGTACTGTGATGATAATGTCAACTGTTTCCAGTGCAAGACATAAACTCAGGGCTTGTCAAATGTAATATCTGAAATCACTGCTAAATAACATGTATTTCTTGTGGGCTTTGTAGAGAAAAACAGAGTTGTAGCAAATTGCCAGCAGATCTTGGACCCCATCCCTTTAGTAGTTTAGACTAGACTGATCATGCAGTTTGGGTAATTGTAATACTGTAGTACAAAACCTTACTTTTTCCATAATCTCTTTCTCCCTCTCTGTGTGAATATGTATCTTATACAACTGATTTTTTAAAAAATTGAAGGTGACAAAGATATAATGTACAAAACAACACACAATAAGAGGTTAAAATGCATAGAAGTCCAGGATGGCATCTCATTAGTTTACTTATTCAGATAAGTAATAGTTAAGAGTTTCAGTGAAAAGGACTCTGGTTGAGTGGTTTAATATATTATTTCATTGTTTAGCATATGATTGAGGCAGAGGGTCAGGAGAGAGGAATTATTTAAAAAACAAAACAAAAGGTTATATGGAATGACCATGGGAAGGGGGGCTCTCACAGTACAAGGGAGAGACCTTGAGACCTCTGGACATTGTAAAGACAGAAAGAGATGTCAAGCTCCACCATGAGCTGTATACATACATGCACCAGAGTCTTTCCAGAAGCCCACTTGACTACTCGGTGGTTGAAGCTGCCATGGGTTTTTGTTGACATAATCAGTTAAAAACAATAACTCCTCATGAGATGTATTTTCTTATTTGTGATCATTGCAGGCCATTCTATAATAAATATTCCCTCCCCCCAATAGCCAAGTGTCCCATATTCTCTTCCAATTATCTCACTTAGGATCCTCCAATTTCTAACATTTGGCTAGCTTAAGATTCCCTGAATGGCAATATTTGGCAGTTGTCAGAAAGAAAGCAATTACTCCCCTGTGTTTTAACTAATTGCTGTTATTAAGGTAAATGAAAAGTGACAAAAGCACCAGACAGAGCTGGATAGTTTATTGTGCTACTTTGAAATGTGATTGGTAATTATTACATTCCAAAAACACTTTAACTTGAGACCATGTATGCTTCATATGACTATAGAAATCTATATCCTTGCAACCCTTCCAGTATCTTGGCAGAACATTACCATTCTAGATACCACTTATGAATTCTCTTGAGAAACCCTGTGCTGTAGCTAAACATGATATAAAGTGGTGCGGGGAATGGGCAAATGCACTACCAATCAGAGGCAGGGAATTCAATCCCTAGATTTGGCAACCATATTATTTTTAATGAATTGGCCCTTCCCTTGTGTGTTTTCCAACAGAGTCTTGTAGATAGATGAGCACATTTGAGATTTGTTATCTTTATGGAGTTCTTCATAAAAAGATTACAGACTTTTCCCTACTGACACTGAAAGCTGAAAAAGGCAACCTGACACCTTTGAAACCAGCAAGGCCTGATAGTGGTGCTATCAGGTTTTCTGCAGTCATAGGTTTCCCCTTTATGAATAAATCTCTAATATGATAGATTCCACCCCTTTTTGCATTCTTACAATCGCATAAATGTCAGTTGTTTGAAATCATGGGTGTAGAATAAAAGGCATTAGAGGTGTAGGTTTAATAGTTAGCATGTGAACCCATTGTTTGACCATTGACTATGAATAAAAGCTTGACCTTGATTAACTACATACAATTCTTCTTACAGGAAAATGTGAATGTGGCCAGTGCACTTGTTTTCCTCCAGGAGAGTCCAAAATATATGGGAAAATCTGTGAGTGTGATGATCGACAGTGTGAGGACATTGATGGGAATGTCTGTAGTGGTAAGTTATCCCTAAAATTAATGAGGGGTGAGCAATATTTTTTGTCTCTGTGTGTTTGTCTCTTAGATCCACTCCCTTAATTCCACCAGAAGTTGCACTGTGCTCCCACACGGACAAAATATTTGGTCAGAGTTTAAAGTTTATATATAGTAATAATAATAAATAATAAAAATTATTAATTCCCCACCACCATTTCCCAGAGAGACTCAGGGTGACTCACAAAACACTCAAAGGTGCAAACAAAGCAACAACAACCAACATAAACATCACCCCCCCCCCCAATTAAGATCAATAAAATGCAACAATAGCTTCAGAATACAGAACAAACTGCAATCAATATCAGTCTCATAAAGTGCACAGTGAACAACTTATAGGTCCTCAAATTTCTAGACATGGTCATGAAGCCATGTCTTCAGTTGTATACAGAAGGTTTGGAGAGTGGAAACTAACCTAATATCCCCCAGGAGGTCATTCCAAAGCTGGGGAGTCACCACTGAGAAGGCCCTCTCTTTTGTCCCCACCAACTGCAGTTGAGACGGAGATGGGCCTGAGAGGAAGTCCTCCCCAGTAGATCTTAATGCCCACACCGGTTCATAGAAGGAGATGCGATCTCAAAGATCGGTTGGACCCAAAGCATATAGGGCTTTATAAGTGATAACCTGCACTTTGAACTGGGCCCAGAAACTCATCAGCAGCCAATGTTAATTATTTGATCTATACAGTGAGTTTTATCACAAAGAATCTCAATTCTTAAACTTATTCGTGAAGCATACCTATATTTTACCATTAGGTCTGAAATATGCCAATGACTCAATTCAGGACTGTAGAATTTTGAAGGCAGAAACATCCATTTATTTATTTATTTATTTATTATTTACAGTTCTTATATTCCGCCCTTCTCACCCCGCAGGGGACTCAGGGCGGATTACAGTAAACACATATATGGCAAACATTCAATGCCAGTTTGACAAATAACATTTAACAGACAAATACACCGAGGCTATTTAACTTTTTTTCTGGCCGCCAGGGGAGCTGCTGCTTTTCATCGTCCATCAACGACACCGATGAAGTTTTTCCGCATTCCACATTCCCCGGAGTCTTTTTTCTTTATGGCCTCATAAATTAGTTAAATTTAGCCTCCCACACAAGGTGGTGCCTTATTTTCCTACTTGACAGATGCAACTGTCTTTCAGGTTGCAAAGGTCGACAATGGGCTACACAATGGCTGGACACCCACTCCAGCCCGGGCTGGCTTCGAACTCATGACCTTTTGGTCAGAGTGATCTTAATGCAGCTGACACTCAGCCAGCTGCGCCACAATCCCAGTGCAAGTGAAGAACACTTGTTATAAACTAGATTAATATTAGCAAGCTACATTTAGGCTGCCAGCAACCAGATTAATTAGAACACTTTGAGGTGTAAGAGATTTCTTCTGGTGCCTCTGGATTGAATATGTCAGAGAACTAGAAACTTTGGTTTAATTTCTCCTGTAGAGGATGAAGGCCCAAAGCACTTTAGAAAACAGAATATGTTACAGCTAGCAGGATTTTAGGGAAAGTTGGGGATTTTGTCTCAAGACAGATGCCAACTGAAATTAGAGGGAAATAGTTGAAGCAGTGATCTGACTAAGAATTGTCACCTGGCTTCCTCATGCAGCTGATATTGATTAATAGCTTCCTTTTTTTTCACTGTAGGCCAGGTAAATATAAGGAGAAAAGTGTGATAGATTAAGCCTTAAAGAGCTGTGATCTTGTATGGTCATAGTGACTTGAAATTGGAGCTGTCCATCATCTGCACAGGAGAGGAATGGGCTATTCTCAGCAAAATGCTTTGCCTAGCTCCACTAAAAAGTGAAACTAGGTCAAGCCTTAAATACATTGTTCAATTCTGATCCTACCTATATGCACAATAATTGATTGCAATGAAACTTTTCTCCTAAGAAAGGTGCTTAAGGTTACAGACCCACACACATCCTTGTCCATGCTCTATTGAACATGGTTAGGATTTTTTTTATCAGTTTTATGTCTGAACTCTTTTAAAAGGAAATCAGTGAAACATCCATCTTCAGTTTGTAGAGATTTCAGCTAGTACCGTGGATAAGGAGGCCAGTGCCTGGTGAGCTTCTGCTAAACCAGATCAGCCCTGATTGAGAACAAGAGCAAAGCTACAAAGGTTTATTAGAGGCTGAAGGCAAAGTTACAGAGGTTTATTATGTAATAATAATAATAATACTTGCCTCTCCTCACTGCTCGATGCTGGTTACAATATTGTGAAACACATAATCATTTGAAACACTCAGATTGGTCAAAATAGGATGCAAGTACAAGAAATGTGCTTCAAAAGGTACAAGCACAAATTCACAAAGAAAATACATGGCATTTTATTCGGTTCTGATAGCTATTCAGACTTTCTGCTCCCTCCCCTGATTGGCTGAAAAAGAAGGTAAGCTAGGATCCACACCGGGATTGGTTGGGATCTCCTTGATGTCACAGCCTACAGGAGGATATTCCTGTGACAGAAAAAAAAGACCACTGGTGGCTAATCACCTTGAAGAATCAATCCATTGCAGGGACATCCCTGGGGGAGGGCACAAACCTGGAGGAAATGATGATGTGGGCATCCAAATGAATCTTTGATTAACTCAAGCATCCAGTTCCATGTGAGACAAAGGGTGCCAGACTCAAGAAACAAAGGTGACAATTTTAGACCATCAGGGGCTTGATTGCCCATTTGGAAAGTTAATGAATTCATGTTTGCTGGGACCCCTCTTCCCTGAGAGCAGCATACTCTCAGCCTCAAGTTAAATGGACAATCATCCTGAGCTCATCTTGGTGACAAAGAGGATAATCTGTCGGCATATACACAAACACGAGGATAATCTGTCGGCATATACACAAATACACAAGATTTTGATATATATCTGGCTTCAGAAATAGCTGGAGGGACTCTGGCAGTGATCTCCTTTCACAGGGGATTATGCAGACTGGGGGCACAGAGAGGTAGCTGCTTTCTTGATGCATTTGATACAGTTTATACATTTTTAGAATTGACACAATACATAAATGATACAATTACACATAAATTGTCAAGTTGATACATTTATTAAAGGGATAGATCTGATAGAGTTGGTAGGGTACAGCTGCGGCTAGGTTCATCCTGGAACCTCTAGTGGCTTCAACATTTTGTAACTTTGGAGCCACAGGAGAAAAAATAAAGAAAAAATATATATCTTGCTTGGAGTCTCTTTAATGTTATGGCTTGACAACAATTTGAATGAAAATCTCCTAGTAGAAGATAGGAAAAAATATACTAGAACTTTTTTCAATATATGAAAAAAGTGCATTTTCCCTTTTTTCACATATTGTATAAACACATGAGCTGTATCTGAATCTTTTTTTTAGTCTATCTGTTTCAATTTTTGTAAGCCACTTTGAGTTCAGAGCTGAGTAAAAGTGGGGTACAAATAATGTCTAGAGTATGTATTAAGATTACAGAGTCATAACTTAGTCTTGGATCCATACATACCTGCTCGGTATTCATTAACATTATATTGTCATGACTGTGACATTATTGCTATGATCATAAATGTCCTCCCAAACCTACTTCACCTGTCGTCAATTGGATAGGACAAAGGAAGACTACTCATCTGGCAGTTGGGGTGATTGAGGATGACATTTCCACTCCCTTCCTACCAGTGAGCAAGGCTGAGACAAGGAATTGTGCCAAGAGTCCTGCTTTTGATTGTCATCCACTGGTGGTAGGGGGAAATGACATCATTTTCAACAGCTATTAACCAGTAGTCCTGCTAGTAATCCATATGTTTCATCTTGACTAAGTTTTTAAACATAACCTAAGATGTTCTAAAGTTTCATCTTCAGAATTTGAGGTGATAGATGTCATACTGTTTGCCCAGTTGTGGTCCAAGAAGAATCAAATTGACTAAAACAAATATGTAGTCTATTAAAATGAAATGGAGGAGCATTACTGGGAGGTTAAAGAACAGACAATGCAAAATCAGTAAAATCAAGTGTGAATAGTATCTTAGTTTTACAGTTTAGTCAAGAAAATGTCTTCTGCCTATTATTCAACATTTAGTTTGCTGAAACTGTCTAAAATCTGAGCATGTCAAGAATTTGCTTGAGAATCTCTACTCCCTGAAAAATGCTTGTGTTAAGAACCTTTAAAAGCAAATATTCAACAGTTGTAGCTTCATTGTTCATAGTGATGCAAAAATTGCACTTGCTAGATGTTACCTCACCCCAGGACTCCAAATATGAGATGAATTCTTTCCGAAGTGGATTGTGCCAAGTTTGCAATTACTTGCATGCAATCCCACCACCATTTTTATTTGGCCCAAGTACACTCTTGGAGATCAAAATTTGGGCCAATCTCTATCATGTGGATGACAATGTATTTTCTTGACAAGTAGACATCTCATCTGGACCCTAAGCCCTACTTGATCACAAAAATCACCAGGTAGGAATCTAAAATATTTTTCTCCCTGTTACAGAAATTTCTCAGGGAAAGCTTTCCCCATAATTTCATTTCCAATAAAGGAAATATTTTGTTGTGATACTCTTCTAGCAGTTACAAATATACAGGTACATTATTTTTTCAGGGATGGATAGAGGATGAACAGGCGGAGGCAGGAACTGGCAACCAAATATTGGGCAAACTGAAGTCTCTTCACCTAAACTGCCTCTTATTCTTGTTGTGAGTGGGCAATGGATATAGATGATTCTGCCTGACAGAATGGAGGAAGAAAAACACTCTCAAAATAGGTCACCTTGCTGCTTTTTCAACTTTCATTCTAGGTCATGGGATCTGCTCTTGTGGCCGATGCATTTGTAAGGATGGATGGTTTGGAAAGTTGTGCCAACATTCAAGGAAGTGCAACATGACTGAAGAGGAGAGCAGAAGTTTTTGCGAATCAGCGGATGGTGTATTATGCTCAGGAAAGGGTAAGTGTAGGGAACTGATTGATGCTGAGTATGAGGAGATTAAAAAGAACAACCTGTGGGTTATAAATTGCAGTACTTTCTTTTTAAGTCCCTTGCTGTTAAACAGCTTCTCAGAATAGCTTAACAATACACAGAACTCTTGTCAAGAAGTTCTTCATGTTGTCTTTAGATGCTATGCTTTGCTTTCAGGCACTGTTTACCAACAGCAGGCAATTCCACTTGGAGGTGTTCTTGTGGGAGTATAGTTTATATGGGGCCTTTGAGTATCAGGGAATACATTTTGACGTTATGTACCAAGTGCTACAAACTGCAGGCATGTGTACATTTGTTAAATCTTTGTGAAGGAAATACACTAATTCATCTGAGTGGGAAGGCACTTTTTCTGCCTCCTTCCTCCCCTCCCCACATTCACTTAATTCTGCAGTTATTTTGCTTATAAACTTTATTTTGTATCCAATCCTATCACTGCAGGGCTGGTGCCCTGGGGATGTGTGCTTGATATTTTGCAGCCTTTTTTTTCCATCTCCAATTAAGGTTCAAGTGATATGTGTGCATTTGTCATCATGAATAGGGTGGAGCCCCTGGTGGCGCAGTGGGTTAAACCCCTGTGCCGGCAGGACTGAAGACCTACAGGTCGCAGGTTCGAATCTGGGGAGAGCATGAATGAGCTCCCTTTATCAGCTCCAGCTTCTCATGCAGGGACATGAGAGAAGCCTCCCACAAGGATGATAAAACATCAAAACATCTGGGCGTTCCTTGGGCAACGTCCTTGCAGACAGCCAATTTTCTCACACCAGAAGTGACTTGCAGTTTCTCGAGTCACTCCTGACACGACAAAATAATGTTAAACCAGTATGTTTGTGCATGGATACATACAAGAAGTTTCATGGCAAAGTTTTGCCAGAGACTGCAATGAAAGTGGGAGGTACAAGCAGGTTCCTGCTTGTTATCAAAATCCCTTTAAAACATATGTCCTTCTGGTTTCAAAGAGTCTACTCCAAGCATCACTACATTTTGTCTGGATTCAATCCAGTCTGTGTAAAACTTCAAAAACCCCTGAGTTTGGCCCAAGTTTTGTTTCTAGACTTAGCTACTGTGTACTCAGCTGAACTGCTGAATATAGAAAAAAGAACATTCCTGCAAAGTGTTGAGTGAGGAAAATTAAACAAGCCCTTCACTATTTTATCCAACTCCAATTTCCCATTCTACCAGTGGAATGTTGTATTACATTTAGACATGTATTCAATCAATTTCCTGTCTAAATCTGTCTGTTGAGTATTTCTCTTTGTAATATATGTCCCAATATATTTTAAAGTGTTGGCTGGCATCCATATAGCAGTTATGAATTCATGACATAAAGGTATGGATCCATAACTGATCCGTATTCAGTGATATGTGGTATTCACAATCATGGCACATCTGTGACACGACTCAGTTATACTACATAGCCACAGCACCTCATCACATGGAGAAAATTCCCCATCATAGAACGCTTTGCCCATGCAGCTGGTATGGAGCTTTCTGATCCCATCACATAACACATAATTACTTCCAGTGGGGCTCCATGCCTTCTGCATTGGTAAAATATTTTACAAGGGGGAATTTTGAACATGAGAGACTACATGTGTTCAGATACAAAATCATGGGGACAGTACGGAGCATGTCAGAAAGGTACTCTGTCTGGCATGTAATAGGAAAGTAGATGACATGGGTGATGCAGGGCACTAGGCAACAGATTCTCCCCGCTGCCCCTATGATTTGCCCTGCTGCACTACAGCCCTCCCCCCTGTCCCCCACATCAAGGACTTCCATGTGATGAGATCCATGATTATAAATGTTTCCTGAAGTTCACCTTAATTCCACCTTCAGGCAGCTTCTCTAACTGATGTAAATCTGGTTGAGGCTGTGACAAATCAAAGTAGGACCCTTACCACAACCTCACTTACTGGTGAAAGAGGGCTAGAGGGCTAGAGATGTTATCTTTTTGAACTTCATTGTTCAGAGCACCTGTTGGCTGTTAAAGTTCATTTAAAAGGATTGCCCCATGGGACAGTGCTTAATTACACATTCATAACTATGTTTTAATAAATACAGATCTATGAACAAATTATAAGCTGTTGTAAAATGCCCTCCGTACTCTATGCAGCTATAGTCCATCAACTCCCTCTAGTCTCCTAAAAATGAGATGTTGAGGTTTGTGGAACTTTGCCTACATGAAATGGAATTCTTGAAAATCAGGTAGAGACACTTTCAGTGATCAGAGACCTTCCACCCCCCAGAAAGTGGATTACACACAGAGAGAAAGACAGATAGACAGAAATAAACATGCATACAGACAGATTGTGCTTTTGCTGGAGAAGCATACTACATATTTCCACATTGGTGAATAAATATTAAGATCAAGTAGTTAAAAGAGTCTGATTTTTCATGTTAAATGTTCCTAATATGTTTTCTAACATTTGGAAGCTATTGCTACAACATAGCTTCTTGCTATGGTTTCAAACTTTTGAGTGCAAGATGTATTTTTAAAGGATTGATGTTGTAACTATGGTTCCTAGTGGTGATGGTGTTGTGGTCAAATAGATAATCAGCGACATAAGAACTTCAACCATGTGTGTTGAGGAACCTGATGGCAGTTGATAGATTTCAGTCTAGCTTGGGTTGGTCAAAGTACAAAACTACTCATTAAGCAGCAGAGAAGCAAATGGGATCAAGAGATTCCAAGATCCAGCCTCTTGGTGTAATGAAGATTAACTGAAATAAACCAGTAACAGTGATTTAGGACTTCAACCCATGGCTTTAGGGCTCTGTTTCCACGCACTTTGGGAATGAAGTCCCAGGGTAATCCAATGGAGGCCATCACATGTGTAAGGGCAATTCCAGTGGGATCCTGTGGGGTTCCATTTCTGCAGCACATGAAAATGGAGTCCTAAAGCCATAACAAGAACAACAGCAATAATAATAATAACAACAACTTTATTCTTCTATACCACCACCATCTCCCTGAAGGAACTTGGGGCAGAAAGTGCCTAAAACAAACATAAAAATGAAACACAATATAAAATACAATAAAATAAAACACAAACACATATAAAAACATCAACTCAATCTCAATAAAACTGAAATCATCACCCGTTGGTGGTAAGCTGCTGTAAACATGGCCATGCTGTAAACAATAGGAATGGAATAAGTTCAATCCACAACAATAGAGAGAAAGCATACTGCACAGAACAACTAGGCACTAAGCACTCTCAATAGCTTGTTTGAAAAGCCACATCAAAATCCCTACAAAAGAGGACAGTGTGGATGCCTGCCTGGTGTGACCTGACTCCAAATGGCAGAAAGTGGGAAAGGATGGCCTCATCACAGAAAGGTTGGCCATCCCAGAAGAGGGAGAAAGATGGAAGGGAATGGGTAAGATAATTCCCTCCGCTTTCCCCTGCTTTCCTACTGCTCATGGGATGAGGTCCTTAATGAAACAAAGGAAAAAAATCACTGTTCTATTCATTTCCCAGATTTTACTCTGCCTCTCGGCCTAGTTTGACAGGCCTCCAGGCCTTCAAGTCAGCAGTGCCCACAACACTGAAGAAAACAATATCGAGGTTCTAACAGTAGAGCTCAATAACATCACCGTCACCTCTGTGTACAAGCCTCCAAATGAAGACTTCTGCTTCTCCTCCCCCGAGAACTTTAACAGGCACCAAAGGGCGGTAGTAATTGGTGACTTCAACAGCCATAGCCATGTATGGGGCTATGCCCAAGAGGACAGAAATGGAGAGGCTGTACTCTCCTGGTCTGAACTGCACAAACTATCACTCATCCATGATAGCAAGCTCCCACCATCCTACAACAGCAGGAGATGGCACCGAGGTTATAACCCAGACCTCTTATTTGTGAGCAACAGCATCGTACAGCAATGCACTAAATCAGTGGGACGACCAATTCCAAACACACAGCACCAACCAATAATATGCCAACTGTTCCCAGCAATAAGGCCTCAGGAAGTTCGATTTAAACAAAGATACAACTTCAGAAAGGCAGATTGGACTAAATTCTCAGACATGTTAGATGACATGATCACATCGGTCGCGCCAGTCTCTGAGGAATACGAGCATTTTATTGAAATAGTGAAAACCTGCTCACGGGCCTCGATACTGAGAGGCTGCAGAACCAACTACCTTCAGGGCATTACTCCTGAAACAACTGCCTCGTTGGAAAACTATTACAGGCTCCACAACGAAGACCCATTTAGTGAGCAGACTCTTCAGGCAGCGCAGAACATTGTGTCCTCCATCTCTGAAGCCAAGAAAGAACAGTGGTTCAAGCTGATCACAGAGGTCGACATGGGCAGGAGCAGCCAGAAGGCGTGGAGGCTGCTGAGACGGCTAAGCAATGACCCCTCACAAACTAATACCCATGCCAACATAAAGGCAAATCAGATAGTACACCAACTCTTGAAGAACGGGAAACCCAACCTTGCCACCAAAGTAGGAAAGAAACCAATAGCCAGACAACAAGAGATTGAGAACAACAACCTTCATGAACCCTTTACATCTACTGAATTGGACCTGGTTCTCAACAAATGTAAGAATGGCAAAGCAGCTGGCTTGGATGATCTACGGATGGAACAAATCAAGAACTTTGGTCCAAAAGCAAGGCGCTGGCTGCTGGAGTTGATGAACAACTGCACTGCATCCTGTCAGATCCCCAAAATCTGGAGGAAAGCAAGAGTCATCGCCATCTTGAAGCCAGGCAAAGACCGTAATGACCCAAAAAGCTACAGACCAATCTCCCTGTTGTGCCACCTCTACAAAGTTCTGGAGAGACTTATTTTGCATAGAATTATGAAAAATATAGACCCCTGTCTGATCCCACAGCAAGCTGGCTTCAGAAAAGGCAAAAGCTGCACATCTCAAGTGCTGAACCTAACTCAGCACATAAAAGATGGCTTTGAAAGGCAGCAGATCACAGGAGCTGTCTTCATAGACTTGTCAGCAGCCTATGATACTGTGAACCACCGCCTCCTCCTGAGAAAAATGTATAATATCACAAAGGACTACCACTTCACCCGCCTCATAGAAAACCTGCTACAAAACAGGAGCTTTTTTGTTTAGTTCCAGGGCCAGAGAGGCAGATGGCGGAAACAGAAGAACGGCCTGCCTCAGGGGAGCGTGCTTGCTCCATCCATGTTCAACATTTACACAAATGACCAGCCACTGCCAGAAGGGACAGAGAGTTTGATCTATGCTGATGATCATGCCATTACCACTCAAGCAGGGAGCTTTGAGATGGTAGAACAGAAGCTCTCCGAAGCTCTAGGTGCTCTTACTGCCTACTACAGGGAAAACCAGCTGATCCCTAATACATTTAAAACACAGACATGCGCCTTTCACCTTAAGAACAGACAAGCATCCCGAGCTCTGAAGATCACCTGGGAAGGAATCCCACTGGAGCATTGCAGCGCTCCCAAATACCTGGGAGTCACTCTGGACCGTGCTCTGACCTACAAGAAGCACTGCCTGAACATCAAGCAAAAAGTGGGCGCTAGAAACAACATCATACGAAAGCTGACTGGCACAACCTGTGGATCACAACCAGACACAGTGAAGACATCTGCCCTTGCGCTATGCTACTCTGCTGCTGAGTACGCATGCCCAGTGTGGAACACATCTCACCACGCTAAAACAGTGGATGTGGCTCTTAATGAGACATGCCGCATTATCACAGGGTGTCTGCGCCCTACACCACTGGAGAAATTACACTGCTTAGCCGGTATTGCACCACCTGACATCCGCCGGGAAGTAGCAGCCAATAGTGAAAGGACCAAGGCAGAGACATCTCCAGCTCATCCCCTGTTTGGGTATCAGCCAGCACGTCAACGACTTAAATCAAGACATAGCTTTCTTAGATCTACAGAGACACTCGCTGGAACACCCCAGCAAGCGAGAGTCCAAAAGTGGCAGGCCCAAACCCAGCACCTCAATCCGTGGGTGATACCAGCTGAGCGACTCCCCCCTGGGCACACAGAAGACTGGGCGACTTGGAGGACGCTGAACAGACTGCGCTCTGGCACCACGAGATGCAGAGCCAATCTTAAGAAATGGGGCTACAGGGTGGAATCCTCGGCATGCGAGTGTGGAGAAGAACAAACCACTGACCACCTGCTGCAATGCACCCTGAGCCCTGCCACATGCACAATGGAGGACCTTCTTGCGGCAACACCAGAGGCACTCCAAGTGGCCAGATACTGGTCAAAGGACATTTAACCAACTACCAAGTTTGCAAAATCTGTGTGTTTTTTTCCCTTTCTTTTTAATCTGTGTGGTTATTTTGTTCTGTTAGAATTGTAATACAATGGTATGGTTGCTGATGACACGATAAATAAATAAAAATAAACTCTGCCTCTCAGTCTGTGGCAGAACACTCATATTCTTAAGTGGGGAGCAAAGACACATTGTATATCAAGACAATTTGAACAAGGGGAGTCATCTTGTATGGTGCTTCACTGTGCATTGCTTTGGTTCACTGTCATGAAAATGTATCATATTAGTGATGTAATTCCATCATCATAAAATTATGTATTGTAACCTCTGATAAAGGATCTCACCCAATGTTTATAGCAACATAAATATACTACTCATAGTGATCTTTATTGTCTTTTTAATTTCCCAAACCAGTCTTTCTTCCCCTAGAGTTGTTCCTGTAAGGGCAGAAGGGAAGGAAACACAACATAAGTGAACATCTGTGGTGCTTTGCTTAGAATATCATATAGAATGTTTTCAGACTCCATTCAAAAGACTGAGAATCCATCAAATTAGAGATAAATAAGAAAGTTGTGGAGTGAAGTGTTATACAACACATACTCCAATGTACTGGTTGCTTTTGGGAAAAACAAAAGAAGAAACAATGGGACGTTTGAGTGATGTGGTCCTTTCATTTAGCTAGAGAATCATAAAGTGCCACATGATTATTACCTCTGATGGTTTTATCCCTGCTTCAGTTCTTGCTATTGCAGTCGCCTCATGGGGGATTATCTCTCTTCTCTGCCCCATACCTGAGCTCCAAAATCCCACTTTATAATCCTGCTCAGAAAAAAAGAAGGCTTGATTGTACGGCTCTGGGAACAAAGAGAAAACCTCTCTCTTCAGAGTAACTCTTGATTAAATCAAAATGGAGGAAAATCACTGCAGGTCCTTACAGAGGACACTTCAAGCAAAAGCACACCTCTATAACACCCTTCTTTTCAATGAGCTTTTATCTTGATTATCTCCTTGTAGACAATGGCTTATTAACAAGTACTGATTGTGTGTGCCTGAGACGTTCCACGGCTGACTGAAAAGCTCCACTGTTCTGTAAGTGCCAGTAATAACCTTTGTGCTTTCAGGTTCTTGCCACTGTGGAAAATGCATCTGCTCGCCACAGGAATGGTACATTACAGGAGAATTCTGTGACTGCGATGACAGAGACTGCGACAAACACGATGGCCTTATTTGCACAGGTGGAGTATAATCCCCATGCATGCCCTGGCACTTCTTTTAGAAGTGTAGAATAACAGCAATTGAATGAGATTGTCTAGGACAGACTGACACCCCCTACTGCCTCAACGGCTTGAACCATCTTCCACCCAGTGGTCCCCTGTCAATCAACATACAGTATGTACTTTAAATACTATGATGTTATAAGTAGAGAAGTGAAGCAGAAGGAAGGGCAGTGTGCAGAACAAATTGTTCCAGCTCAGCTTTTTTCAACTCAGGACCATCCAGACGTTTCAGGTTCCAACATCCATTGTCTCCAGCCACCATGGTCATTGGCTGGAGATAGTGGGCGTGGTGATCTGTGTAGCACATCCAGAAAGTATCACATTAGGAAGACTTTTTTAGGCTGGTGGGAACAGACACATTTAAATTCTATTGTAGGAGAAAGTTCCCTTCTTAGTTAGGAAGTATTTGAATCAGAGTGTGAGAAGGAAAGGGCTTGATAAATGTCAAGGAGTCAAAACATCAATTTCATTTTTTTAAAAAAAGCTTTCCAAAACAGAGCAGTAGCCCTGACCAAAAGGAACATTAAAGGTAAAGGTAAAGGTTTTCCCCTGACATTAAGTCCAGCCATGTCCAACTCTGGGGGGTGGTGCTCCTCTCCATTTCTAAGCCGAAGAGCCAGTGTTGTCCACATGACACCTCCAAGGTCATGTAGCCAGCATGACTGCATGGAGCGCCGTTACCTTCCCGCTGAAGTGGTACCTATTGATCTACTCACATATGCATGTTTTCAAACTGCTAGGTTGGCAGAAGCTGGGGCTGACAGCAGAAGCTCACGACGCTCCCTGGATTCAAACTGGTGACCATTCAGTCAACGAGTTTAGGCACTCAGTGATTTAATTCACTACACCACTAGAGGCTCCCCGAGAAGGAACATTACAGAACCTATACATTGGGATGTAGACTGAGTTTCTTTGTGTTTAGAATGTGTATGTAGAGTGATTTTAGAAATAATAATAATAATAATAATTATTATTATTATTATTATTATTCACGATTGTGGAAAAGAAAAAAGTTTGGATTATTGATGTTGCCATACCGGGTGACAGTCACATTGAGGAAAAACAACATGAAAAACTCAGTCATTATCAGGACTTCAAAATCAAATTGCAAAGGCTCTAGCATAAACCAGTACAGGTGGTCCCAGTGGTCATCGGCACACTGGATGCCATGCCAAAAGATCTCAGCTGGCATTTGGAAACAATAAACATTGACTAAATCATGATCTGTAAACTGCAAAAGGCCACCTTACTTGGATCTGCATGCATCATTCGAAAATATGTCACACGGTCCTAGATGCTTGGGAAGTGTTTGATTTGTGATTTTGTGATACGAAATCCAGCATATAGATCTCATTTGCTGTGACATATTGTGTTTTTGTGTCAGTAAAATAATAATAATAACTTTATTTGTATTTCGCCCTATCTCCCCGAGGGGACTCAGGGTGGATTCCAACATAACAATGGCAAGCAATCAATGCCTACATAAAATACATGATACTGAAATAAAATCCCAGAAAAACCCCACATATAAAAGTAGCATTAAAACCTAACATCAAATTAAAAACCTAGCATCAGTAAATTAAACTTGACATCAATAAATTAAACTACATATCATAGAATCATAGAATCATATTGTCAAACAAAATTTTATAATAACATAAATCTTTAAAAAAACATCAATAAAGGAGTAACAGGTAGCAAGAAGACACACTTCCGCACAGTCAATATTCAAGGTGTGCCCTCAGTTTCAAATGCCACAGGGAACATCATTTTCTAATTGGGGCTTGTAATTAGAAAGCATTGGCTAAGATCCTTAATGGAACTTCTGCCAACCTAGCAGTTTGAAAACATGCAAATGTGAGTAGATCAATAGGTACTGATCCAATGGGAAGGTAACAGTGCTCCATGCAGTCATGTCCTCCATATGATCTTGGAGGTATCTATGGACAACGCTTGCTCTTCGGCTTAGAAATGGAGAGGAGCAACAACCCCCAGAGTTGGACACGACTGTACTTAATGTCAGGGGAAACCTTTGCCTTTACTATTCATTCCCATCATTTTTATTTCTGTGTTGCTGTAGTGGACTTTTAAAAATTCTGTTTTTCAGTGATAACCTGGTCTAAATTAATTGAGAGAAGGAAGGCTGGGACAAACAAGCTCTCCACATTAAATTAACTCCAGGAGAACATGCTAGTGTCTCTCCACCATCCTAGTTAAAGTGGTGCCAAGGCTGAAGGTGTCCATTTGCCTTTGTACCTTGGCCTCTTATACAAACACTAAAGCAGAACCGAGGCAGCAGGATGTAAACTCTGATGTCTTAATTATAACAGCAGCTATGTTTTTGATGAAAAAAAGAATTTCATTAGCTCTTTAGTGAGCCTTTTCAAGTAGAATCATAAAGCACATTCTGCCCAGGAAGAAAAAAAATGTACTGAGAAAAATAAAAGCAGTTTTACAATGCTTTGTGACTTTTACAGAGAAACACATGTTTAATGCAGTACATTTTCAATTATGCATAATTATAGTCTGTGTTATTTTGTTCCAGGAAATGGTATATGTAGCTGTGGAAATTGTGAGTGCTGGGAAGGTTGGACTGGCAACGCTTGTGAAATTTGGCTTGGGACAGAATACTCCTAACTCTGCCATGGAACACAGAAGACTGACGGATTTCTGGTTTGGTGTTTTAGGCTTTTGGATTTCTGATTTCCCCCAACATTGGCTGCTAGAATAAATCAACGTTTAAGCAAGCACACATGTTCATCACTAGGCATAAGTCAAGGAATCTGAAATATTTGTTTTCAAATCAAATGAACTCTACATACCTCTTTGTTGCTCTGATTCTGCTCTCAGTGTAATCAGTGGGAGTAGAATGAGAACATTTAGCATATAATACAATAGATCTTCAAGAGGGCCACAATTAGTGTTTGCTGGAAATTGCACAGTTGAGATGCATTGTATGAGGTACTCAGATTACTGAATTTCAATTGTACAATAAGAATTGTATGTGTATGACAGAGTCATGCTGTTTTTGAAGTATGCGAAAAGCCTGTAGAAGGAAGTGAGGGATGATCACTATGGTCCTGGTAGTCCCTCTCTCCTTTTCAGTTTCTCCTTTCCTTCCATCCCACAAGCTTCCCTGTAGATAGATGTCTTTCTTGCCTCGTCATCCCAGTTTCCTCCACTTGCAATGAAGATGTTGCAAGAATAGGGAAGAATTGAACATGAAATGGGAACATGTAACAGAATCTGTTCCACACAGTGGTGTTGCCCCATGTCACAGGATTATGGCTGTGCTGAAACTACCTGCTTTGTGTTGTGTATATTGAAAAATACATCTCATCACCATGATTTAGGCACAAGTGAAAAACAGATCTGCATTATTACAGTGATATCTGTTCTGTACCATTTTCTTCTTTCTTCATAATGGTTTATCCATACTACAGTTTAATCAGGGGCAGCTCAACCCATTACGCAAAGTAAGCATTCGCGGTATAGTTGATTTTGCCCAGGGGCGCTCTTGAGGCGACTTGGGGGAAAATAGACCTTGACATATGCGAGTTGTAGTTACTGGGATGTATAGTTCACCTAAAATCAAAGAGCATTCTGAACTCCACCAATGATGGAATTGAACCAAATATGGCACACAGAACTCCCACGATGAACAGAAAATATATATCAGGCATTGGCTGGGGGGGGGGGGGGGGGTGGAGCACCAAAATACTGTTTGCTTACCATTGAAAACTACCTAGGGCCGCCTCTGAGTTTAATCCTATTGGATGTGATAATCCATATGATGTTGCTGATCTGGGTAATATAATCTTTACAGATTACCGGATATGACAACACTAGGAATGCTTGCGGCAAAATTCATATAAAAGACACTCATATGGATTAGCCCATTCAGTTGGACTACAAAGCAATGGGGGTGGGGACAAAGGAAGAAAAAACACAGAAAATAGAACCAAGAAAAATCAGGCCTGGTGGGTTTGGCACTAACAAGCAAGAAGCAATGCAAATATTGGAAAGGTGTTTTTCAATAATCCACTTACTTGCTCCAAATGTGCTACTTTTAAATAGAATTTGAAAGGTGTATGATGCTGACTGCAATACTATGTGGAATTTCCATCTTTCTGCTTGAATGAATTATAAGCTCTTGCTTCCCTAGGCTGTCAGAAGCTCTTTTCAAGCAAACAGAGGTGAAGTGACAGAAGTAATCTAGTAGCTCATATATGGGCATTGCTTTGGCTGATTCCTGCTCCCCCATGCCATCAAAGACCTGAAGGAAAATAACTGTGATGAGCAAAGAGAAGTTGCTTGATCCCACCTGGGAAGCTAGTGCACAAAAGGACTCCCCACATGGAGACACATGCCAAAGCATGGCGACACATATTTTCAAAGCCATCTCCAGATGAAGTGCTGAAATAGATTAAGAGTCCATCCAGCCTGGCGTCCCAGCAGGGCTATAACCACCCACCAAGTTTGGTTTGTGTGCCACAAAGAAAGAACAGATGCATTTAAGAAAGCTCCAGATAGTCACACAGATTGATCAACAGTTCATACACAAAGTATGAAACTGTCTGGAAAAAGCCAGAAATGGTGGAGCAAAACTGAGCTGGAAAGTATTTAATACCCACCCATATTGTTATTATTTTCTAGCAAAATAATAATGAATCATTGCCAAAATTACATAATGTAACTGGTCATTTGCTGTCTTGAATAGCTAGGTAGTATATCCCATTATAATTCATGCTACAAATTGCTTTCAGAAGTTTGTTTTGGTATAGTAATGTTCACCAAGTAAAACTGAGATCTTTCCATGCTGACAAAGTCTGTGAGAAGATAATGGTCATTAGCGTTGTCAGGAGTTCATTTGGGCATACTGCATAAGGAATATTTTCACATCTGTTCTGTTAACTTTTAATAACTTCTGAAGTACACCGAATCTGGGTGTGATTCAACACAATGTGTCAAAATGTTCATGCTTGTACAACACGAATTTACATATATGCATGCAAGATGTTTCTGATGTCAAAGTTTACTGTTATCTCATAGAGATTATTATGTAGAATAATGAACACCTCTAAAAATGTGTCTATTCCACTCTCTGCATTGACCACAGACTTTGGAATCGTGTGCTGTAATAGTCTCCTTCCCATGGCAATTCTATTGCTAACAGAAAAAACTGGGGATTAGAGAAGCATCTGGTAATATTCCATAGCCAGACACACCAATAATGCCATCTACTGAGATCTCTGTTTTCCAGCAGAAGATGTCTTTCTTAATCTATATCTGGCTATAGCAGGCATGGGTAAACTACAGCCCATGGGCTGGATGCAGCCTGCTGGGCTCTCTCCTCTGGCCTGGAACTTTGGGCAGCCACATGTCAGACCCTCCTCTCCTCAAGGAGACACAGAGGGCTGCCATGTCCTCCTGCTGAGAGGAAGGCCCTACAGTCACACACAGCTGCTTAGAGCTCTCCTGAGAGCTCGGGGCAGCCACGTGAGAGACACTTGCACTCTTTGGCAGAGAAGGCAAAAGACCTTGACAAACTACAACTCCCAGGACTTCATAGCCTTGAGCCATGGCAGTTAAAGTGGGGGTCAAGTACATGAATTCACCTCCCTCTGCACCAACCGCCACTATTCAACACCCCCCAGCACATGCCTCCCTCCCTCCTGGCTCGGCCCCTTTGCAAATTTTTAAAATGCAATGCGGTCCCAATGTGAAAAGGTTTGCCCATGTCTGGGTTATAAGGACATAGATGCTTCTGTGATGGTGAGGGCCATCACAGTAACTCCTAGGAGTGGTAACAAGGGTGCTGTGATAGAGACTTGCTTCCAAAGGTCTTTATAATCCTCTGAACTAGCTGAGATCTTGGCCTGTGCTTGTATCTGTGTGTTGCAACAGACATGGACATGAAACCTTCTGGGACCTGATGTTGATAGTTATTGGCTTAATTCTTTCTTTCTTTCTTCAGTTCAATATAGCTTTCATAACTACCAGCTCTACCACTGTGATTAGTATCACCCACAATAGGACTGAAGACTACAGAGAGATAGTTTTGTCATTGGCCCGTTCTTTCAAAGGGAGGGGCCAAAATGTGCTACAACATATGTTTCAGTGAGAGAATCCTAATGCAATTTTTAAAATGTATGTGTGTTTGTATATGTGTATATGTATTAGACTGACAAATATTCTGCTTTGAGTGCTTCAAATCCATAGAACTCAGCAACTCTGGAAGGTTATATGAATATTACGATGCTCACAACCAAAAAAAAGTTGATGTGCTTTGTCTTGTAGACATGACTGCTTTTCAATAAGAGAAAGACTAATGCTATATTAGGTTGCTTGGATATGTTCTACAACACATGGTAGTTTGCTTCTGCCAGCTAGTAATTCTTGCAGTCCTCTTATTGTTATAATAACGGTGCATCTCTTGTGGACATAAATACAGAAATCATGTTCAGATGTTATTCCTCCTGTTCTGCACTCTTTTCAGTGTATGAGCAGGGGGGATGCTTGTCTTGCCTGCATCATCATTGCTTTTCTGAAGCAGAACACAGCATGTCTGAAGAAGAGATTCTTGTTGGCATGGATGTTCTTCTTATTAGCAAGGGCCCTGCAAATTCAAGGACTTTCCAGGGCTCTTGCCAACATGGACTTATCCTTATATGCGCCCCTTTACAAGTGAGGAAAAAATAATGGAGATTGCTGGGCTAGGCACTCCCCTTGCTCCCATGTTCAGGAAAGTACAGTATGTAACACTTGCCTTGAAAAGGAATCATTTAAATTCATGGGTCAGGTTTATGTTGAAGTGCCTTTTGGGCAGATTTAATGACTGTTTTAACTTGTGTACTGATGAGTATCCCATGATTTCTTGGTCATATGATGAAAGTCCACAGAAGGCAAGTGAATGCATTTGTCCAGGGCTAGGGAGCTAGTGGCCCACCAGATGCTGTTAGTTTCCTGCAGACTGCACTTTGCCTACCCTAATCTACAGCCTCATCACACTAGAGCACGAGCCTCCGATGGCACAATGGGTTAAACCCTTGTGCCAGCCAGACTGGCACAAGGGGAGTGGGGTGAGCTCCCATCTGTCAGCTCCAGCTTTTCATGTGGGGACATGAGACAAGCCTCCCACAGGATGGAAAAACAGCCAGGCATCTCCTGGGCAATGTCCTTGCAGATGGTCAGTTCTCTCACACCAGAAGTGACCTGCAGTTCCTTAAGTTGCTCCTGACAAAAAAACAAAAAACAACCCCCCCCCCAAAAAAAACCCACTAGAGCATGAATCCACCTTAAATCCGGCTTCTGCTTCCTGAAGAATTCTGGGGTTTGTAGTTTAGTGAGGGCCAGGATCTCTCTGACTGAGCATTTTAAAGGCCCGTCCCTAAATTACAAGTCCCAGAATTCTGCAGGAGACAGAAACTGAATTTAAAGTCTAATCATGCTCTAGTTTGATGAGGTCCTAGCTTCAGGTTTGAGAGGGCTCCATACAAAAGACCCATGCATGGCAACCCCTGGCATACTTATCTTGGTGGCTATCATAAGGAGCACTGTTGAACAGCTGGGACTAGTCACCATTAAAACATTCTTCAGCACCCTGACATGACATGAGGAGACAAATGAGGGACAATTTAAATTTCCCACAGTAACCCAGAATGATATCACGATAGGAACATTGTTGAAGACTAAAATCATAGCTACATCTACTTGACCAGTACTAGACCAGACCAGTAAGAAACTAGATGAAGACGGACACAGGCATCAGTTTTGCTCAAGTTGTAGCTTTGGCAGGAATGCCAGTTGGCTGATGCCCATCCAGACTTTCAAACAGTCCCAAAAGCTCCTAGTCTTCACAGTAATGGCCTTGCTGACTAGGGAATTTGAAATTGATATCGACAGTATAATTGCATGTAGTTTGGACCATGGAAATGTAGGAAAAGTGTGTTTAGAGTGGTGAATTCACACAAGTCTTAGGTACAAAATGCTTTATTTTTTTAGTGAGATTCTATTCACTGTGGTGCCCTCGCTGAATCAGGAAAACAATGAGGCTTCTTGTGGATTTGGCAACCCTTTAGTTCTTGTGGGAGGGGGAGATTGCATACATTGTCTTCACAGAAATGCTTATAACTTCCTGTTAAGTGATGGTAAAACCAAATTCTTTAAATGTTTTGAGAAACATTCTATACAGATACAAAAGTTTAATATGCTACTGTTTTGTTGCAGCAAATTGTGCCATGTTTACACTGGGCAGGTTTCTCCATTGTATATCTGCCCTGAAGTAGCCCTTGATCCAGGAGGTATGTATTGAATCCAGGACTGTGAATCCAAACTGTCCAGATGGGTCAGGACTATGTTTGCTCTTCTGGGACATCACCTCATCCTCAATGTTGCTGCCACCTCTTCCCACTGGATATGAAGCTCCATGCAAGCTCTTGGTCATCACACTCATGTCTGCTGATATCAGAACGGGTTTCCTGCATGATTAGTGAAGAAGGTGATAGATTATCCCGCTCCTTCTTGCTGGTCAGGTGGATGCCCTGTTCTGATATCAGCAGACATACTTGCGATGGCCAGGGGCTTTCATGCAGCTAGAAGCAATGACAGCAGCACAGCAATAGTCCACCTCCTTTCCCTAATGTGCACAGGGAAAGAGTGATGGCAGTGATATCTGTCTGGTCAGGGGATTGGGCCAGAACAGCTCCAATCCAGCTATTCAGACTACTGCCAAGCCTCTGGATACTCCAGTTTCCTGACTAAAGTAGGGCAAAATCAGGTTAACCCAGAAAACTTCACAAGATGTGCCCGTGCAGTCAGTGGTGCATTTGAGGTGAGCTCGGAGGAAGGGGTATTAGTGTGGATAACACTGATATATATATATCCAGCTTTTGGACTTAGAAATAAGGCAGAGCCAGTCATAAACTATGCTTTCAAACATATTGTGAAAAGCTAGGTTTTTTTCTTTCATTCTCTCCCCCCCCCCCCCCCCAATCCAAGTGTTATGGTGTGAAATGTTGTCTAGATGCCTGCATTTCCTAGATATTAAAAGTTGCCTGCCCAGTATCCCAACAGAACACAGCAAACCTTTCATATGCCATGATTTCACTTGTCCTTAAAAGCAGAATACATACCTCTTTTTGGCGCTTGTATTCACAGGGACACAGTGGTACAATGACCTCTAAATGTCTCTGCATAATTTATTAATGGGAGTTATGTGCATGCATAATCAGGCAGATAGTCCTCAGAGCTCCTCTGTGCCATCTTTACATTCCAAGTCTTGCACGTCTCATCCTTTATTGCTACAGTATTATTGGAAAATTTATGGTGAAAGCCATCATTTAAAATTCTGGTTGCTCATTTGATTAGAGAAGAAATATTTTATATAAGGTATTAGACATAATTGATTTAAGGGGCCATTAAAAACTGGCATTGTCATCGAAACATTTGCTGGCTTGATTTGTGCAGAGAAAAGTACAGCATGGAATCCCCCTTGTTTGATTCTGATGTCATTAGCAAGGCATGGGCACAGTTTAACCCAGATTAAATCCATACTGGTTACATCTGAAAAATTGAATTATAGGGGAAGACTGATAAGTGTGGTATGTGACAGAGAGAGCATGCAATGACTAGAAACTCTGATTAAAAAGCAAAGACCAATGGTTTAAAGAAACCTAACAAATTAAACACTTTATGGTAGGAATTCCTTTGGAACAAACACATTATCTTGGGTGGTAGGTGAACTAAACTAGTTTCACTTCTGGAAAAAACTGAGAGGAAGAAAAAATGAGGGGTAGGAAGAAAAGAGGTAGAAAGATCCCTGAGAGTATTGTTTGCACCACAGAGAAGTCAGGCTGAGTGGATAAGTTAATGGGAGATTTTGAGTCACTTAGGGCCTCATCATACTAGAGAGAAAAATCCACTTAAAATCCACTTTCTGCCTCCTGCAGAATTCTGGGGTTTGTAGTTTAAGGAGAAGCCTTTAGCAGCCTCACTCAACAACAAACCCCAGAATTCTGCAAGAGGCAGAAAGAGGATTTTAAGTGGACTTTTTTCTCTAGTGTGATGAAGCTGTACATTGTTTAACCCTAACTCTGTTACTTTCTTTCAGAAGTGGGCCAAAATTCTGCATGGGACACTTATGTTGTGGCTATGTTTTCTCTTTCAATCCAATCTCCTAAAACTCACCCTAAATGCGAGGAATTCTTGGCAAGCAGGCTACTGAAAGACGTTGTGCCTACTAAGCTCTCCTGCCAGTGGGGTATGATGAGAGGAACAGAAGCAGGGACCTGTCTAAGATCCTGTCACAAATTTTCATCACACTGTAGCTCACTGACAAGAGTGGGTGGACATGCCATCGCTCACTTGCCAGTGTCACAGAATTTGGTATTGCTGCCTGGTCGTAAGGGTGGGTTCAAGCTACTGACAAAAGGAAAAGTTGTGGCAATGGTACTACGATTGCAAGTGTTATGAATATCATAAGTGTAGTTTATGGCAGCATAACTACCTAATAGGATGCCAGCATTTTATTTAAAAAAAAACAACCTCTGTAGTGCTAAGCATTGTGTTTCTAAGCATGGGCTGTTAGATCAATCCTGTACCACCCATGGACCAATAGTTAAAAGGAAGCGCTATTAAGGCATTCAAAAGCAGGTTGAAATAAACACATGAGGAACAGCATAGTAGCTGCATTCCCCTACACAGTTGTTCTCTACACACTTGCCCCTACTCATAGATATTTTTATTACATAAGAAATACATAAAATACAAATTGATTTTCTCATTTTTAGATCTATTTTGAACAACAATATTAGCTTCTAATTCATTACCGTAACAGGTAAACCTCTATACATATATCTTGAGACTCCTTTTCCTGAGCTGTGTCTTACTGAGCACTAAGATTGCCATTTATTTGTCACATATTTGTGATATATGATAGAAAGATGTATCTCACTGAGCACTAAGATTACTACAGATGCCTTTATATCATCTATTTGATAATCTGATACCCCAATGTCAATTTTCCACAGTGTTTTCTATAGGAGAGTTAAAGTCTGAAATACTAAAATATGAGTGAAAAATGTCTGCTTTCCTTTTGAAGATCTGAGCCATTCAGCGGAGGAGGGAACATGGAATAATTCAGCTTTAGAGATGTGAAAATCTGTCAATTTTATTTTTCTTGCATTTCCCAAAATCTTACTGTTTTGTCACAGTTCTGTACTGGGTTGTGGGACTCCCAATAGTTCTATAGGAATATCCAAGTGTTATGCACAATTTTTATTCCCACTGATGAGAGTGTGTTTATTTACATTTTTTTCTAGTATATGCATTTTTAGTAAGTTGTGTGTGCGTGTGTGTATGGATGTGAGGGAGGGAGGGAGGGAGGGAGGGAGGGAGGGAGGGAGGGAGGCAGGCAGGCAGGCAGGAAGGAAGGAAGGAAGGAAGGAAGGAAGGAAGGAAGGAAGGGAAAAAAACACATGGTTTTCTTGCTGTGTTGGGGAACCTGAAAGATGCCCACCTCTTTTTGTTAATAACCCCAAAGTCAATGAATTTGATAAACCCTTGAAAAGGAGCCCCTGGTGGCGCAGTGAGTTAAAGCACTGTGCCGGCAGGACCGAAGACCGACAGGTCGCAGGTTTGAATCTGGGGAGAGGCGGATGAGCTCCCTCTATTAGCTCCAGCTCCTCATGCAGGGACATGAGAGAAGCCTCCCACAAGGATGATAAAACATCAAAAATCATCCAGGTGTCCCCTGGGCAACGTCCTTGCAGATGGCCAATTCTCTCACAACAGGAGCGGTTGCTCCTGACACGACAAACCCCCCCCCCCCCCAAAAAAAAACCTTGAAAATCTTTTTAGGGCACTTTTCTTTTTCATCCTTGTTTGGGTTATTAATTTGGCTTAGATAAATGGCCAAAAATGACAAGTGGAGAAAATACCATTTGCAACATATTTTTCCTTCTTGTTAGAAAATGGTGCCAATTTTGTCCCCAGGCAGCTGATGTTCTCAGATGGTTGTGAGCAAGAAAGCTGGGAGATAAATGGACATGCCAGTTCTTTAGTCCCCATCTTAGTCACTCAAATAATATCCAAACCATCTTCCTAGCATACTTTGTGAATTTTGCATAAACTAGAAAGAATCTAGTTTATCCCTAAAGTATCAGGTGGACATCCTGTTAGTAACATGGCCAGATGCACATGAAAGCAATGTCTGTGCACTGCATATTTTTATTGGCCCAGAGGAAGCCATTCTCTATCCCCTCACACAATGGCTTAACTTCAACAGGACCCCTCCTCCCCCCCCCCCCCCCCCAAGGCCATTTAAGTGCCTGGTGAAGGGTGGCAGACCTTGAGAAAGCCCCTTTAGGCAGACATAGAATGGCAAAACATTCCCCCAGAACTTTGTGGTCAACCTCTGGAGGTCCCAGAAAATTATGACGGCATTCTGCATCTGATTATAGTCACATCACCAGATGAGTCTACAATGACCTCTCCTTTTCATAGTCTGCTGCAAGAGTAAAGCGAGTCTTGGGTCAGGGGAGACGTAATGCAATGGCATGTCTCCCAGTGCAGCATCTCAGCTTTGGTCCATTGCTTTAGTGTTTTAAAAAATGTTCTTTGTTGATTTTTTTATAGACTAAATAGGTTTGTTTCTTTTTATAGAAATTGATAGAAAGGTTTTTGCTGATTTGGTTACTTTTATGTTGTACTGTTTTCCTTATATGTTATAGTACTTTCCCATCTCTTAGGTTTGTTTCTAGGCATTCTGTTTACTAAAGTAATTATTGCTATCACTAGTAATGGTGGTGTGGTTTTGTTCATAAAAACATCCTGAACAGAAATTGGTTCATCAGAAGTAACACAGACCCCGTTGTATGTAGTTCAGTGTGTTTCTAAACTTCTCAATTTCCATAGATTTAGATCCACCTATCCAGAGTATCATGCCAAACTTTGAATAAATTACTTATTTTGACTGAAGTTCCTAGACAAGACCTTGTAGACAAAGGGATTGTATAAATTGTTGCCGAAGAAAGTAAATATTCCAAACCCTGAAATCAAGTTGTATCTCTATAATGACCACCACAGGTTTCCTGTCTTTAGGTTATCACAGGACCCTTTCCTCAATATCATACAAAAGATAAGTACATTCTTTTCCAAAATCCAAGTGGCATCTTTTTAAACAGCAGCAGCTATTGATAGGAATGCTCTCAGGACCTTACATCTTCTTAAGTAGACTTACATCTGGAGGGATCTGAATTGTTAAGTTCATGGACATGTACATTTAGATAACTGTTTCATGGTTACAACTATCCCCTATTGAAATGTTTGTATCTCTATTCCTCAACCAACTTTATCAGGCACAATCTGCCTTGGGAGTATTGTTTTGCCAGGGATTGGAGTATTGCTGAATGACATTTCCTTCAGGTTTAGAGGAGATAGGACAGGAGCAGTACAGAGTTGAATATACTAAGCTGCTAGAATTCAAAGTCATGGCCATGTTTGCCTGAATTAGTATGCAAGGAGATCTTGTTTCACCTTTTTTGTGTGTGTCAGGAACGACTTGAGAAACTTCAAGTTGCTTCTGGTGTGAAAGAATGGGTTGTCTGCAAGGACGTTGCTGAGGGGACACCTGGATGTTTGATGTTTTACCATCCTTGTGGAAGGCTTTTCTCATGTCTCTGCATGGGGAGCTGGAGCTGACAGAGGGAGCTCAACCTGCTCTCCCCGGATTTGAACCACTGAACTGTCTGTCAGCAGTCCTGCCAGCACAAGGGTTTAACACATTGCACCACCAGGAGCTCCAGTTTCACCTTTGAGATTGACAGAAAGACTTTGGTGGGAGAAGCTTTCATAAACAAAGCTTTTGTACCATGTGTTTGCACATCTATGAAAGCATACGTTACAAACTTCTTTATCATAGTTAGTTTACAGCAGGCCTGCACAACTTGGCAATACTAAGGGGCTGAAATTAGCCTCTTGGGATTCACAGATAACACTTTTAGCACCACATTATTCTGAGGGCATTTGCCTTTGTCTTCCTCTGAGGCTGAGAAAGTGTGACTTGCCTGAAGTCATCCAGTGGTTTCAGAGCCGTAGTCCAAGAGCATTCCTCCTTCCCTTTTTCCTACCTCCCTTTCTTTGTTTTTTCTTTCTCCCTCCTTTTCTTCTTTCTTTTCACTCTCCCTCTTTCTCTTCTTTCTTTCTTTCTTTCTTTCTTTCTCTCTCCCCCTCCCTCCCTCCCTTTCTGTCTCCCTCCCAATTTCCCTTTCTTCTTTTTCTTCCTTTTTTCATTTTCTTCCTCCCTCCTTCCTTCCTGAGAGTGGACAGCAGCAGCAACTTCTTGTGTGGGCCACATCCAGCCCCCAGGCCACATGTTGTGCAGGCCTCATTCACAATGTTTACCAAATAAATCAGAGGCTACATATGCCAAATCAGAGTGGCATCATGCTAGTGAAAACTATTGTTCTTAAAATGGTGCTTGATGCAGTATTTCAGTAGGGATGGCATCTTCATGCATTTAGGAAAGGTATTGTTGACAAAGCGTCAGCGTAAAGCTTTTAATAGCTAAACACAAAGCACCTGGATTCACAGACTGTAAGTCCATCTGAGCTCATTGGCACTTGCTTCTACATGAATGCAGTCACAATTTCACTGAAAGGTGCGGTCTTATGTCCATCATCCAGATGCAATGGTAAATATAGGACAGTTCTCATGAGTGTACAGAGCACTTTCATTTTGTCTTTAATATTAGGCTTGTGCACAGATTTGGTTTGGTTGGTTCCCTTCAGCCAATCTGGCTTATTTGGCTGGCCGTAATGGTAAGGGCTCAACCGCCTTGCTTTTTTTTTTTTTTGGCCGAAATAGGCCACGAGGCAGCTGATCATGGCTCCCTCTCTCCTATTTGGTATCATGCACAAGATTTCCCTGTGAGCCTTGCCTGTTGGGCCAATCAGAATAAAAGAACGCTGTGACATGCCTTACACAAGCTGTGTCTATTTAATGGGGTGAGCGCGTCCATTGCTCTCAGTTGCATCCTAGCTCTAAAGAGGTGCTTTAGTCTGATTGCTTTGCCACTCACTCTCAGCTTTATTTTTTGGCTTCGCTTGGCCTCTCTCTAGCATTGAATCTTTTTGAATTTCCTTTATTTTCTTTGTTCTTTTTATTTAGCGGGACTGGGAGTTGGGAGAAATGTGAGATGGGTGGGTGGGGTTCACTCACTTTTTTGAGGACTTGGGAGAAAGAAAGAGCATCCCTTTGCTCTTGGTGTGCTTCTTTAAAAATATTTGGGTGGCTCTGAGCCCGAGTCACCCTTTAGCTTATTTTTGTCCTCCCCTTCTCTCTTTCAGAAAATACTTTTAAAAGATAATAATAATTAATTAATAATAATTCTAGCAAACGAACAGAAAGCCCCATTCTCAGAAAACGACCACCTAGTTCTAAAAAGAAAAGAAACTCCTAAAAATCAGGGAGTGAGACAAACGTTATGAAACTTGGTGGGCTAACAGTGGTAGATGTGTCTTCCAAGTGTGGTCACTTTCGTCCTGATAGCCCTAAAAATGACAGGAAGGGGAGCCCAGGAAGCCCCCTACCACCACCAATTGCTGCAAATGGGCCAGATCTAACCTCATTTTTCATCTGCAGACCAAAAACAGCTATTCAGCTACCCGCCCATTTTCGGGAGGTGTGCAAAAAGGGATCTGGGGGTCAAGGTTCTGACAAAATGCACAAACCTATTTAATATGTATATTAGCAGAATGGAGCTCCCTCTGTTAACATGATTGTGAAACCTAGAATGTGTAAGAAACTAATGAGTGTGCAAATACATATCTGAATCAGGTTGATTCCTTAGCCAATTTAACTACTGACAACAGTGTTCTTTGGGACTACTCTGAAACACACTTGTGGATTAAGCTGAAGCCAATACAGTAAGAGACCAAAACATGCAAACTAAGGGAGAACATTAGACCACAAACACACAGTGTAAATGGAAGTATTAACACACACAATCTGTAAATACAAATTGATTCCGTCAGGTTTACTGTACAGTTCTTTAGCAAGTAACAGACAGTTGAAAAGAAAATTTCACTTGACAGCAAAAAAAAAAAAATTGAGAAGAAACAAAACAATGAATCTTGTCCTGGAAAACAACAAGAAATTATATATCAAGGAGCTAAGATTTTCTTTGGCATGGTCAAGGGGAGAAAGAATTGAGTTTTGCCAAACTATTTACATGATGTTTTGTTATACTGCAGCCAATGCAATGTTTCTTTGCACAATCTAATTTTAAAAATATATATAAATGGTGATGTTTATTATCAATATGCCTTCATATAAATATTTTATTCAATATGTTGAAATGGTGTATACAACAAAATAGTAATAAACACAAATTGTACAATGCAGACAAACTCATTTGCTTATATGTATGTCAGTTTAGTAGCACATACCAACAGGTCTGATACATATAGCCTACTACATGCAGTTCATCATTACCATCCTCTTCCCATGCAACAGATGAGACAAGAGACAAACTTAAAGACATAACCAAAGCACAAAGAACGAAGAATCCTTTCTACTTAGCCGAAACAGATCTTGTGGGGAAAAAGACCCTTCCCCTCAGAGAAACACCCATGACAGCAATCTCTGTGAAGGATAACCAAAAATGTATGTGTGTTTTACTTACAGTATCAACCATTTACAAAAATGAAGTCAGCCTCAGTATTACATTAACTACTCAACTGGTTGAGATGATGATTTGAGTATGAATATTTGAACTTAAGTGGATGTGTAGCAAAGAGTGCCACGTCCATGTTGCAGATTGTTCCTCCAAAGCTTCTCCAGACACAAAGCGATGAAAGGATGGCCCTTATAAATTGGGCCCAAAGGATTTTGTGGCACTGAATGCAGCTTGGGTTAAGATGCAGCAAGGCTGGTAAGGTTTTTTTTTGCTGGCCTTAATAACCAGTTACCAATTATCAGTTATCTCACTCTTGAAGTTAGCTACAAAGCCCCTCTGCCCCACTTCCCCTTCATGCAACAATAGGAAATTCTGAAGAACAAATACATTTTCTCTCTCTTTTTATTTCACTTTCCTGTTTCAGAGTGTTCCAGAATGTTTGTTTTTAAAACTCCAGTTGCACAGTACAGAAATGTAACGGCCTATTTAAAATTAAAGTAAGCAGGCTCCAGGATCTGGTGCTCTAGAGAATAACACAAAGCATTTCACAGTTGAGAGTAAGTTGACAGACTGGGCAGAGACCTTCGGTTTCAATGTTCACTGCACAGCCTGTGAACACACAGCGCCTGCAGGAGTGGGCCAGTCCACCTGCTGATTCCTGTATGTATCCGGGGAATGAGAAGGTCCTCCTCGTTGAGTGACACATGGAAAGGCCCTTCTTTACAATCTAATCCTTGAGGAAATGCCATTTTGATAAGATACTGGGAGAAGGGGGTTAATTTTATGCACATATTTTCACCATTTTACAATGCTTCTCTGATTCCTTGGTTCTTTCTCTTTTCAGGGTGAGTTGGGTCAGAGTCTTATTACATGCTTGGAAATTGATTAGCTTTTAAAATGCTTTGTTCATTTGGTTGAAACAATCCAACTTTAAACAGTCTCTCCTCTTAAATGGAAATAAAACAAAAATGAAATGGTCAAATCATTTGTTTTGTATATTCTTAATTAAGAAGCCCACTGTATAATTTACTGGACTTATATGAAGTGTTTATTAAAACTGAAGCTCATATGAAAATTTTGTAAGCATCAAAAGCTAATCAATGGTCAGTTGGTAACCCTTTAAAAAGAATGGACATCTGAAGAGACCACAATGGATTTCAAACACAAATCAATATTTAGAAGCCATTCTGAAAGTACAGATTCAAAAATGACATGAGAAGCCAACATGGAAAGGAACACCTAGTAGTCTCATACATAGTTTTCCAGAACTGAGGTACATTTTGGTTCTTGTCATGCCTCCGGTTTTTAATCACATACATTAAAAAAAGCACTTTCAGGTTCTTTACCCATTTCATGTTTTTTACAGCTTCAATCCCCTTGTGGCCATTCTCCTTTCTGTTCTCATTGGCGTCAACTCTGGTGTCAAGGCAATAACAACCATCTTCCTTTTATTAGGCAATTGGATGAGAAAAGTTCTAGGCCATGTACTCATCTTAGAATTTTCCTAGGTTTGTGTAGTAACAATGAAAAGAATATTGATATCAAGGCAAGGCACCATAAACCTAGCAATTTGGAGGGCATAATATCCTAAGAAGCTGAACTGGAAATATGTGGTAGTGGGGTACTGGTGAAATAATACATAGCGATTGAACTCTGCATGCTTTTTAAAAAGAAACACAAAGGAACTCTTTAAATATGTCCTGTTGAAAACATCCCTTTTTTAAAACACTGAAAAAAATAAAGTATATTTTGTAACTACCCTTTGCATTGGTGCTGCAAAAAAGAACACAATAACTTCCTGGCCCATGCTTTGCTGGATAAGAGAGTGGACTACAGCCAAAAATAAGGATGGGATTACGTTCCATTCTTTAAAAACAGGAAAAAGGATTCTATTGTTTTGAAACAGACTTAGGTAGCGCAATTCTCATTCGTTTTAATGTGATTTTTTAAACTTTCAAATAATGACTAGTAGATGAAAAATGAGCCTTAATTCAGGCCTACAAGGCCTACAGAGTTCTTTGGACCCACTTTCCCAAAAACGTGTGGGTCTTGCTCGCTGGGAAGGCAAATGTTACCATTACCAGTAAGCCTGTGATATGTATAAAACACACACACACAAAGAAACTATCAGGAGATGTCAAACAGTGGCCTCGAGAGATTGTTGTCAGACCATGTTTGACGCTTTTCCCTCCTCAGTAACGCTACCCTCAGTGTACCCATGTTGAACCCCCATTTGGAACTCTGAGACGATCCTATCCTTTGATAGATATAATTCCTAATAAGGTTTTTGAAGGCTCCCCTGATTCCCTGATTGCTTTTCAAAACTAAGCCACCATCAACATTTAAATCTGAGAAAAACACAATCCCTGCAAAGGAGTCACACAGACAGCGGAGCGAGCAGCCTCGTAAAAAAGGGGGAAGAAGAGAAAATCGATAATAGCACAGGTTTACAGCATCTATCTAGAAATTACTTGTTATTGTTTTGTGTGCTACAAAATTGAACTTAAAACATATGGGTTTCCTGGACTCAAAAGGGGGATTATGGGTAACTGTCAGCAGGCAGGGTATCAAGTGTACTTGTGAAGTATGTCATTCACATGAGGTGTCACAGTCACAGAAAAGATATTAAAAAGGCATTCCATATCTGGTAGGGCATTCCATGGTCTGAGTTCAGCTGGTTATCCAGGTGTCTTCTTTGCTGTGGGAGGAGTTACAGGCTGAGATTTAACCGCTTGCAACAAACTTGTTCAGAACGAGTGAAGAGCAAGCGTCGGCTTGCCTCCAGCTGATCCGCAGACACCAGAGTGAGACAGTCTTGCAAGGGTAAAGTGCTCAGCCATATGTAATAGAGCTCGGTAAGTCACAACACCCATGGAGATCTGGCTATGTCGTCTTACTCTTGTTAACTGGTTTGCCGCCATTCATTATTGCCGATGCACTTGTGCTTTTACTCGGAGTCACCCCAGCCTTTGGCACTGTTTCTCCAACATCATGCAAAGATGGTTCCCGATACATGGCAACTTCAAGGGAAGAAAAAAAAGAGAAATAGGGAGAAAAGGGGCTTTAAAAACATATCAGCAAAGGATTATCAAGCAACTCTTTCAAGATTCAATAGTTAGACCTCTCTTGTTAGAATCCTCTTGATGGCAAGTGTGAAACATTTGTAAGACAACTATTATGCAGTTAACTCCTATTAATGTCATAGCAAACTGCATCCGTCCAAAATTTAAAATATTCACATTTGTTTGTGGTCAACAGTATTATCATTACTTCAACCTGAATTGCTGGAATATATAACACTATGGCTGGCAATCAGTATTGTAGTAATGGACTTGTAACCTAAAGTTATAGATCTGCAAATCTGTGCATGCTTCTCTATTCCTCTCCAACCTTCATAGCACTGTTAGCAATGTGGCATTCCTTGGCATTATTCACCTTGTGTTGCCTAAAGCTTGGGGAAGATTTTTTTTACTATAATTCCCAAAATCCTTTTTGTTTCATAACACAGGTATATTCTATCCTGTGCTCCTCTCATTTCCTGCCTCAATATTTTTACTTCTGTATTGGCATTGCACATATTTATTTTGATATCGCTGCTAATGTTTCTACTAGCAAATATAACATAGATTCAAAGAACAGCATGTTTCACATGAAACTGAAGACTGTAAAACCACACAGAGTACATCTGCATGGAGGAATATCTATCCATGTGATGAGTAATCCGAATACTTATTTAGAAAGGTATATTGGGCAGGTTCCGATGTAATGCTAATCTATATTTAAGAATTAGTCTTGTCTCCTCACTGGGTTAATACTCTCCTCACTCTGTCACCACCATGGCTGCAAGGAGTTCTGAGTATTTGCTTCTAGTTTTGATATAACCATGCCTTGATGTGTTACCCAACTCTCAAATATGTCAATAACTTTAAACATGGTATGTTTGAAGCAAGCCAATGTTGAACAAAGGATTAGAGCAGCTTTTCAACACAGTTAACCACAATTTAGGTTTGGGAGGAAATTGCTAAACTGTGACAAATCTGTAATGGTGGAGGAGGTGAACAGATCACAAAACTCATTTTTGTAATGCTAATTTTTATACGTGGAAACATAGGAACAGCAGAAGCTGGCATCTGGAGTTGGCTTTCTGAGATTGCCAGAATTTTGTATTCAGAATATCCAACCAGTGCTTTGCTGCTGTGGATTCTGAAGTGGATTTTGAAATCTAAAATCCGCTTGACATCAGTGAGTGCAGTGTTCAGCTGACCCAATAGACTCTTGACTTTAGCAGGCTCTTTGTTTTCTAAAGTGGAATGTTAAAAAAATCCATAATATAGTTCTTCCTACCTGGTTAGTAATATTTTCACACTTCAACTCAGGAGTCTGACTTTTCCTTCAGAATACTAAGCATTTCATTGAGTGCTATTGAGCCAAAGCTTCTCATGCAGCACCTAAGAAATCCTGACAACAGCTGAGATTTGGGAAAGGGATGGCTTGTTGGAATTCACCAAAGGAGTATATGAGGATGATGTTACAGCCAGGAACTTGTAATTTTCCTGCTCAGAAAATTTAGCCATCATGCTAATTTAGTGCTCTATTTGAGCGGCTGGGATTAGCTCTCAGCATAATTTGCCAAGCTCATGTCCAGACTGTTTCAACAAAAAAGGATTTCTTTTCAGAAAGAGTAAAATAAAGCACAAAAGAACTCCTTAGACTTAGAAAGAAATCGTTTAATATTGCTGTGGGACTTGGGATTGCACAAAAATCAGAGAAACATCATAACATATTGGAAAAGTTACCTTTTTGCACTCATTATTTAATATCAAAATGACTTTGACTTAAAATGACCATACAAATGAGAGACCTCAAGGATCTCTGGTCATCAACTGCTTTGAACGATCAGGGCTGGAGCTTCATTGACTGGATCAATTCACTTGTGATGTGGTTTTCCTAGTCTCGTACTGTATTTCCCTTTTCCAAGCATTATAGTCTTTCCCAATGAATCACAATGACCACACTTCAAATGAGTTCATTTTGAGGACTTACAACACAGAGAATAAGCACTATAACATTAACTATCCCTCAGCCAGCAAGTTAACTGGCACTGGTAAAAGGCATACCACTAAAGCCACCCACTCTGTACAGAGTCTTAAGGGCAATGGTGACTGGAGGCTTTCATGTCAGTAGCATGGTGAATCCTGGGATTTCATCTGACCTTTAGAGTGAGCCGAGAAGTTGAATTCAATTGAAAAACAGGCTTAGTTCCTTGGATGGTTCCTTTAAAGTTCAATTAAAACTCAGAATGAAATCACCACCATAGTAACAAGACAATTACTAGCTGCTATTATTTCAAGATGAAGGAATGGTGTTAATGTTTCAGTATATGTAGCTGTGCCAATCTAAAGCTTACCTTCCAATGGCTTCGGTAGAAAATGAGCTGCTGGTTTTGTTTTCTTCACTCTGTTCCCTTTCATGACTTGCCCTTCTTTATTGAGCCCCAAGAACCAGGCCCTACCTGATTCTTGTTGTCTGTAGAGCATTGATGAGTAGATTACATAATAATTTTCAAAAACAGACTCCTTAAATTTGCATTCTGGTGTAAAAAGTTCCTGCAAGGAAATGAGAACCTGTTAAGAGGGTGATACTCAATAAGTGGTCTTCAGCTGTTAGTGCTGTTTTATCACATACATCCATTACCTCAATGGCATCTGAGAACTACAGATTTGAAAAAATTAAGTTTGGTTTTCAATTTAGTTACTAGTGAAATCTGACAATTCATTTCATTCATCTGTTGCATAGCTGACAGATCACTAAAATGTGATGTAAAACCGTTTGGAACACAAAGTAAGACTGAAACACTGTACAATTCTGACAAGCTGTCCAAAGTTCTTTGTGAGCATGAAAAACAAATGTTTGAATCACATCAACAAAAACAAAGGAATGATAGAGGCTTCAGTTTTTCTTACCACATACATTTATTTTTCTGGGAAACTTTTAAGAGTGATATTACTTTATAAAAATTGCCAGTGAAGTTTAGAACAGAAAAGGGACATATAAAAGGGACTTACCACCCCTCGGTACACCCCTGAATAGATGTGAACCTATTTGTCCATGCACCAATTCCAGAAAACTTGGATAAAGTTACTTAAGAATAACTAAATGAATACTAACTTGCCCCATCAATTTAAGGTACAGGACATACCAACTAACTTTGGGGAGAAAAAAAATAAATAATTGTTGTTCGTGCTTTGCCATTGGCTGTTCTCGATAGGGCTGATGGGAGAGGAAATCCACAAATATCTGGAGGGCTGCATAATTCCATCTCTCATGCAGATAAATCTGTACCAATGGTAGAAAGAGAATTATGCCGTTCCTCTTTAAGCAGACTCATGCATGCCATTTTTTGGTCAAGAGTAATTTATTAATCATATTTTAAATTGGTATATGTAGTTGAATCAAGTCATGAAGCATATGGATGTGAAAACCAACTGTTGTTCTGCACAAGTAATGGTATATTCTGCAATGTTTCCAGTGTCCTTTGTTAACTTAACTTGCTTTTTCAAGAAGCATCAATCAAGCATCCTCCTCCTGCTTTTAATGTTCTTGGGAATCCCCTTGTGAAGCAGAATGGGGAAGTCCATGACATAGGCTGACATGCCTATTCTTTTAAAAAGTGAGGATTTTTAAAATTTTGTTTCAATGACAGATGCAAAATCCAGGGAGTTCTGTACTTTTGCAAAAGTCAGCTGAAAAAAAATGTAATGGACTGACAAAACACAGAATACTCTGTAGTATACTGTATGCCACATTTAGCTTCCTCCTGAAACTACTATTGGTATAATTCCTCATAGCTATAACCTAGATCAGGTCAGAACTGCTGATTTGAACAGGTTCTGAGGAACCTGTAGTTCCCTGTGGGTAAGATGATAGTGGTGTTTTTTTCTGGTCAGACTTTCTTGCAGCTTTTCTGTATGCCCTTCTGCTTCAGGTCCATGCACGCAGTAGTAGCAAGAGGCTGGCACAAGTGGAGAGAGCAACCACACAACTCTTGACAGGAGATTTGTAAGAGACAATTTTTGTTATAGCTGTATAGTGCTGGCTTTGCATTTAGATTCAGATGACCTGCTTGCCAGTTGATAAGCCCCACTTCTGACCCATCTAAGGAACTAAGAAACCCACTTGGGCACATAACCACTGTGTGGTTTCTCTACCACAGCAGCAGCAACAACAACAACAACACTTTATTTATATCCTGTCCCATCTTCTCGAGGGGACTTGGGATGGCTCACAGACATAAAAAGGCAAATATTCGATGGCTTAAACAGTAATATGTAAGTAATACAATTGAAATAAAATATGCTTTTATTAAGGCTTCAAATCTTTATTACAGGATGACTTGTACATTATGTATTTACTTTCTAATCAATGCTATTTAGTTTACACAAATATTTTTCATGTGAAAATTATTCTATTTTACACTTATGTGTTTTTATGCAACTTAACAGCATTTTTAAAAAAGCATTAACTTGCATTAACTTTCACCTCATAGAAACTTCTTTTATAGTTACAGTACAGATGCTCAAACCTTTCTGCCCTCCAGATTTTGTCTCTGCTTGTCTCAGTCAAAATTATCTCACTATATCCCTAAAGGAGACCTTAGTGAATGATTATTGTTCAAATAATTGCAATGTTGAGTTAATGTAAGCTGCCTTAGGAGGCTTACAGTAAAGGCAGCTTGTAGATACAAAAAGACTACATTGCTCTGCATACGTAAGTACTAAGACTTCCTAGCAGCCTTGTATCCTGTTTTCTTTTTAAAAAATAAAAAAATAAAAATGTAATACATTGACAATATATATTGCAGACATATACAAATACACATACATGGACAACCCATCACCCACAGTACAATTACCCCTCAACCCACAGTGAAGACATCTGACCTTGCGCTGTGCTACTCTGCTGCTGAGTATGCATGCCCAGTGTGGAACACATCTCACCACACTAAAACAGTGGATGTGGCTCTTAATGAGACATGCCGCATTATCACAGGGTGTCTGCGCCCTACACCACTGGAGAAATTACACTGCTTAGTGGGTATTGCACCACCTGACATCCGCTGGGAAGTAGCAGCCAATAGTGAAAGGACCAAGGCAGAGACATCTCCAGCTCATCCCTTGTTTGGTTATCAGCCAGCACGTCAATGACTTAAATCTAGAAATAGTTTTCTAAGATCTACAGAGACACTCGCTGGAACACCTCAGCAAGCGAGAGTCCAAAAGTGGCAGGCTCAAACCCAGAACCGCAACCAATGGGTGATACCAAATGAGAGACTCCCCCCTGGGCACACAGAGGACTGGGCAACTTGGAAGGCACTGAACAGACTGCGCTTTGGCACCACGAGATGCAGAGCCAACCTTCAGAAATGGGGCTACAAAGTGGAATCCTCGACATGCGAGTGTGGAGAGGAGCAAACCACTGACCACCTGCTGCAATGCAACCTGAGCCCTGCCACATGCACAATGGAGGACCTTCTTGCAGCAACACCAGAATCACTCCAAGTGGCCAGATACTGGTCAAAGGACATTTAATCAACTAGCAAACTCACAAATGTGTATTTTGTCTGTTTGTTTGCTTTGTTCTGTTAGAAATGTAATATAATTTGACCGGTTGTCCTGACACGACAAATAAATAACCCACTCCAGTGCTACCCACCATCTTGGCTTCTGTCACTGATCTCCGCAGAGTTTATTCACATTTTGTTTAACCCTCTATACCTCTAGCCAATAAATTCCTCTTGTATCCTGTTAATGGCATATGCAGGCATAAGTCAACGTTAAACCAGTGTATGTTCTTTTGTTGATCAATCCAGAGGTTGAGTTTCCCTTTCTTTCTCCACAACAAACAAAGCCCGCTGAACAGACTAACAGTAGTGCCACTGCAGCTCTGCCCATTCCATACTGGTTGGATTCAAAATGTTTTTTTTCTCTATCCCTGCAGCCCAGTGGTTCTCAATCTGTTGGTCCCCAGATGTTTTGGCCTTCAACTCCCAGAAATCCGAACAGCTGGTAAACTGGCTGGGATTTCTGGGAATTGTAGGCCAAAACACCTGGGGACCAACAGTTTGAGAACCACTGCTGTAGCCAGACTTGAAATGATTTCATCATCCATTGAGACATCTAGAGAACATTGGAAGATCCCAGAAGATAATGCAGTTATTTTTGCATCTGGTTACAGGCACATAGTAGAAACTACATATCCCCCATGTTTTTCATCAGGCATGTTTTTCTCTCACACACCATGTTAATTTGAAAAGGCCCTCATAATCAACTGAACATTACTAATTCTTTTATAATAGAAATGTCATCTTCTGCTCCTGTCAATAATAACAAAGAAGCATGAGCATTAAGGAAATGTTGTCTACCCACACATTTGTCTGCCTCTTTCCTCACACTTTGCAGTCTCACAGCCATTGGAAACACCCACAGTCTGCTTTCCTCTCACCAAATGAAAGTATCCAAATTCTGAGTTTAGATCATTACTGAACACAAGCTGATTTACCTCTCTTACAAGATGAGCATACGTCATTCTGAAATGGAGGAATAAAGATTTCTTGTGGCTCCAGTTTTGCTACACAGTAGGTGGGCTTTTTGGATTTGGGACAGCTGTCCTTTCAAGTAGGCTGCCAACACTGAAACACCCACAGACTATGATTAAGGTTACTTTCAGATGTTGCTTTTATCTCACTGTAAATCAGCCCACTCATCTCAATTTAGTTCAAATCATCCATTTATCACAGTAGTAATTCAGCTGGCCAGTTCTACAGCTTTCAAGCCAATGGGCTGGAGAAGAAATTACTCATGGTACAAAGATGGCAAAACTGCTCAAAAGATATGTTAGATTCAGCTAAGGGATCTGTAAATGCCCAGGTGATATTTGACTTTTCTTGAAATAGATGATACCTCAATGTTTTGCAAACACCTTTCAATTTCCAAAGCCATTTGGCATCTGACATACATAGTTGAAATATTAGAGAAACCTACTGGGCCCATCGAATCCATAGTACTTTCAATATTGGCTTGAGCCCTAGTAAGGAAAATGGAATGTAGAAGCAATAATAAGTTTTTCCGACTTCGTAACAGAATTGTCAGACTCTGTATCATCAGAGGCAAATGTGGCTCAACATTACACTAGAAGTGTATTAAGGATACCTCTGACTAGCATAAACCTTTATATTTATTCACAGAGAATGTTATGGATAACTGCCCTCAGGATCTCACAATGAACACAATTCAAAAAGTATCTTCTCCACATTTTGATATTCACATACAGTAATTTAGGGCCAAAGCAATTTCACCCTCTGAAAGACCATAGGTTCATCAAATTTAGAGTTGTCTAAATTTTAAGTTGGCTTTCTCAAAGTTTTTCCCAGCTCTACCTGTGCAGAAGAAGGGACTTGCATGCAAAGCAACTGTGTTACTACTGAGCAATGCCATATTTCCTAACTTTAACATCATATGCACGTTAGCTGTGCAAATATTCCACTCGTGATGGTTAAGTTGTCCTTCCCTTCTGTTGAAAAGTTCAGGAGGAAAGGGTGACGAAGATAAAATTGTATTGGGCTTGTTGTGAAAACATCCTGGGAGCAGATTTGAGGGATTCTATCAAATAGTATGCCCCTGCCTGCCTGCCTGCCTGCCTGCCTCTCACTCACTCTCTCTCTCTTTCTTTCTTTCTTTCTTTCTTTCTTTCTTTCTTTCTTTCTTTCTTTCTTTCTTTCTAATACTTCAATACACTGCATTTTCATAGTAGCTGCCAAGGTGGCATCAACAAATCAAAACAAAACAACAAAACCACCATATTTTTAGTACTTCATCATACCATTCTATGTGATTAAAAGCTAGAAATTATTCTAATATATAAAGAGAATCGCATTTCACCCTTACACCATCTGCAACGAAAGCAGTAAGACACCGAAACACTGGTGTGGATATTAAATTCAAAAATGTGCTCACAAGGACTTACGTTCTGACACCATTTAAATTTTTTTGTGCATCAAAGCAGACCAGCAGAGAGTGACACTAAAGAAGAGACCTTCCTTCTTTTAAAGTTAGGTGAAATCTTCTGAACATGGACACAGACACCCAAACATAGGGATGTTAACCTCTCCCTATGCTATCCAAACCTGATTGGCTAGAGTCATACTTAAAACTGTGCAAGTTCTGACTTACATACAAATTCAACTTAAGAACAAGCCTACAGAACCTATCTTGTTAATAACTTGGGAGCTGCCTGTATATATTGGGCATTGGACAGCATAGGGGAGAGTTAACACCCCTGTGGTGTTTGTTTTGCTGTCTGTGCCCCTCTTTGTTCAGAAGATTTCACCTCCCTTTCTGTACCTGTGATAATTGAAAAAAAATTGGGTTGTTGTGGAAACAAGGCTTGGAGATAAAGCTTCAGTAGAGGCATTTTTTCCCTATGATAACTCTTTCAAGAGTGAATTTCCCTTCTGAGGCGTAGATTTCTCTCACTTCCTGTTGTCTCACCCCCGTTCTTAACTATGAGTCATTTGTAAATCAGATGTTTGTAACTCATTGTCTACCTGTACTGCAAATGAGAAATCTGTGTTAGATTTTATCACTGACCAATGGGAGAATGAGAAATATTAGGGATATGGTCAAACTTAAACTGAATTGGGATGACAAATTCAGGAGATTGAGGAGGGAAGATTCCTTTTGTATCTTCCACAAATTTCCCCTTTAAAAAATCAAAATTTAAAGACACAAAAATGTATGGATTGGGTGCAACTTGGTAATTTATAAGGTGCTGGAAATTTCTGCAAGGGGTATTACAAATCTGTTTTGTTCTCTGAATCTTTACTGCATACATGTCGTTTCCATTTTATCAGTGAGACTTTCCTTTTTCATCTCTCATGGACGTTTGTATGCATTTTCTGTACACATTTCACATTCTGTACACATTCTGTACATGTCATCCAATTTCAATAAGGAAAAAATGGTATCTTTAATACTAATTCCAATAGTTACCAATGGAAGATATAAAGATTTACCTTTCTGAATCAAAATTCAGATTCATATTTGAGTCAGAATGGATAGGATCCAAATGAGTTTCCATTACTCATTTTTCATACAAAATCATTTCATGAACAGAAATCTTAGGACGCTAGGCAGTGTGATCACCCTTCCAGTTGTGCTAAGTTGCAAATTATTTTGTTAACATTAACAAAAATTATATCCATAGATAAACTAGCACTGGAAAGAGTTGTACAGGGATTCTATAAGAACCTGCCCACACTCAATTAAAAAAATTAGTTCCAGTTTCAACTCCTTTTCTTCTGAAACTCAGCTCTTTCTGTTTTTCATGCTGGTCTTTCTCTCTTTTCACCATGAAATTTATTAGATCTGTGCTAACTTACTTAGATTTAAGATCCCTTTGTCCTCCTAACGCCGGAACTGTTTTTCTCTCTTTATTTCCCCATCCTTTGTTTTTCTTGCTGACCTTTCCCACCAGTCATTCAGACTTTTTATCCCCCACCTCTCTTCTACACTTTTACTATAAAATACCATATGAATTGATTTCTGTCTTTGATGTCAAATTTTAGTTCCCCAAATCTAGGCACTATTTGTTCTTTTTGGAAGTTGTTGTAATGTAACAGGAAAGACTTGACCTGCATTCGCAGTGCTAATCTTCTACTCTTTTTAAAGTTGCTAAATTGACAGAAAACAGAAGGCTGTACTTTCTTATGGTTTTTTATATGTAACTATTTTTGCAGCCAAATGTATTTTGTGTATAGTGGCTTAAACCGTTGAGATGCGAACTTGCTGACCAAAAGATTGGTTGTTCGAATCTGGGGAGTGGGGTGAGCTCCTGCTGTTAGCCCCAGCTTCTGCTAAGCTGGCAGTTCAAAAACATGCAAATGTGAATAGATCAATAGGTACCACTCAGGCAGAAAGGTAATGGTGCTCCATGCAAACATGCCAGTTACATGACCTTGGAGGCATCTATGGGCAATGTTGGTTTTTGGCTTAGAAATGGAGATGAGCACCACCCCCGAGTCAGACACGACTAGACTTAATGTCAAGGAGAAACCTTTACCTTTACTTGACTCTTTTTTTTAAAAAAAACACCCTTATCTAATAGATCTCATGTGTCTTCAATAATTTCAGGACATTCAATAGGTATGCCTTTCCCAGGGATGGCACCCTAGTGCTTCAATGCCATTTACTAACTTCTGGATGTAGACATATTTTAATTCATTCATTTTAAAAGCAAAATACCCACTAGATGCACACCCTCAAGATTTCCCTTAATAGGGATGCCATACTGCAGGTGATAAGGTTTCACAGTCTTGAAGCTATGATGGGTAGACATGTGCGCATGCACACACACACCTACCTCTCCATCTTCTTCTTTATAAACTATCCAGGTGTTTACTGACAATATAAGCCAAATCAATATAGTCTCTATAGGTCATATTCACTTGGGAACATGGTGAATTTATCAAAGCAAATGTAGTTTGCATACATTAAAAGCACTGCTTTTAATAAGCTGACTAAAGATTAGTTAAATCAGAATGCCTGGATCTAATCCGATTTGCACACTGGTTCACAACTTGGCTAAGCTGAATATTTTGATATAAGCTGATTTAGTCTCATTCAAATCTATGGGATGAAACCATCTTAAATCCCAGCAATTCAGCTTAACTGGACTAAGGATAAAGTTGTTATTCTCATTATTGCCAATGCAACAGAAATGTTTAATTCCAACTACTAGGTTGTGACTGGGCTGCCCTTGACCTTAAAATGCTACTGATTGGCTTAAGGCTGCAATCCAAACAATGCTGGTTGGGAGGGGCACAGTGCTGTTATCTAGAAAAAGTTCATAAATAGATGCATACATTATTGAATATGTGTACTGAGAATGCATACAATTTTTCATATGAGACAAGAAAGAAAAGTCACATAATCTGACAGAAACAAAGCGTAGGGATCATCAATGCAACCATGATTCAGAAAACAAAACAGATTTTTCATATACTTAGCAGAATATCCCAAGGAATGGGGGGAACAAGACTCTGAAGAATAGGCTCTAGATTCATCAACATTGAAAAACCGAAACAAAATAAATGCTGGTGTCTCTTCAGATCAGAAGATGGTTGTAACATCTGATACCAAACATAAAGAAGGGGCCCTAATCCAGGCCTTGTGCTACTCTTGGTAGTCATAGACTAAGTCCCTAGCACTGCCATTTAAAGGATTTCAGAGTCAAACTATACATGATATTAATTGTGTGAAAGTAACTAACATCCACTTATAATCAGTCCTCCACATTCCTTGGGGTTGAGAGCAAAAAACCCCATAAAAGTGAAAACCACAAATAAAAACATTACTAGGTTTTTTTTAACCTGAAAGAACATATTTCTTGAACTTTGTAGGTCTCTCAGCATAGTTCTATGGTCTCCTGCTAGAAGCTGATCACAAAATTGCATTGGAGGACCTAGAGATACGTTGTGCTCTCTAGAAATCTCTAAATCTCCAGCATAACTCTATGGTCAACTTCCAGAGCAGTCGCACCAAAAGATCTAGAGATTCCTAGGACCTTATCACATTAGGACATATTCCATTTATATCAGTATGCATCCCATTTTTTTAGGATGGGATACATACTCTCCTCATCAATTATTATGACTTATGATTATTATGACTTATGATTTGAAAATATTGCACTTTGACTCACCACACTACAGAAGGCTGGCTCTTCCCAAAAAATTCAAAACACCCCCTACATCACTCTATGACTTTTTAAAAAAAGTATCATTGCTCATGGGATGCATACAGATTTTTCTATCACACACAAAAACAACACATCAGCAATGGAAGAATCCATGGTATTTTAAAAAACACGATTAGAATTCCTCCTGCAAATAATCCGTTTTTGCGATGCTTTGCAGACGGATTTTGATGGAATACTGATGGGATGGGAAAATATCATGTGATGGGACCCATTTGAAATCATTCTCAAACTATCTCAGAAGCTGAGAATTTCCTAATGTGATAAGTTCCCCAGAGAGAACATTTTAATCAAATTCCTGAATAATCAAACCTGCAAAAGACAAATCCACAAATCTGGAGGGCCAACTTCACATGCCTCAGAATGTATTTGTTCTTATTGGAAATGAGCAGACTTGTGGAGCAAATGTAAGATATAAGCAGGGTGGCTGTTGACATGGTCCACAACAATACCTCATATTTAGATTAGCCTGCAGGTAGCAGGACTATCTCAGGACAAGAACATGGAGACTAACTGACAGTCAGAAAAGAAAATTGATGAGAGTTTGGAATGTTACGTTTAGAAATTAAATTGTTTTATTAGTCATTATTAAATTCCAAATAAATGAAGTTGTTAACACTGGTGCTGTAAATTTTAAATTCATTATATTAATTATTATGCTAATTATTACTTCTTAAAGAAACCACAGGAAGTCTGCGTACCATAGAGCTAAATATGTGCAGAACTTTGCCAAGCTACACTACCAGAGCACATTTCACTGAAAAACCTTCCTAGGTTTGCTTAAATATGGTTGAATAATTTTATATTATTATTGTGGAAGGAGATACTTTTTATCTCACTCCATGAATTTATGCTTGCCTTTTCATGTGTTCACATGTTCTCTTGGCTTATCTCTGAGCTTGTTTAGCTTTGTATCAGCCTTTCAGTTAAGGTCTTCCAGGTAGTCATGTCCCTCACTTCTGTTTGCCCAAACTACTACTCCTTTGTCTAGAAAAAATCTGGGAAGAATCAGGATGTCCCTCACACAGATGCTGTGTGCCTAGTATGAACAGTGGTGACATTGATTTCTGAACAAACATTATTAAGACAGAAAAAGTAGAAATTTAATTGATGGCAGACTGTCAGGCCCAAATGATCGAATGCTCTGGGAGTTGCAACTCATTTGAAGGGTTCTTCAATCCAAAAGCATTCAATGGGATTTTTACTGAAAGATAATGGAGCAAGAAGGAAGACTGGATGGCACTGAAGCAAACTACCAACTGTGATAATAATGTTTCTCAGGGACCCAGGGGAGAAGAGAAACACACACAATCAGACCAGCTCTGTCTTTATAGGGCTTGATTTAACAAGCTCAAAGGAGGCATATGCACCAGAGAGTTGCTGCAAATTCACAAAGGCAACAAGAAACAGGTCATGCGCTGCTGTATATAAACTGGTTAAATGACATAGGTAAACCTTTTTTAAGAAACCCTATTATTTATCTATTTTATGCTATCATTGTATTTAAACCCTTACACTTACATTAACCTACTTCTGTAATTCAATTTTGTAAGCTGCTTTGAGTCCTTTGGCAGGAGATAAGGCAAAGTACAGCGGACCCTTTGTATCTGCTGGGGCTTGACTCTAGGATCCCTGTGGATACCAAAATACATGGATGCTCAAGTCCCATTATATACAATGGCAGAGTCAAATGGTGGCCTTTATATAAAATGGAAGAATCAAGATTGACTTTTGGAATTGAGGGGGGTGGGAAGAGATATTTTCAAGAAGTGGATGGTTGAATCTGTAAATGTAGAATTTGTGGAACTGGAAGGCCAACTGTATTAATCATTATACAGATATTCTACATTGGCTTCTTTGTTACAGATGAGTAACTAAATATCATCTAATGTTCTGACTCAGCCAACCCACTATAACAGGCAGCCGCTGCATCAGGTGAAAGAGGTCTTTTTTTTAATCGGAGCACCAGAAGATTGAGGCTTTCAATCTTCTCCAACTAGCAGGTAAGACTACAACAAGGAATTGCATCAGGGTTCTGCCAGCAATCATTGAATGACTGGAAATGTCATCCTTCTTGTTTCCTGATCAGAAGCTGAACAGACCTTCTTTGTTTGATACAGTTTCTTCTAACTGTAAAGGAAGGCTTGGGGAATTTATGTAGTAAAACTATATAGACTTGTGTTAAGACAGCCCTTTATCCCAGGATCATTTGCGTTTTTAAAATGTGGATGTTCCTGGGGGGCTCTCTACACCCACCCCCAGAAAGCACACACTTTCTGGGGTAGGTGTCCAGATATTTTCCCTGGACTAGCCCAGGAGAACATCTAGAGGCCCTACCCCCCTCTCCTGAAGCTCCCAGACCCCTTTGAAAAGTAATGAAAACTTACCCGGCCTCCATGACATGCTCCTAACTTCACCCCCCCCCCCTTCCTGGTGCGTCTTTTCTATGTGCTGGGAGAACTACTCAAAGCTTGTAAGGAAGGACAGGTAAGTTTTCATTACTTTTCAAAGGGGGTTGGGGGCTTCGGGGGAGGGGTGGGTGGGTGTTCCCACAGTTACTGGGCTTATTTAGCCTAGTAAACTGTGGGAATTGTGTCTGGACTGAAGTCCAGACACCAGAAGTAGTGGGTTTATCCTGCACCTTCCAAGAAGGTGTGGAATAAATCCACTATCTAATTAATTCACCACAAACCTGGGTTTTCCTGCTTTGTGGTGAATTAATTTGAGACTGTCCAGAACATAGATACCGCAATAAAGGTACTGTCTGGATGGGCCCAAAGTCTTACATTAAAACTGCATAGTCTTACTGACTACAGAGCACTTATGTCTCTATCTGTAGGCTAGGAATCCATAACTGTAACACTGAATGATAACCATCCTCATCACCTTCATCATGTTACATCTTAGTCCTGCTATACATGCATGTTCAGAAAAGGCTGAAAAAATCTACATGCCTACAAATTTTATACACCAACATTTGTTATTGCTCTTAATATGATCAGTTGTCATTCACAATTTTTAAAGAAATAAATTAAAAGAAAAGGATTGTACAAATATTTAGTGGCCAAACATATTGCACTTTGTTTTCTGAGACCCTATCTCTGTTTCATATCAAGTTAAGTTTAATGAGATTTTCTGGTTTCCTCTGCTTTTGTCCCAAACATATAGGAAGGATTAACATATTTACATTTATATATTCTCTGAACTCTTTTTACTTTCCACTTGAATATACATTGTCCCCCCCCCCCCCGTCTTCCCATTCATTACAGCATATGAAAAAAACCTCCACCATCACAGAAATGAAGCTGATATTCTGCTGACCCAAATTTCCACTACAATGCATTTCACTGCTGCTTTTGCTTATGGGAATGCCAAGTCTCTTACTACATGTAGTAGTGTTGCTCTTTCAAGCTGACTTTAATTTACCACTTCATCACACGGGGCTTTTTCAGCATCCTAGGACACTTCCCCACTAGTTCAGCAATGGACTTACAGAGGAGGCCCCACCCACAACCAAAAATGTATGCAAGGCTGTTCACTTCCCTCCAAACACGGGCAGTGTGCCCATGTTGTGCTGGCTCCAATGAAGCCAGCCCAGATCTGAACTGCTTCAGCAATGCTTCCTCTGTCTGAAGGGGAAAGTACTGTCACAATGAAGTGGTGCATGGGGTGGCAGAGTCTCCCCTCATTCGTCATCTGGGCGGGGGGAGTCCCCTGTGTGTTGAAGTCCCTATAGCAATTCTTTTGTAAGGTTTTCTTAGCAAGATATATTCAGAAGAGATTTGCCACCTATTTTCTCTAAAGCTGAGGAAATATGACAGGTATGTGTGGGGATTTAAACCCTGGTCTCATAGAGTCCTGGTCCAACACTCAAAGCATAATGGCATGCTGAGTCTACCAGATATATAGTTTCCTCTGAAAGAGCATTTAAAGGCTTACAATCTTCCCCTTGGAATTCTTCCATCCCAATCTCTTAGGAAACCATGATTGAAGGCTGAGAAAAGAAGGAAAATATTTTATGCACTAGGGGGTTGGAATGGAGAATGTTTATAAAGTCAGGGAATTTTAACTATTAAGAACAATACCAGATATAATAATTGAATGTACTACTTCACCCAGGGAAAGTGTGGAATGTATATCCCACCCAGGGGATAATACATGGCATGGATTTTTAATTTCATGTTTTTAATGGAACAATAACAATATGTCTCCTATCTTTTCTCTTTTTGAAATGTTTTTTTCTCACAGACTTCTTCATTTAAGAACATCTGTGCTATATGAACAAATTATCCAGTAATGACATGTACCAAGAAATTGTAGCTAGGTCAATAAATAAAATACAAGAGAACAGCCTTGGATACGTTTTTCAATGTATATGCTTTGATGAAAACTCACAATTCTACCACACTTTATTAGCCTGGTAGCTCTGCAACTGCTAAAAGCATACATTCTTCAGAAGTATGGATCTGCACACCGACAGGCTGGCATTCTGGATGAACATAAGCCTAAGGTCAAATGTGTTCACTCTCATCATTCTAGACAATGCACATTCAAAATAAAATGCAGAATGATGACACGAGAAGAGCAACATCAATTGAGCAAAAGTGATGGTTACTTACATTCCCTTCATGTTTTCATCAATTATTTCTAGAGAAGCTGATTTTCCTGACTGCTGTAAGGCTTAGCTTAATTCTTCCCATGTTGAGCATATACCTGGCAAAGGTAAATTCCTTACCTTCAAAATTTGAATGGACATCATCCATATAAGAATATGATGATCCCAGAAATCATGTACCTGTATGAGTTTGATGAAAATTTGGCTAACCTGGCTTGTTAGAATCTAATATATATTGAACTTCCAATTGCTCAGGAATTATCATAACACCAATGTAAAGCCAAGGTATTTCCCGTGACTTCAGTTTGATGGATGGCTGCAGACCTTTTGTATTTAATTGGCAGGGCTGAATGATAACATTTGACAGAGAACATACAACATTCACAATTTCCATTTTAAATTCATACAGCTGAATGGTTGCTTTGGACTGTAATAGCTACATTAAGTGTGATTTCCAATTAGGAATTAAACCTTTCTGAGAATATGAAATCCCTGCTGAGAAGAGGTGGGGGGAAGCTACTGAACCTCTTCTCTGTTTTCCTATTGCCTGTGCCTAGTATCATTGATGAAAAAAATGGAGTGATGAACTACCAAGGCAATACTATACCATACAGCTTCTGCTTCATTTATCAAGCTTTGCACTCTTGGGCCTTAGCTCTTCTTTCCTTCAACCATTATTTTTTTTCATGTTAAGCATTTCCTCTGGATCAGTGAAGCCAAAAGAAGAAAGAGGCTGAACTTGGGTGGGAGCCAAGAAACCCTCTCTCACCAAAATGCCAGCATATACTCAAAGGAGGGTGAGCAAGGGCCTGGAACTAGGTAAGGTTTCTTGCAAGGGATCAGACCTTTCTTGGGGAATGAAACCTATTTACATTTGCTCTGTGTTAAAGAGTTGATAACCTGCTCTGGGGATTCTTAGAAGTACAGAATTCTAAGTTAATGGCAGGAATCCTGTTTATTACTCCAGTTAGACACTCAAATTGATTGTTGAATGGTCAACATGTACACAAACGGAAATGATTCAATAGTTGTTCTCAATTCAGGACAACATTTAGGTCACTTATGTGCCTGATCCTGCTGACAGGAATGAACAATCAAGTTCTCAGTACTGGTCACTGATAGCTTTTCTGAATCCACTCCCTGATGTTGCTTGAATTGCTGAACCAGGACTCTATAACCACCTTCTTCCTTTTGTGCAGCTACAGCACACAATCTTTCTGCAACAACTTCACCACCACTTGGAACCCTTCAAATGTGTTTGAACAGAGCTTATATCATTTCCAGTCAACATCTCAAGGTGGTGCAACAACAATGATAATAATGCTCTTTAATGAAAACAATATGGATAGCTGTTAAGCCATAACATAAAAGAGAAGATTTTCCTCAGTGCCAAATTGCTTGCATACCGATTTGAGTTTGAAGTTTCCCCACCCCAGTCCACAGCTCCTGATTGATTAGCAGGTATCATTAGACACATGAATTGCTTCACCTAATCAGATGATAAAATATTATTCATGTGATGAATTTATAACCTGAATGCATTCTGAGTGGCATCATCAAATGCTAATTAAATTCCAGACTGTCTTTTTTTAAACTTAATTGGTATCAGGGGAATGTTCTATACATAATTTTGAGTCAAGGAAGAAAACCCCACCATCCTCACAAGATTTCCTTTAATACACATTAAATTGTGTGCTGCCAATTAAGGTACAACTGTCTTCATCCATACATTTCACCAGTATAAGGATATGCTTGCTAATAAGTACAATATGCAATAAGGAAACAGCATAATGAATTGCCTACTGTGATGCCACCTTCTTGCCAGGGTAATAGTTTAAACATGTGTGTCTTTGTGTGCATGTGGATGTGAGTGCCTGAAAAGATGCTTGTTGCAACTACTCCATAAAACCGTGAATGATTCTGGCAACCATGACTTCCCCTACAGTTTAAAAGCAAAGGGCTTGAAAAATACAAACAGTTTTGCTTCCTCTGATCTCTGCCCTCAATCTGCTCACAAGAATACCATAACACTCTTTCAGAACTATTGCTGGTATTAAAAGGAGAAATATCAGGAAGTGATCTGCATCAGAATACAGCTTTGTATGGCCTGCTTTAACATGAGCTAGGGAATGTGGTTTCAGTTATATACAAAGAGTATTAAATATCATAGAATTTCACAGTGGTATCAAGTGATGCCTAGAAAAATATTCTATGCTCAACTTTTGTTGGAAGTTCTGCTGGAATTTGTCAGAAGATGGCCAAAGAATTGCGCCAAATGCCTAGAAAGGACATTTCTATGGACACTATAAGGTTCTCCAGAAAAATACTATGGTATGCTTCAGCAAGAAGCCAAAGGCAGAAATTCTTTCAGGTAAGAAAAATAGGTTCCCAGATTATATAGAAAAATTATATTACATGAAAGGACCTGTAACAGATACTTTCCATAATACACAGCCTACTGTATTAATAGCCCAGTATATATCAGCTGCCGATATATTTCACTTTCCTACAATATGAAATATTACTTCTTTTAAAAAGTAGGTACAGTTATAGTTCAAGGTTCCCATAAAGTAGTTCCTAATGTTTTATTTTTTCTGTATAATTTTTTGATTTATTGAATTTATAGACTACCTTCCAAAATGTTATTCAAGGTGGCTTACAATTGTTTTAAAAAAGATCAAGCTAAAATATTAATTTACAAAAGTTAGAAAAGAAGTACATCATAATAACATTGAAAAATCTAGTTAAAAAGTTAAAACATTTAAAACATAATTGCCACTAAAAAATTAAAACAAAGCACACCACTGCATACAAACATTTTCAGTGGTTCAAAAACATTGTCCTATAACACCAAACACACTATCCTTGCATCCAGTCCAAGGTTGCCTCAATAGAAGATAAGGCATAGCACAAACCAACCCTTGTACCATGCGATATTTTCCCTCCACCATTTAGTGAGGATACCTCTGTGTAAATGTAATAATTAAAAGGTGTCTTTATACCACAAAATGTGAAGTTTTATGTTATTAAGTTGAAATCATAATGGAACCTTTACTATTTAATCAAGATATCAACAGTAAGAAACTCATCTTTTGTACCTATTGAAAGTGTAGTGCTCTTCACGCTAAAGCAAAAGGGTTTCTTTTTCAAATCTGTAGTTAGAGATTCAAACAGTTTGCCCTTCCTTCATATGGGAAGTATCATTCACATTTCTCCATGCCAGCTTTTAGCTGTTACTCCCTTCATTCCTCACCACTGGCAAGGATAGGTAAAGCTGATGAGAAATGGAGTCGAAAAACATCTGAAGGACCACATGTTTGCCAATCATAAAGTAGAGTTTGTTTTGCTCGATGAGGGACAAAGGAAAACATTTTTGATCTAGTAACCATAGAACTGTAATCAAATTAAGACATTCTTCCAAACTTCAAAATACCTCACACTATGCTATACAAAATTATGCTACACTGAATAGGCCATGTTATTAGGCCCCAGAAATGTTTCTATATGTGATGCAGCCTTTTATAATCCCATTTTACATTATGCGAATGAAGCATAATTTACCAAATTGCATTGCTGGGAATCATGCAGACTATATATTACATTTATCATCTGGGGGGTGAGTCCAGTACACTTTCCAAAATGCCTGGTACAGCACACTTCTATTTGCTTAGATAAAAAGTCATTCTCAGGGCTGAAACGTTAAAAGATTTAAACAATTACAAACATTCCTGTGGTTATTACATGCTGTTTCAGAGACTTCCCAACCAAAATACCCTCTCAAATATCACAAGAGATGACTCAAAGTGCCACACAGTCACCTTCAGTCATCCAAAATAACAGTCATGATGGTGCCCAATTGAGCTCCTATCTACCACCTCAAGCTGTACAAATGGAAAAGAATAAATTATTACCAGATGTACAGAGGACAAAATTACAACAACTGGGAGTGTATGAACTTTATAATCCAAGTTGGCATAGATATGATTTTTTTTGCCAAGCACAGTGCAAATTCTTCACAGCAGGCATGAGAATGTAACAGAATTTAGCAATTTCCAAACAGCTTGACTGGACAACTCCATTTGTAGCAGGAAGGAATAACATATTTGCCGTCTTTGTCCATGGACAAGCCCTTCAAATAGGCTTTAGATGGTTTTGCTCGCTCTGTAGGAAGGGGTGATGAGGACCAATTCTATTTACTGTCTGAACAATTTGCCTATTCCATGGGTCATCAAAAGGTTCAATAACATTGTGGGCTGAGATTAAAGGAAAATCTTTGGGAACCATCAGGATTTGACAGGCCAAACTGGCCCCCCAAATGGGTATGATTTTTTAAATCCCTCTTTTATGATAAAGAGAAGTCCTTGTTAACTTTTTAAATGTATGCATGTTTTTGGAGGACCATCTTGTTTTAAAGAATAATTGCTGTGTCTTCTAGGCATTAAGGGGGTGGACTTATTCTCCTTGTTCATCATTTGTCTGGCTTTGTTTTCCAGGAGGCTTTAGAGCAGTGGTTCTCAACCTGAGGGTTCCCAGATGTTTTGGCCTTCAACTCCCAGAAATCCTAACACCTGGTAAACTGACTGGGATTTCTGGGAGTTGTAGGCCAAATCACTTGGAGACCCCACAGGTTGAGAACCACTGCTTTAGGGGCTTCATAGATGGTCTGTGGAAGACACATATGGCCTTGACCTGCATGCTCCTCATTGCTGGTGATGTTATGTGGAGTGGTTTTGAACATTGAAATATGCTCGATAATGGCGAAGTACTGTGAATACACATTCCTCCACAGTGATAACATATAGTTTTTAGATTTTCAGGAGATATTTTAATATTAGATGTAGCTTTGACCTTATTTTTTAACATTCAAAAATGGTTGGAAAATAGAACATTCTCTGTCTCCCCTTTTATTGAAATGGAAGGCCAATATGGCATATGGGAGTTAGGAAGCCTGTCATATGAACTGCAGACAAATATTGACAACAATGAAACATTCCAATATGTATTTCATTCATCTTTCACTTGAAAGGCTTCTTTCATATTGTTCCACTAAAGGAACATATAGATATGGTATGGATTCTACTGTAGAGATAAGGGGGTGACTGAGTTGATATTTTGGGGTGGCCATTTATTTGAATGCTCGACTTGTTGACAAGCAAACGGAAGGAGTTAAGCTGACATTTTACCACTAGAATGAATTTAATTGAACCATAGACATCAGAACTTGGACAATTTATTGAAAATCCTAGTGCATTATCATAATTTACACTTTGGGTGATGGTCATCAGTCAAGTTCTGGAAGGTTGGAGTAGCCACCCCTCAGAGGACCTTAGTGTTTGGTGTGGATTGTACAAAAGAAGATGATCCTTTAGGTAACCCGGACCACAACCATGTAGAGCTTTAAAGGTCAAAACCAACACCTTATACTTTGCCTGGAAACTAATTGGCAGTCATTGCAGTAACTTTAGGATAGATTTAATATGTTCACCCCTAGATGTTCCTGTAACCAGTCTGGCTACCGTATTTTGAACCAGCCGGAGCTTCCAAACTTGGTACAAAGTTAGCCCAATGTAAAGTGTATTGCAGAAGTCCAACCTTGAGGTTAACAGTGCATGCACTACCATCTTTAGGTCCTCCAAATCTAGGAAGGGGTGCAGCTGGCATATCAGCCAAAACTGATAGTAAGCTCTCCTGACCATCGCATTTACCTGGGCTGACATTTGGAGGGACAGATCCAGGAGCACTCCCATGCTGCAAAGACAGTCTTTCAGGGGGAGTGTTACCCCATCCAGAATTGATTGACACACCTCCATCTCTAGATTAGGACCCTTGATGGCAAGCACCTCTGTTTTGTCTGGATTCAGTTTCAATTTGTTTTTCCTCATACAGTCCATTACCTCTTCCATGCATTCATTCAGAGGAGACATGCTATCCTTAATTGAAGCTGTTTTGGAATACACTTAAATACTAATGGTTACTTAGTGTCTGTATTCAAATATGTTTCCTCAAAGTTGCTTATTCTAGGACAGGGGTCCACAAACTTTTTAAGCAGAGGGCCAGGTCACAGTCTTTCAAACTGTTGGAGGGCCGGATTATAATTTGGAAAAAAATGAATGAATTCCTATGCACATACATATTTTCTTTGTAGTGCAAATAACACTTAAAATAATACAATAATTAAAATGAAGAACAATTTTAACAAATAGAAATTTATTAGTATTTCAGTGGGAAGTATGGGCCTACTTTTGGCTGATGAGATAAGATTGTTGTTGTTGTTGTTGTTGTTGTTGTGTGCTTTCAAGTCATTTCAGATTTAGGTTGACCCTGAGTGAGGGCCGGGTAAATGACCTTGGAGGGCCGCATCCGGCCCTTGGGCCTTAGTTTGAGGACCCCTGTTCTAGGATATGTAAACATAGGCTTATAGTTTTAGAGATACTACTGTGCACATATTTTCAGAAGTACCTTGTCAAATTATCAACTTCAAATACCTAGGTAAATGTGAGCAGTGTACCTTAACACTTATTTAAAAATGATTCATTCCCTCCTCTGAGTAGAGTGGCTAAAGGCAAGAGCTTAGTCTATCCTGGAAGAACTTAAAAGAAGCACTGATCCCATCTACTCCCTCCACCATGGTGCTAGTTTTTGAATGCCTAAGCAGTAGTGGCCAGGGATACTTGGCTCCCTGATGCAGTGTTAGTGCTTTCCCCTTTTAGTGGAATGATCCTCAACTTATTCATTAATTTTTGCTCCAAATCTGTCCTCAATGTATAAATGAAGCCAACTTATACATGAGTATTCAATTTAGCTGGAGTTAGTTTTCAACGCAGTTAGTTTTCAATACAGAACTTCAGCCTTAGATATACAGTTGATTTGACTGAAGGCTAGTCATCCATAGATTTGAGATGACTGCACCCAATGGATGAGATTCTGTATCACACAGTGTAAGATAAAAGTTGCACAGCAGGAACTATACTATACCTTTCATTTCAAAAGTCCACTATATCTCACCATCTTCCATTCAGTGGGTGCTGGGGAGCAGAGATTTGAGAAGGATTTGTTTATGTATTCATAGCAAGATGCATTCTGTGCCTGACTATGGGGACGTGTTTCTTTGATATCCATACTCTTCATCCACAAACACCTGGAGATGGGAGTGGTGCAGCTACATGGTGAGTCCTGGAAAGGCTTTGGTTGCTGTGAGGAGCTTCCTCAATGACCAAAATTAATATAGCATACTAGTGTATGTTGGACTTATGCTTATGTGACTTACAGGATGTTAACCAATATATATGTGCTAATGTTGTTCTAAAACTAGTTTAATAGATGCATTTTCACACCTCTAGAAAACAATCCATTTGCTTGATGAATGAGAGAAAAACATTCATGCTTTTCTATGGTAGCGAAAGCTGTGTGATTCCCAATTGCATAAATATAAGGGAATCAGATATGCTATTCTTGAATCTTGTTTAACCCCTGTGGTAATATATTCCACCTGTATGAAGAATTTATATGCCATGAGACTAATGAAAATGTTTTAGGAGTCTCAGAAGGGTGGACTTTGCCAAGAAACTCTTATGCTGGGTAAGTACTTCACTTACACAAGAAGTTTAGAGGCAAGCATGGTATTTTTCAGCTAAAGGACCTTGATTTAAAATTAATGTTGTGTACCAGTTGGAGATCACTGAATGGGGACTTTTAAATTCAAGTACACCTAATTGCAAATGTCAGATTTCCTCAAAACACATCTGTAGCAGACAGCGTCTGCCTCCCCCTGCAAACTCCCTGTCATCCCCCCACCCCATGCCCTTAAGAACAGTTTCTTTCCTGAGTGACCTACATAATGGCAGACTTGCTGCTACAGCTGCAGGGAGCATCTTTTAAGGTAGTGTCAACTGCCAGCCTTATAAGGAAACACCAGTCCCTGGCTGTTAACTTCTCTAGGGATGGTTCTTCAAACCCTACAGCCTTGCATAAAAATGAGGCAATTCCAAGATTCTTATACACATACATGAATGCATGCATACATCCTTCCCTCTGTTAACACATTAACAGCATCACATACACAGTCCTTTCCTTTTCTGTAAAGCCAGCACTGAATTCTGCTAACAGAGAAAGAAAAGAAGCAGCAAACATATGGTAGTATATAAGCTATTACTGATGCAAGCTTTCCAATAGTTTCTGACTTATGAAAACTCTATGGCAAATGTATCATGCCAGTTTCTTGACATGATTTGTTCTGAGGGGTTTGTCTTTGCCTTGCCCGGAGGTTAAGAGATGCGAGATTCCCAAGGTCACCCAGTGGGTTTCCATGGCTGTGTGGTCTAATGTCTACAGCTCACTGGCTCTCACATAAAACACAGCCTTCACCATTTCATGGAGAGACAAAAATGGTGCATATGTGGCCATGCAACATCAGAGTGTGGTCAAGATAGCAAAAAAGTATTAAATGAGGAACAACACACAAAGTGAGGAGACACTTCTGTAGTTTGCTTTTGCCTATGCCTCCCGGGAAGGTCTGCGTTCTCCTTTATCTTTTACCACCACTGAATTAATAGAATGCAGAGTACTTTCACACTTTGAACTTAGATTGTAGAAATGGAAATAAGCAGAGGACAAAGAAGAAGGAGAAGAGAAAAACTGGGACATTTTAAAAGCAGCTGAAAAAAATCATGCCAATTTTTGTAGCCTGGTAGTAACAGGCTACTTAAGAATACCTTACTGAAAATAAAATCCTGCTATTTATGGAACTTTAAGGATGAGCCATAAGCATTTTTGAAGGGAGATTGTATTGAAAAAAGAATAGCTCTACCTAATGTGGTAACCACTAAGTTTCTTTAGGGCTGTCCTGAGAACATGCAAATTATACAGCATATGCAAGATTACATGGTGCAGAAAATTACCACAACAATTCAGTTTTTGCCTGCTATGATGTAATTGCAGTTTTCCTGTTCTCCATTTGTCACCAATATTTCAGCAGGCAAGCAAATGGTGATACATCCAAACAAATGTTTCTGATAATCTCTCTTAACTCCCAAACCAGTTTTCCCCAAGTGTTCACATGGAAGAATTTTTAATAGGGAAATGAAAGATCGTAATATTTGACTTATCACCACCAAGAAGGTAACTACAGCATTTGCAAAATTCTACAAAGTGTTGTTTCTAATTTGGAAAAAAGTGAGGGGAAATGTAAGGTTAAATTCTACCTGTGCACAGTTTACTACTTGCATGTGTTATCATAAATGTGTTGAGTTTTCACATTTTTCTGTGCCTTTTAAAGACCTTTTAGGATTTGTACTGAAATATTTATTTTCTTCAAAAGTGTTTTGCAATTCATATCCTTCCTAAATACATATGTAAGTGTATATCTCGAGATATTCCTAATCAAACCTAAGCACCCATTCCTGAGAAAAAGTGTGCCATTTAACTCTTAGTAGCCATGGACAGGAGTCTTACTGCAGGGAACTGTGGCACAATGTTCAGAGCAATGTGAAATCCAGTGGTTATCTAAATTCCAATTTACACAAATCTTCTCTTCCATAAATATTTTCCAAGTTTGAATTCCTCAAATATCCCCAGCAAAAAAGTTCTATGGACTGGTGAAAACACCAATCTAAGAACACAAACTTGCAAGAAAAGCTGGGACTGGCAGGATAGGTAGATCTTTGCAGCAGTATTATTGTATTAGCATTGACAACTGGCACATATTTATGAAGCACAGTGCAAAGCTCTTGCCAAAGAATGAGAAAGCCTACATTCAGATCCTGATGATTCATGAATTAATTTAGGTTTTATTTTAGACCTCCCTGTCCCTGAGCCACTGGCCAGTTTAAACATCTTTGTTCAAAACACAGCACACTCACTGTTCCTGTTAGCAAAAGGGGTAATTGTTTGCTTCCTTCCTTGGTTTCCTAGTTGTGGTGTCAACCTACCAGGTGTAGCACTGTTGTTCTTCTTCAGTTGAAAGAGAAAGAGAGGAGAGTAAAGGAAATGGAAGGGAAGGGAAGATTGAAGACAAACTTTTTTAAAAAACCATACTAACTCTGAACCCAGCTCTGAAAGACTTCACGATGCACAAAGACTTCCAGTAAATATCCCATGTTTTTTGCCCTTAACCTTTGCTTTAAGCAAAGTTGGTTATCTTCACTCTGCTTTAAGCAAAGTTGGAGTACACTCCAGAGTTTACAGGAAAGTCCTGAGTATTCTGAGGCATTGCAGCCATCTGAACAGCTGGATTGGATCTATTTTTGCCTGATCTTCTATCCACAGGGACACCAACACCATTGCTGCTGTCAAGCACAGTGGAAAGGGATATCCATCTCTATATTGCCACTGCTGTGTCCCACCAAACACAGAGCCCCCCACAAGCACCTGGTCACTGTAGTCACATCTGCTGGACTGAGAATGGAAGACAAGGGGATATGGTTTCAGTCCAGCTGAACTGTTTGCACACCAATGTGTTGCTACAAAGGCTGCTGTGATGCGTCCTATGTGTCTGGCTGCCTCACAGTCAATAAAGGACAAATTAAGAACATAATGCTCCAGACTGGTTCCAGGTTAAGTGTCCTGTATCACCTTTTTTCTATATCCTGATACTCAGTTTCTACTTTATGACGGGTTTGGATCTGTTCAGCTGCTTTAGAAGATTGGGTTTACATGTATGGTAGAACAAGAAACAATAGAATTCTGCATTAGGGATCTGCTTGGGAAGAATTCAACTTGAAACTCTGGGTTGCCAATCAGAGTTGAGTAGATGGACAACTAGCCTCAGTGTAAACAGCAATCTGTGTTCCTACCTGGTAGTAAACCATAGTGCACTTACAGGTACTTGTTTCTGAGTAAAACTATTTAGAATTATGCCACAAAACCTTTATTTTCAACAACAAAAATAAGCATTCTAAATTCCATTTATTTCCACTTCTATTGAAATTGGCAGAATAGGGAAAATAGTGCTTATACTTGCATAGATCATGTTTTTGATTTGATGATAATTACCAGAGAAAATTATCACTCACAGGAGCCATTCAGTCTTTCCCTCTGCTTTCAACTGTTTCCAAAGGAAGGAATGAGCTGGTTTGGGAAAAGCGAACTGAAATCCAGAAAAGGCCGCTGTTTGAGCAACAGCTTGTGTAACTGCTTATACAGGTTGGTCTCCTATTTTTCTCTTCCATTTCTTTTACTCTCTAAACATTCAGTGTTGTTACATATGACTAAATGAAAGATTAGTGTTTCACACAGTTTCTAACTGCAACAGAAGCCCCAATAGTTTGTGACATAGGCATGAAATTTCCCATTTGAAAGTGCCTGCAGTGATGACTGGAATTCAGCAGAAAGCAAATCCTACTTTCCCATGCAGCATTGTTTATACCCCATCCACTGGGGCTTGCTTCGCAATGAAGGTGTAGTTAAGCAACCCTGTGCGATGTTACTCCAGATAGTCCTTTGTGGAATACATTCTGCTGATTATGGGAAAATCTTGTGGAAAACACACAAACTCATTTAATTCTGGGAATGCAGTCCATGAATTTAACACAAAGATGCCTCAAACCTAATGTATCTTTAAAAGTCACATGCATCACACCTCAAAGCTTTGGGTAGACTTCAGATCTACCCCATGCCAACAATATACCCAGGATCCAAAGGCCTTTTGAAGAACTTAGGCACATTCTGTAAGGATTCATTTGATCACGAACTGCTTTTGTAAAGCTACATCAATTTTAGAAGAATGTTTTCATAAGGCATGTGTGAGGTGGTGGTTCTGTTCAAATATATTAAGGCCATAACCATAACACAATTCTTTGGAACCCTGTTCTTACATTTGGTTTCTGCAAATGAAACATAAACCAGAGTGTTTCCATTTACATTTCTCCCAACTTTATTACAAAAAGCTTACAGCTGACATTTTTATGGCTTTGATACATTTGCAATTTGGATACTTTATCTTCCCTCAACAATCAAGGCTTTCTATACTTGGAATAGCAAATCTGATTTCAAAGAAAAATTATGATGGCTTGCCCTGGACCATATTTAAAATGTCCCTTTCAAGAAGCAATACCAAGGAATTGATCTACTGATCTACGGTACTTGGTTTCCAATTAAGCAACAAAAATAACATGTTTGACATTTGAATTTAACTGACACTTGTGTGAAAGGCTCAAGGCTGGTCTTCAATGTCTTTCTGGTTTTTAATAAAGCTAATTGAAATCATCCCCTCAAAGGAAAACTTTTGGACAGATAAGTGAGTAAACAGCTTGAATCCCAATCCCTGTTCAGTTACTCTAATTATCTGGTATGGCAGATAGTGTTTCTGAATCAGAACTGCCACTAAAAATCAAATCTCAAGGTTAAAAGTAAGAGAGGAATGGGTCTTTGATGCTTCTCCCTTGATGAAAGAAAGAACCCAAACTCTGCCTACAGATTTTTAAATTTTATATAATCAACTGTCCAGAAAATCCTCTCATTAGTTTCCAGAAAGTTAGTCATTTAGCCTGGACAGCAAAAGTGTTCTGTGGTCTTGTATAAATAAACAATTTTAAAATGGCATATGTTTTCATGAGCTAGTGCTCACATTCAAAATTTGGCAAAGTTACTATAAAAGATAATTTAGCGACAATTAGTGTTCCAAGGAGAGCCACCATGGTGTAGTTTATTGGATTATGATTCTGGAGACCATGGTTCATGGAAACACACTGAGTGGTCTTGAGCAAATCATACTCTCTCTGCCTCAAAGGGAGGCAAGGACCCCCCCCCCCCCCCTTGAAAAAATCTTGCCAATGATAGAGCCACCATAAATTGGAAATAACTGAGAAGCATATAGTGCCAAGGGTTCCAAGGTCTAGCTCTAGCCTCTGGATGCAAATGTATTACAATGGACTACAGTGAAAGGTTAGTTCCACCTAGTGTGGATGGATCCATTGAAACTTTGGGAAGTGCTGATATACAATGTTCCCACTGATTCAATAAGGCTACTCTGATTGAAACTAAGAATTGGATTTATGCAATTTGCTACTAATTGCCATGTTTTAAATAGAAATTCCCTTTTTCAGATTCACTAAAACAATGATTTTAGTTAATCTGTTCATAATACATTGTCCTTCCATGGATCATATTATCATCTCATCACGTAGAACTTGCATAAGGACATCCAGTGGGTTTCTATGGCCAAGTAGGGATTTTAAGCCTGATCTCCCACAGTAATAGTCCAACATTCAAATCACTCCATCACACTGGCTCTCCCAACAGAAAAATAAAAGGTAAAGGTAGTCCCCTGACCTTAAGTCCAGTCATGTCTGACTCTGGGGTGTGGTGCTCATCTCCATTTCTAAGCCGAAGAGCCAGCGTTGTCCGTAGACACCTCCAAGGTCATGTGGCCGGCATGACTGCATGGAGCGCCGTTACCTTCCCGCCGGAGCGGTACCTATTGATCTACTCACATTTGCATGTTTTCGAACTGCTAGGTTGGCAGAAGCTAGGGCTGACAGCGGAAGCTCACGCCGCTCCCCGGAATCGAACCTGTGACCTTTCGATCAACAAGCTCAGCAGTTCAGTGCTTTAACCCACTACACCACCGGGGGTTCCAACAGAAAAATACATGCAGTTAAATATTTTTAAAGGGTACTTTCTAAGCATTGCCTTTTTGACTGCTACCACTGCAGGGCACACATCTAGGGAAATGCAACAGAGAAAAGTAACAGTTTTGGGTCAGAATGTCACAAGATGCCATTATTTAAATAATCCAAATGTCTTAAATTGTCGTGTGGTTTGTAGTTGGTAACAACCCATGCTTATTAACAGCCATAGCAAAAAGGCTTTCAATAAACTATTCTGAGTAACACAAAATAATAATAACTAATAGTAAATTTTATTTGTACCCTTCCACCATCTCCCTAAAGGGACTCAGGGTGGCTTACAAAGCACTCTAAAGTGCCATACATAAAATAAAACAATACATAGAACTGAAAACAATAAAAACATGAAATTACAATCACCCACACATAAATCGCCCACACAAATGCCCATATGTATAAAATCACATAATAAAATTGAAATACATAAAATGCGGGCATAACTGCAGATAAAAACTGGTTGTTTTTGATTAACGAAGGGAAAATGAAGTCTAGTAATCTGGATTTGGATAACCTGAATAATAAATGATAACTCATATGAGTAAGGTACATTGGAAAATGCAGCAAATCCCTAACTTGACTGGTAAAATTGAATGCTAAGTAATTCTTTAGTATATTTACTGTGAAAGGGCAATGCTTAAGAAAATTATGTCAGCCATTTATATCCACCCAAAGCAATGAATATTCAGTGAATTTAGCAGTTTTGTTCATGCAAGCCATAAACTGTTGAGGGACCTTCTGTTGAAGCCTCTAAGTCCTGTTTATATGTGCCTTCAAGCCACCTGTCGATGTATTGTGATCCCACAAAACACTCAGAGGTGATTTTGCCACTTTCTTTCTATGAAATATAACCTATAATACTAGGTCTTCAATCCATGTCCTCTCCAGAGCTTCAAGGTCAGATATAATTTGGTGCATTTAGGGACAATATAATAAAACAGCTCTACTTCTATGGCAGAAAATGGGTAGTTACTGAGCTGCTACCTATTTTCTACTTCTGGTTTGGAAATCTATTAAAAATATTTATTCAGCTGTGTCTCCACAGTGGTTCGCTTACCTCAGTGACTTTTAATTATCTGCACTAAGGGTGAGGAATGCAACAAACATCCTTGAGAAGAATTGGCAAATGTTGAGGCAAAGGACAGGACACCATATACACATTACCATAAAAAGGAAACAAATCATGGAAAAAGATAGCAATATGTAGACATAGTATAATTTAAATAGAAATGCAGATCATCTCATCACTGACTATGGCCAAGTGGCTACTCCATTTGTTCTCCAAACTATTGATAACACAGACAAGTTTCTGCTTTCCATTATGTTTCTTTGGAAAGAAATTTATTGGTGACATATGTGAGCATGACCTTACACAAGCAGTTCACCTTAACCCCAATGGGATCAAGCAGGGCTGGGCCCAGTTCCATCCCTTTTCACAACCCAAAAGAGTAACTGAAGCTGTCCACAGTGACTACTGGAAAGTTGTCACCACCCTACGTTGACCCCGAGGAAGGTGATAATAACAATTGTATCTACACTGTAAAATTAATGCAGATGGACATTACTTTAATTGTCATGACTCAATATTATGTAATCCTGGGATTCATAGTTTGGTGAGGCACCAGCACTCTTTGGCAGAGATTATTAAAGACATTGTAAAGCTACACACCAAGAGATTCCACAGCATTGGACAATGACAGTTAATATGATGTCAAACTGTCTTAACTCAACAGTATAGAACAGAGTTTCTCAAACTGTGCTCCTCCAGATGTTTTGAACCTCAGCTCCCACAATTCCTAACATCTGGCAAACTGGCTGGGATTTCTGGTAGCTGAAGTCCAAAACACTCGGAGTAGCACAGTTTGAGAAACACTTGTGTAGATGCATGTAACAAGAACACTGGAATCCAGAGGGACAAAAGAAGCTGTCTATATGAACACACACTCCTTAAGAACTAAACTACTCTGAAGAGAACAGAGGCCATGTTGGTTCACATTGCTTTTCTTATGAGTTTTGGTAGAATCTATGGATGTTATCACACCAGGCTGTTGTTTCACATCATGTTGTTAAAGCAAACATGAGCATATCAGTGACATACTAGTTTGAAAACAGTCACACCTGTCTACATTCACATTGAGCCCCTAGGCTTTGCTTCTCATCTCCTCTCCTGTCTTATTTCTTTTTCCCTTCTCCACTTTCCTTAGGTTTTGCAAATCAGATCTTCTCACCTTTAAAAGACTTTGAAAAAAGCCAAAGAAGCAGATGCAAGTCCCGTTCTTTCATATATTTTTTTCACTATCTGAATACTCCTCACTTTATCAAAGAGGACAACTCTTCTAGCAGTTAGAGAAGACAAGGAGAGGGGAGAGTGTGGAGCCAAAGGTGTTGCGTTAAAAAAACATTTCCAGTGTGTGTGTGTGGGGGGGGGGGGGGCAATCCAAGCCCACTTTGAAAAGCTTCCCTTTTCCTTCCCAGTGACTCACTCTTCCTTATGCAAAACCAATTCTAGCTTGCTTAGGAATAGCAAAAGGGAGGGGGGAGGCAGAGGAGGAGGAGAATCACTCCTCTCATTCAAGCAGTGATATTGGGAGCCATTGGTACTTTTTCCCCATCAATGAAAAGGTGTGCTCATTTGTTAAATGCAAAGCAGTGACCGGAGAGATGCAACAGCATGTGATAAGTACTGGCTGTAATTGTAATTTACCATCCTCATGTGATAAAGTCCTATATCTCAGTGAGTAAAGTGGAAAGGAAAGTTATGCACAATAGGGATAAATCACCCAGTAAAAATACCTATTGTGCATACTAATATCTGTATGCTGACCAAAACCATTTAGAATGCAAAAGAACAATGTTAATCAGCAAGCTGCCTACCAAAATGGTATGTGCCAGGCACAACTGGTTCGTAACACGGCATCCCATGAGATTAACATCTCTGGCTTAGAAAGAAGTTAAAGACTCTTGAGACTATGCAACACCTTAAAAAAGATATGCAAAAGCGGCAGTGTTAGCCCTAATGGGGGGAAAAATCTATAATAGTGTAATGACTTTGGTGGAGGAGTGACAGTCTGCTATAATGGGAGCAACAGAGTTTTATGGTATGCCTTGTCCACTAACATATTTTGTTTGATGTAATCCTTCAGTAACCCCAGCCTATACATTATTGTGGATTTCATCTACATGGGCTAAAGGCAACCAGTTTATGATAAAATATGTCAGTTTTGAAGCTCTCATAACATTCTTTTTCACATTTGTTGTTATTGTTCTTCAAAGCATTTTCTAAGGTCCAAACTGAGAAGGGAAGGAAAATATGTGCTGTGCATGACAGCGGGGTTAAACAATAATGTGAACATAGGGTTTTAAGCACACCTGTTTAACATTTGTTTTCCAGCTGTTAACCTGATCCTGCCCACACTTTACTGAAATAGCATGAAGTCCCCCTTTTAATCCCAGTTATTTCAGGATTTTTAGCCATATGTAGAAGGGCCCTGAGAAGTCACTGAATGGATTTTAATGGGATTAGATCCTGTGCAGGGATCCAATCCTTAATCTCCAGAGTGATAGTCCAACACTCAAATTACTATGCCGTGCTTGCCCTCATTATTAATACTTTATTACATAATTATTCTCAACATTACTGAGAAAATAATGGAAAAATAGGTGTTCACTTCCCACATCTCCTTATCAGGTAGGATTTCCCCAAAATTGGTGGGAGGGGAGGAGTTTATAACCCTGAGGATATTAAATTCTCATATCTGCATGATATGCTTTAACAGAATGAGAGAGGAGGGGTCTTTAGATCTTAAAATGAGGTTCTAGAAGCAGATGCAATAGTTTTGGGTACCCTAACAATACTAAAGACAGATATCTAAATACCCCAGAGGCACTACATCATGGATCCTAAGGAGGACCAATCCTGGTTAGTAATTGGGTGAGGGTAATGCCAAAGTCTACCAGGTGCTGCAAGCTATATTTTAGAGGAAGGAGTTGACGAAACCATCTGTATTTTTTTTTTGCCTACAAAACCCTTATAAATTAATAGAGTTGCTATCATAGGTGACTTGAACACACACACACCATCACCTAATAAGAAATCAGCTGGGTGGCATGTGAATGCTAAAGAGCCCTTCAAAAATAGTAAAATAAATGGCTTAAAATGAGAAATGTTTCAAGATAAAAAGGGAAACTAAAATAAACACAGTAGATGTATCAAAATACCATTGTGGAATGACAGCTGCAGAAGCATGGCTAAGGGCTCTTCCATACAGGGCCTATATCCTAGGATCTGATCCCAGGTTTTCTGCTTCAAACTGGATTATATGGTCCATGCTGCGAGATAATCTGGGATAAACAGAAAACCTGGGATCACATCCTGGGATATATGGCCTGTCTGGAAGGGCCCTTAGTCTTACATTGGAAAGTATGAAAACAAAGTATGTGCAGAAATATAACATACGCATTTAATTCTGTAGAATCCAAACATTAGGATTTGGAAGGTTTCTAGCTTTGTCTTATTTTTTTGGTGCTACTTTAAAACATATTCTTCTTTGCATAAAAAAATTAGAAAATCACTAGCTACACAACTCTTAGCAGTCTATCAGAAGTTCAGGAGGGAAAACAAAATATCAGACTTTTCTCCTGAAAAACATGTTAGCTTGCAAAACAGCAATAGTGGAGTTACTCACAGAGTCGGCTCCAGACCGTGAAACAATTGTATAGGACAGAAAAGCTACATCATAGTTAATGGTTACACTAAGCCTTGTTCTGTCTGGAACATAATGTGAGATTTAGAAAATACAATTAATATGTAATAATCTTTCACTGGTCCTTCTGTCAAATATGATTTGTTCTGGTATGGTCTCTAGATTAATATTTTTAGTTTTTTGCCAATTGCCTTCTTTTGTTTGCTTCTACAACATGCAGAGAAGTTTCCTCTTGAAGTGTCACAAACAAACAATTTTGGTGAATTATTTGTCAGCCAGGAGAAATAAAGTTGCTCTCCTTTTCTGCACTGATCCTATCTGTGTGATTTACAGCTTTGAAATGGATTCTCCAATGTCTCTCTTCTATAACTAAGGAACCAATTCATCGAGAAGAGCTTAAAATAAGGTCACAATGAACACATAATTATTAGGCAACTTAGTTTGGGCTTTCCACAGAAGTTGAGGAAGCAGGAACCCATTTTGTTTCCTTCTGCTTCAGGGTAAGCTTTGTTTGAATTTAACAGCTTTCAGGGCTGCTTTCTTTGAGAGGCGGGGCTTCCTGAGTTTAAAAACTAACTGCTGAGAGGCGGGGCTTCCTGGTTATCCTATATAAACCAGTGTCTGAACCCAAGGGGCAGCTGGGCTTTCCACAGAAGTTGAGGAAGTAGGAACCCATTTTGTTTCCTTCTGCTTCAGGGTAAGCTTTGTTTGAATTTAACAGCTTTCAGGGCTGCTTTCTTTGAGAGGTGGGGCTTCCTGAGTTTAAAAACTAACTGCTGAGAGGCAGGGCTTCCTGGTTATCCTATATAAACCAGTGTCTGAACCCAAGGGGCAGCTGGGCTTTCCACAGAAGTTGAGGAAGCAGGAACCCATTTTGTTTCCTTCTGCTTCAGGGTAAGCTTTGTTCCAATTTAACAGCTTTCAGGGCTGCTTTCTTTGAGAGGCGGGGCTTCCTGAGTTTAAAAACTAACTGCTGAGAGGCGGGGCTTCCTGGTTATCCTATATAAACCAGTGTCTGAACCCAAGGGGCAGCTGGGCTTTCCACAGAAGTTGAGGAAGCAGGAACCCATTTTGTTTCCTTCTGCTTCAGGGTAAGCTTTGTTTGAATTTAACAGCTTTCAGGGCTGCTTTCTTTGAGAGGCGGGCTTCCTGAGTTTAAAAACTAACTGCTGAGAGGCGGGGCTTCCTGGTTATCCTATATAAACCAGTGTCTGAACCCAAGGGGCAGCTGGGCTTTCCACAGAAGTTGAGGAAGCAGGAACCCATTTTGTTTCCTTCTGCTTCAGGGTAACCTTTGTTTGAATTTAACAGCTTTCAGGGCTGCTTTCTTTGAGAGGCGGGGCTTCCTGAGTTTAAAAACTAACTGCTGAGAGGCGGGGCTTCCTGGTTATCCTATATAAACCAGTGTCTGAACCCAAGGGGCAGCTGGGCTTTCCACAGAAGTTGAGGAAGCAGGAACCCATTTTGTTTCCTTCTGCTTCAGGGTAAGCTTTGTTTGAATTTAACAGCTTTCAGGGCTGCTTTCTTTGAGAACTCATACACTCAGTAACCTATACTTTCACCCCTGCATACAGACAACAACATCAAACACACACCAAGAGCATTAGCAACCTCCAGATGGAACAAACACGGAAACTTCCCATCTCATGCACAAGCTGTGGCATGTTCAGCTTTTTCACACTACAATTACTCAATTACATCTGCCCCAAGTGTACACAGATCACTCGCATGGAACACAGGATACGACAACTCGAGGACCGTATTAAGACCCTTAAGGACATTCAGGAACTTGAGCTCTTCTTAGACACCACTCACCACACTGGCCTAGACACGCAGCCCATATCACACCAACATTACGGGGAGGCTCAACAGAACAGCACCTCAGATGTGGACAACCCTCAGGCTTGGAGAAATGTCACCCTTAGAAGGACACATAGGACCCAGAAGCCTCCTCAGAATACCTCCGCTCAGCTGCAGTTACACAATAGATTCCAAATTCTCACACAACTAGCACCTGACCAAGAAACACAACATATTGGGGAAGACCAGAATGGCTTAGATACTGATCAGTGGCTCATCCTTGATCAGTGTGCGGGGGATAGCCCTGACAGGGACAACACTTCACAACATTCACACTTGCACAATCCTGCAGGTGTACCATCCCCAACCATAGACCAGGAGCAACAGGAACACATACAGGAGAACCATAGGCTCTCGGACGAATCTCAATGGATTGTCCTTGACGAATGCACCGGGGATGTCGAGGAGGAGGACAACACTTTTCACCTACACAATTCACACCAACAGGATCACTTTTCTGGAGACCTACACACTACATTGCACAAAAGGGGCGCTGTCATTCCTGAAAGTAAACAGGTCTTGGTAGTAGGCGACTCCCTCCTTAGAGGAACGGAAGCTGTCATTTCCAGACCAGATGGGATGGCTCGAGAAATATGCTGCCTACCGGGGGCAAAAATACACCATATCACTCAGAGGCTCACCAGGCTCCTAAAGCCCTATCACCGTCCTCCCCTCATGTTGATTCATGTAGGAACCAATGATACTGCAAGGCATACGTTTCAAAAGATCACAAATGATTTTCGAGCTCTAGGAGCAATGCTAAAAGAATGTAATGTACAGGTGGTCTTTTCATCCCTCCTCCCTGTTGTAAGACACAGACCCACAAGAGCCAGAAAAATAGTACAGGTCAATGACTGGCTTAGAAAATGGTGTCAGGAGGAACGCTTTGGCTTCCTCGACCATGGCCTGCTATTCCAGGAGGATGGCCTACTGGCAAGGGATGGGGTGCATCTCACACAAGTAGGAAAACACTTTTTTGCTCACAGACTCGCAAACCTCATTAGACGCACTTTAAACTAGGTCCACCGGGGGAGGGGGACAACAGCCTTGCGAACGCTACTTTACCCATAATGTCTGGGAATCGCCAGAAGGCTAAACGGAGGGCTGCACAAACACAACAAGGACCACGTACCAAAAGCACAATAATCCCAATTAAACAGCTCAAGGGAAGATCCCAGGGGCTCACATGTCTTTACACTAATGCACAGAGCATGGGAAATAAACAAGACGAACTCCAACTTCTAGCACAACACCACAAATATGATATCATAGCCATCACTGAAACCTGGTGGGATGACTCCTATCGCTGGAATGTAGATATCGAGGGGTATAACCTCTTTCACAGAAACCGAACAAAGGGGAGAGGAGGCGGAGTAGCCTTATATGTCAAAAACTCTTATGCTGCAGAAGAAATTCAAGACAGCAATCTGGGAAACCAGCTTGAAATCATCTGGATAAGAATCAAGGGAACTGGGACTCAAAAAGATGTCGTTGTAGGCGTCTACTACAGACCCCCAAGCCAGGAGGAAGATCTTGATGAAGTCTTCTGCCAACAGTTGACCAAACAGGCACAGAAAAGAGAAGTAGTAGTCATGGGCGATTTCAACTATCCCGATATTTGCTGGAAAACAAACTCGGCCAAGAGTACAAGGTCCAACAAATTCCTCGCTTGCCTTGCAGACAATTTCATGGTCCAGAAGGTAGAAGAGGCAACAAGGGGATTGGCTACTCTTGATCTCATCCTAACAAATGCGGAGGACCTGATCGATGCGGTCGAAGTGGTAGGATCCTTAGGGGCAAGTGACCATGTGCTCCTGCAATTTGAGGTACAAAGGAAGGCCGAAACTAAGACAAGTCAAACCCGCATTTTGGACTTGAGGAGAGCTGATTTCCAAAAAATGAAGGAAACGCTGAGCAGCATTCCGTGGACACAGATACTAAAAGACAAGGGAGCTACGGATGGATGGGAACTTCTCAAGAGTGAAATACTCAAGGCGCAATTGCAAACCGTGCCAACAAAGAGAAAAAATAGGACAAGTGCAAAGAAGCCAGAATGGATGTCCAAAGAACTTCTAACTGTGCTAAGACACAAAAGAGACATGCACAAGAAGTGGAAAAAGGGAGAAATCACCAAAGAAGAATTCAAACAAATAGCCAACACCTGTAGGGAAAAGGTCCGCAAAGCTAAAGCAAAAAACGAGCTCAGACTTGCCAGGGACATTAAAAACAATAAAAAGGGATTCTTTTCTTATGTCAGTAGAAAAAGGAAAAACAAGGAGGCGATAGGACCTCTTTGAGGAGAAGATGGGGCAATGCTGACAGGGGATAGGGAAAAGGCAGAACTACTTAATGCCTTCTTTGCCTCGGTCTTCTCACAAAAAGAGAGTCTTCAACCTCAGCAAGATGGAGTGGATGAGGGATTGGAGGACATCCAACCCCAAATTGGGAAAGAAGTCGTCCAGGAATACCTGGCCGCTCTTAATGAGTTCAAGTCCCCAGGACCAGATCAACTACACCCAAGAGTATTGAAGGAACTAGCGGAAGTCATTTCGGAACCATTGGCAACCATCTTTGAGAGTTCTTGGAGAACGGGAGAAGTTCCAGCAGATTGGAGGAGGGCCAATGTGGTCCCAATCTTCAAGAAGGGAAAAAAGGACGACCCAAACAACTACCGTCCGGTCAGCCTCACGTCGATACCGGGCAAGATTCTGGAAAAGATTGTTAAGGAAGTGGTCTGCAAACACTTAGAAACAAATGCAGTCATCGCTAATAGTCAACATGGATTTATCAAAAACAAGTCATGCCAGACTAATCTGATCTCTTTCTTCGATAGAGCTACAAGCTGGGTAGATGCGGGGAATGCCGTGGATGTAGCGTACCTGGATTTCAGTAAGGCCTTCGACAAGGTCCCCCATGACCTTCTGGCAAGGAAACTAGTCCAATGTGGGCTAGGCAAAACTACGGTGAGGTGGATCTGTAATTGGTTAAGTGGACGAACACAGAGCGTGCTCACTAATGCTTCCTCTTCATCTTGGAAAGAAGTGACAAGTGGAGTGCCGCAGGGTTCCGTCCTGGGCCCGGTCCTGTTCAACATCTTTATTAATGACTTAGATGAAGGGCTAGAAGGCATGATCATCAAGTTTGCAGACGACACCAAATTGGGAGGGATAGCCAATAGTCCAGAGGACAGGAGCAGAATTCAAAACGATCTTGACAGATTAGAGAGATGGGCCAAAACTAACAAAATGAAGTTCAACAGTGACAAATGCAAGATACTCCACTTTGGCAGAAAAAATGAGATGCAAAGATACAGAATGGGGGACGCCTGGCTCGAGAGCAGTACGTGTGAAAAAGATCTTGGAGTCCTCGTGGACAACAAGTTAAACATGAGCCAACAATGTGATGTGGCGGCAAAAAAAGCCAATGGGATTTTGGCCTGCATCAATAGGAGCATAGTGTCTAGATCTAAGGAAGTAATGCTACCCCTCTATTCTGCTTTGGTTAGACCACATCTGGAATATTGTGTCCAATTCTGGGCACCACAATTCAAGAGAGATATTGACAAGCTGGAAAGTGTCCAGAGGAGGGCGACTAAAATGATCAAGGGTCTGGAGAACAAGCCCTATGAGGAGCGGCTTAGGGAACTGGGCATGTTTAGCCTGAAGAAGAGAAGGCTGAGAGGAGATATGATAGCCATGTATAAATATGTGAGAGGAAGCCACAGGGAGGAGGGAGCTAGCTTGTTTTCTGCTTCCTTGGAGACTAGGACACGGAACAATGGCTTCAAACTACAAGAAAGGAGATTCCATCTGAACATTAGGAAGAACTTCCTGACTGTGAGAGCCGTTCAGCAGTGGAACTCTCTGCCCCGGAGTGTGGTGGAGGCTCCTTCCTTGGAAGCTTTTAAACAGAGGCTGGATGGCCATCTGTCAGGGGTGATTTGAATGCAATATTCCTGCTTCTTGGCAGGGGGTTGGACTGGATGGCCCATGAGGTCTCTTCCAACTCTTTGATTCTATGATTCTATGATTCTATGAAAAGAGTGTGACTACTCAGGAGAGAAAAGGAATATTAAAAATGAAATCACTTCTGTTTGCTTTTGGTGCAGGAACTAATTTGGGGGGGAAATGACAAGCCATTGTAGCTGCTCCTGTTTCTTTTCCTTTCCTTAAAAAAATCAATCAATTGGTGCAAAGGTTCAGTACATATTAGTGGAGAAAAATGGGATATGTGCTTTGCTGAACTTTGAAGTAACCTTGCAGTGTTTAAGTAGCCAGCCAGTGGATGTCACTGTTGCTCCACACCATCAACAGGAAGCACGGCTGGCTTGAGATTAGAACTGTGTGTATAGGGAACTAGACAGTAAACATTCTTGCCATAGCAGGGAACTCTGACATTAAGACAACAACAGTCAGATGAAGATAAGATGGATCAAACTATCGAGTCTAACATCTTGGTTCCAATGGTAGCCAGCTGGATTCTCCAGAATGAAGTTGTGAAGAAAATAGCCCTCACTTTATTCTGGAGCAATAACCGATACTTGGGTGCACATTGCCTTTGAGTATGGGGATTCTGTATGTGAAGAGCAATAGCCACAGACAGACCTTTCTCCTGTCTAATGCCCTTGAAAAGTCGTGCCATATATATTCACAACGAACTCTGTGAAAATTCATCATGAATGATACAAAAAGCCTTTCAATGACGAAGATCTCTACATACTGAAGCTCTGCTTATCATGTAAAATTACATCGTTTGCATACTTGATCACTTGTAAAAGAAGATATATCTATTATAATTTACACTGGCCATGCTGAAGAGATGAGTCTGACATAATTAAAACCCAACATTAAAAGAAAAAAAACAATGGTGTAAATTATTTAATGATTTTCATTTGAAATGTTTATGTTATCAAGCACCAGGTCAGCTCTTTTCTCCCTTATCTTGTGGTTCAAAGATAATTGTAGTTATTTTTTATTTTATTTTTTAAGAAAAAAGCATTTGGCTGACAGATTTATAATGCTGAAAATGACACGAAGATTATCTAATCTTACTGGTTTGAGTTTGCTCCATTAACATAAATCTACCATAGCCATACAAATCAATCTACATGTTCCTTATTTGGGTTGCTGTAAGTTTTCTGGGCTGTATGGCCATATTCCAGAAGCATACTCTCCTGACATTTTGCCCACAACTATGGCAGGCATCCTCAGAGATTGTGAGGACCTCACTACCTCTGAGGATGCCTGACATAGATGTGGGTGAAATATCAGGAGAGAATGCTTCTGGAACATGGCCATACAGCCCAGAAAACTCACAGCAACCCAGTGATTCTGGCCATCAAAGCTTTCGACAACACATTGCTCCTAATTAGTTCTGACCAAGTAAAATATACAGCAACGCTGAGTAGAACCTGGGAGGTTAACAAGTAGTGATATTCAGATGAAAGAGAGGCCCTTCCACACAACCCTATATCCCAGAATATCAAGGCAGAAAATCTCACATTATCTGAGTATGGACAAAGGTAACCCAGTTCTAAACAGATAATGAGGGATTTTCTGCCAAAGGTGCATGCCATACTGACTCCAGGCTGCTTGGAAAAAAAGGGGGGAAAGGAATGATCAATTTTAGCCAGGGGCATGAATTTGTCCCTGGTTAACTACACAGGCTTAAAGGAATAGGAAGCAAATATATAAAGTCGCCATTTTAGAACATCAATATTTCACAGATCAAAACCTAGGTGATAGAGATATTGAGGAAGAACACATAAAGCAGGAAAGACTAGCATTTGGGTCTTGTTGGAATCTACAGGAAAGGACAATATTCTGCCTCTGCCTGTTATTTCTTTCTAATGCATTACTGAAATTTATGTAAACAATTCCCTCTTCTACACTGCCATCTAATATAGATTATCAAAGTAGATAATCCACATTATCTGCTTTGAACTGGATTGTATGAGTCACACTGCCATATAATCCAGTTCAAAGCAGATAATCTGGATTTTAGTTGGCTGTGTAGATTGGCCCTTTTCTTTCAGCAGTCCAATCTGTTTCTGAGAAATTAAACAGGAAAAATGGTTGCTACAACAAACTGCTCAACCCTGCATGTTATTGTAATTGCAAGACTGAACTTTTATTATTAAAGAGCTGAACATGAGACCCAGACTGAACATGAGACCTAGTTTGAAATTGCTGGCCTTGGATAGTCTCTCACCGTGCCTGTTTTTGCCTGACTGAGTATTGTGAAGGAAGCCCTCATTTTGCCTGCCTCACAGGAATGCTGACATTGAAATGGTATTTTTCTCCAATAAACTGCAACGACACAATCCCTGACTCTTGAGCCCTATTGTCTCCAGGATATAAAAGCTATGCTCATTGAATTGAAATATACATGTATCAAAAATGACACTTTTAATTCAATCAGTTTTCTAATTGGGCAGATGCTATTAGCCAATAAAGTCAAAAGAAGGATGAGATCTTTCTGTCTTAATGAGGGATTTTGTTTTGCATCTTTAAGGATAATTACTCATAGAATATATGACCATAAACCTAGCATTTAATTTAAATGCCTGCAGGCTGAATCCATGGCAAACTGGATTTCACCCTTATTTTTGTGTCTCTCTTTTTAAAATCTTCATTCAGAATTCTTGTTTCTTTTGTACCTCTCAAAATTCAGTTTACATCAAGCTTGACAGACTAAAGCATATATTATTCACATCAGTGTCACTGTGTGACATTGATGGAATGCTTCCTAGGACTATTCCCTCTCCTTGAAGTTTACTCAGCAGGAGAAGGACTGCCTGGCAGCAGCATTAGTGGGGCGGGACACGCAAGAGCAAGAGAGGTATCACTATCTGAGTATGCATACAAGCAAGTCACTATCTGAGTAGTAATGCAAGTAAAGATAACACAAGTTAGCTAAAATGGGAATTAAATGACCCATCATTGAACAACTATTTAAGAATAAAAGTTTAAAAAAATGTTCAAAAAGGAAGAAAAAAGAAAACATTGTATGCAATGGCTTAATCCAGTTGCTTACCCCACTTAAAATATTTATTTATTATTTATTATTTATTTACAGTATTTCTACTCCACCCTTCTCACCCTGCAGGGGACTCAGGGTGGATTACAATTCATTCAGTGTGTAGGAGAGACTTGAAATTGTATTTATGCCAGTCCTTCACACAATAATTAAATGAAAAGTTGTTATTTTTATTTTATAGAAAATTGAGAAGAGGAAAACAATATTTACAATAGTAGAGATTTGAGTTATGTGGCCCTCCAGATATTATTAGAGTGGAACACTAAGCAGCAACAGCAGCATAGGCAAAATGAGGAATGTTAGAAGTTGCAGTTCACCAACATCAGGAGGACAGGTCTCTTCTACAAGGTAGTGTAATTTTGTCCCATATAAGGGTGCATCTTGACCTGCCATTTAAGGTGCAGGGGCACTGAATCAGCTCTGTGGTCGTTACACGATGCATGGAGCTCATCTAGCTAACTGACCTCCTGGGAGCTTTCCAAAAGCTCTAAATTATCCTAGAACTTTGGGCCCATTCAGAAAATGGGACCTATATGCCATCTTGCCAAGGAGACTAGAGTGGAGAAAGAAGGGGGTAATTCATTCTCTCCCCTGCCCCCATCTCCTCAGCACCCCAGATATTGTCACTCCAAGTGCCGAGGAGTATTCACCATCACCATCATTTTGGTGCCCAATGGGAACTACTAAGGGAACTTAGAGTGGGGAGGGGGGGGTGCCATCCTGGTTTCAGTACTGCTCATCTTCCATTGAACTGCCAGGGCAGTTCACGGGTTGATGGTGTAGATACCATCAATGTTCAGCCAGAACTGCTCACTTTTTTATCAGAATCAAGGTAACTGCTTTATCAAAATGTACCCTATGACAGGAATCTCTGAAGGTTACCACTCTTGATGGTATCAAAATACAACAACAGGAGGCCCATCAGAACTGACACCAGCAAACTCCCTCTGTCCAGATGCTGACGTAGGTCATCCATGTAGGGAATCAAAGTATCTCCAGGTCTAACATCACACTGAAATGGGTCTAGAGATAAACAATCTAGTCTAGGAACTCCTGTAGAATATTCTCTAAAAAGTCGACAATGCTCAATAATTCTGTACTATGGTGAAGTTCAGAATAGCTTTTTTTCAGTAGTGGTCTCAGTGCAGCCTCCCCCCCCCCCCCCCCCCAGCCGCTGCCTCTTTTTTCTTTTTAGGGTGAACCATCTTTGCATGCATACACTCACTAATTGCTAGTCTGCATTTTTGCAAAGTTCTTTTTTTCCATTTTCCACACCTGGTCTCTCTCTCTGTCACTTTAATCCACAGCCATTTTCCTTACCTTGATCTCTCCCACTAGACCATGCCTTTGATTCTGAACAAGTAGTGGAAGTAAAGTGAACTTTATATATTTTACCAAAAAAAGACAAAGCTTGTTTCTTTCCCTTGCTAAACCAGAACTATGTGGTTTAGTATGGCCTGGTTGCTGTTTAGCTTCTTTTTTGCCACTTTGAGGATAGCCAGTCTGCATTCATTGATTCAACAGTCCACGGTTTGACTTGCTTGTGTATTTTAGTTCATTTAATGAATAGATTGTGAGTTTGTATGAAACGTATCATTTCACATGAACTGATATTTGAAAAATCATTATTATTGCCAATTAATTTGTCCATGGATACCAAATAATCAACTGCTATTCTATGGTGGAGGGCCAATTGAAAGAGAAGAAAACTGGGACTTCCAATTAACAAGTGTTACATGCATTCCAATATTTAAGGAAATGGATCCAGTTTCAACTAAAATTAAAATATTAAAAAGAAATAAAAGAAATGAAAGTCTAACCTTCACTTTCACACAACATATTATTTTATCAGGAAGATTTTTTAAGGATCCTGTACTTCCTACTAACTGCATTTTGCCAAGCTTTGCAAATTTTTGCTCACAATATAGTTGTTCATAAACTTTGCAATATGCATCTGGTTCTGGATGTTTCTTTTACAAGGCCCATTAGCATCCCTTTTCATCATTCATCATACATCATTTCATCTGTCTTCTTGTTATTCTGTAAATATCCAAGTACTTTGAAAGGGCAAGTCTTATACATCTCCCAAAATGAGGACAAAAGAATACACAGATATTTATAAAGTTTGCTGATATGTAGAGACAGATGATATAGATAGAGACATATAGATATAGATGAAAATTTAGAATGGCTTAAAGAAAAGTACATTTCACCACAGTGAGGCACATACCCACTCAGGGTTTCTGATACCCACATGTGACTACATACTTTCTGCTGTCCGGGTGCTTCCTGGCAATCAGTAGCTTTAAGTCCCTAGTAGTAGTAGTTGAGTTGTTTCTTCCTCTTCCTCTTCCTCTTCCTCTTCCTCTTCCTCTTCCTCTTCCTCCTCCTCCTCCTCCTCCTCCTCCTCTTCTTCTGGTTCTTTATCAAAATACCAGACTTAATTAGATTTCGGTGCCTTCAGATAAGAGGCCCTTCCAACAGAGTGCTGGCCTTGCAAAGCAGGCCACATGGTCACCACATACATTGCTACTGTCAGGAATGGCTGGTGGTTTTCTTGTCAGTGGGGTGATTTCAGTCTGAACTTACTGAGGAAATTGTTCAGCAACTTGTATAGCTTCTGTTAAACGTACACTAAAATCCAGAGTGGATTCATCACAACACTGAGACAGAAACTACTGGTTGTTTGTATAAACAATAATAAATAGAACTGTGGAATGGAGTTTCTCAACTAATGTAACATGCATTGACATACCATGCCCTGGAACAAACTAAATAACTCTGCTCAAACAGGATCGTTATATTATACTAGTGCAACAGTGAGCATGTTCTACTGCTGATGGGTGCAGGGATGTGTCCAATGGCCCCCAAGGCCTGTTTTGTGTCTTCTAGGACCCCCACCCCCCAGCAGCCACCATTTCTTCTTACAAAAAGTTTTGTTTATATATCCAGGAAACACTATAACATAAATTTGCTATGAGGGTATTTCAAGTCCATTTTTTTTCAAAAAAGTAAAACCTTTTTGAAGGAAATGATGAAGTGCAGCCTTTCAAGATCCAATTGAGGACAATTATTATGCATCTGTCCCTTGCAGTTGCTCATGCATGACTTTCTCTGAACACCTGTATGTTGGAGCAATGAGTAATGAACGGAGTTGTAACATATACTTGTTGAAAATGTTATTAAAACACAATGGCAGAATTAGCTATGCAAACTACTGCTGAGTTTTTAACATTCAGCTACTTGACAGTATTGTGCATTTCCATAGTACCAGCTCCTTGTATTCAAAATTCTCTCTTGCTAATAGACATATATTAAAGAAATGCCATCCATACCTCTGCAGTTCCTGTTAAGACTTGCTTGCTTTTTCTTTTAAAGAAAAGGAGATCGCAAACATAGCATTTGTAATTCAGTAACTGAGAAAGAAAGATGGGGAGAGGAACAGACAGAGAAAGGGCAAGGTGCCTAAAATTCTGGACTCCAGACAACAATCCTCTCCACTTCAAAATTGACTCACATTTTTATGAACTACTGAGTTTTGTGGCACCGTAAAGAAGAATACTTTTCATTCGGGTGTCACAATAAGCTTCCACAGACTAGACTACTTCGTCAGATGCATTTGAAAAAAATCGGCTGTGCTCTGCAAATCATTGTGTCAAATCAATCTTCTTAGTTTTTAAGGTGTCACTACATTCTTGGTTGTTTTCTACCCCATAACAGACTGACATGGGTACCCACCCTTGAAAAACCTATGAATGGCATCTAGATGCTTTCCAAGCATACCAAAACATGTGGGTTCAAGCTGGGGACTCTGCTGCATTTGAAATCTCAATATCAGAACCTGTGACATGATAACTTAGTGCCAGTTCTGAAGAAATAATTTTCTTAAGAATGCTTTTCCTAATCTATATAAATAAAAATGTAATGTTCGTTTGTGCTACCATCAGAACTCAAAAACCACTGGGGAAATTGACACCAAATTTGGACACAAGACACCTAACAGTCCAATTTATGTCCTCCACTCAACCCCCCCCCCCCCAAAGAAACAGAAGAAACCCCAAAAATCCACACAAGGGAAGAGCAGCCATTACAGCACTGAGAGCCAAGCGCATGTGCACACACGGCCATACAAATAGAACTGGCACAGCGAGCGGCACCCAGCTCCCTCCCTCACTGCGGCCAGATGCGGCCCGCACGGCCTCATGCAAAGCCCCTCGCCACTTGCATCAGCGGTGTTTCTCTCTCTCCCCCGGAGCGGTTTCGGCCGGGGTTGCACCAGGCCAGGCTTCTCCCTCCCTCCCTCCTTCCTTCCTTCCCCCTTCCCCCTTTCTCTCCCCTTCCCCTTCCTTCCTTCCTCCCTTCTCTCCCGTGTGAGAGGGAGAAGCCTCCCGGGAAGCCACCAGCGTTGCCTGGCCACGCCCACCTGGCGGCGCCTCTGCTGCCAAGAGCGCACACCCCCCTCTTTGCCATCAGGGATCTTCTGCTGTGCTCTCTCTGCTCCGCGGCCACGAGGCGTGTCCTGCTCCATTCCCAGCCGAGAACAAGCGATGGGCGCCGCTCTGAAAAGGTTTGGCCCCGTTGATGGGGTTCAGAACGCTTTGTGATTGTAGGTGAACTACAAATCCCACCAACTACAACTCCCAAATGTCAAGATTCTATTTCCCCCATACTCCACCAGTGTTCACATTTGGGCATATGGAATATTGGTCCAGATCCAACATTGTTTGAGTCCACAGTGATCTTTGGATGTAGGTGAACTACAACTCTAAAACCAAAGGACACTGCCCACCAAACCCTTCCAGTATTTTCTGTTGGTCATGGGAGAACTGTGTGCCCAGTTTGGTTCAATTCCATCGTTGGTGGAGTTCAGAATGTTCTTTGATTATATGTAAACTATAAATCCCAGCAACTACAACTCCCAAATGACAAAATCATTTTTTTTAGTGAAGGACATACATTGGGTTGTTAGGTGTCCAGTGGTTTTTGAGTTCTGTTAATCCCACAAACGAACATTACATTTTTATTTATATAGATTTATTTCCTATATTTATACCCTGCCCTTCTCTCCCTGAAAGGGGTCTCATGCTTACATATGCCAAAAACCACTTTCAAAACAACAGAAAATAGATTTTCTCCTCCCCTCACCAGCTTCATTCTCCTTTATTAAATCTACAGTGTAGATGCACCCAAAGTCAACCCTTCCACACTGTCATGTAAAATCCAGATTATCTACTTAGGACTGGATTATATGGCAGTGTAGACACATGCACACATGCGCATGCGCGCATGCACACACACGTATATGGGTTGATGTTGGATCACTGGTTGGTGATACACACACACACACATATATCTATAACAATACTTCATATATTACTATTATATATATTTCTATATAATACATATATATTATATATATTATTTTATATATACTACTATATAATATAATGTTGCTACTATATATTACTATATTAAATAGACTCATAGAATAGAGTTAGAAGGGACTCTACCATGGCATTGGGGGAGAACAGACAGGAAGGAAGGAGGGAAGGAAGGAGAGAAGGAAGGAAGGAAAGAGGTACCGAAAGAAGGAAAAAGAGAAAATAGGAAAGAAAAAGGAAAGGAAAGGCAGGAAAGAGATAAAGAAGGAAGGAAGGAGAAAAGGAAATAAAAAAGGGAAAGAAGGAAGGAAACAGGGAGGGAAGAAAGGAGACAAAGAAGTAGAGAAGGGGAGGGAAGGAAGGAAAGAGAGAAGGAAGGATGAAACCAAAGAGCGAATGAAGGAATGGAAGAAAGAGGTACAGAAGGAAGAAAGGAGAGAAAGGGGAAGGGGAAGAAAAAGGGGGAAGGAATAGGTAGGTACCTCTCTTTCATAATAGTTCAGATATCTACCTCTACTTCGAAAATTCTTACTATAGGCCACAGCAAGACGTGGCAGGGCACAGCTATTGGTATTATAAAAATCAAGGTCAAGGACTCTGAGAAAAAAAATGCAGTGCTAAACAAGACAATCAGTTGATGGTTGAGAGGTGCATGCTCAAATTTGAAGATTTAATCTGCAATTAAGGGGGTTGTGGGGTGTTTTGTTTTGCTTTTAAGGAGTGGACCATCAGAAATTCAGCCCACCTGCTTTCCTACGGGGATCCTGGGCCAATGTACCAGCTAAACCCCCTAAGAAGGAAATATTAATTAAATAAAAAATTAAACTATGCACATAGAAATAGCAAGGCCAAGAAAACATTGTTTTTAGTGGTAGTGGTGGTGGTCCAGTTGTTGCATACCTTCAAATCATTTCTAAGGCAAAGTCATTATTGAGTTTTCTTGGCAAGAATGATTCAGAAGCAGTTTGCCTTTGAATTCTTTGAAGGCTGAGAGAGTGTGACTTATCCAAATGTTATGCAGTGAGTTTCCATGGATGAGCAGTGACTTGAACCCTGATCTCCCTGAGTCATAGTCCAATGCTCAAACCACTACACCACACTGGCTCTTGTTTCAATTTATAGCCATTACATTAAAGCAGAGTCTCTGCTAAGTATGAGTCTGAAGGGCAATCTAGCATCATTAAGCCTTTCCTAACTTTTCTGCAGATTTGAAAAGTTTCACTGAGGAACCCCGAGAAAGTGGAGTGCTGTTTTTTTTTTTTTTAAGGACCTTATTTCTATGTGAATGAGGGTTAACTGCAAGGCACATATTGGTCCCGAGACTGGTAGTTTTGGTTTATTACACTTAGGAAAACCATGCTGGTTTTATCCCAATAAAGTTCTTCCTGAAAAGATTTTCTAAGCTCTCTTCAATCTATTAGTGACAAGATTTATGATAATAATTAATTGAAGAGATATAAAACTACCAAGGGACATGCTTGTGGGAGATGCTCATTTGCCCATGAGATATTATGTCAGAAAACCAGCATAAGCAATACATCAGTAAACTAGTATTTCTAAATCTTGCCAAAGCATATTGTGCCAACAAAATGTTGTACTCAATACTGCCACTACAAAATGGGAACCAATCAGCTTTGCCTATAGTGCCAAATCCATTATACAAATGCTACACACTCGTAGTTCAGCAAAATAAATAATTCACACCAAGCAAATGCACTACAGTCACAGATTTTAATCAGCTTCCATAAATGTGGAAAATTAAAAAAAGAAACCAAGATTTAAACACAAGTAATAAATCTGAAACATGTATCCTATAGATCTGTGTAATACTGAAATCAAGTGCAATTCATCACAGCAATATGGTTTATTGTTTTATCTCATACAACATGTTCCTTGGGTGATGTGTCATGTTGGCAACACACAACCACCAGGGCTTCCATCTTTCTACCTATTTTGGTGGTGCAGCGGGTTATCACTTGCACGGATTTCCTTAGAATCAGAACCATGGAATCATAGTTGGAAGAGACCTTGTGGGTCATCCAGTCCAACCCCCTGCCAAGGAGCAGGAAAATCATATTTAAAGTACCCCCCCCCCCCAACAGATGGCCATCCAGCCTATGTTTAAACATCCTTCTCTGGATGTTTTAAAAAAGAAGCTGGACAACTACCTGATGGGGATACTCTAAATGGAGATTTCGATTTAAGCATATAGTTGGACCTGATGGCCAATGAACCCCATTCTAACTCCACAATTCTATGATTCTATGACTCCGTTAATAGGGTCAAAACATCATCATATGGGGAAGGGGGCACAAAAGGAGTGAAGAATTATGGGCTGACAAAACCAGATCCCAAAGAAATGACTAAAGTCAGAAAGAATTTATATTGCTCCTTTTATCACACAAAGGAAAGGTCCTGGTGCTGGCATAAGATCACAGAAGTGGCTTACATTTGGCTTCAAATATGTGTGTGCATCACAAGAACTGAGAATTTAAATATAGAAGTACCACTATGCAATTAGGCAAGTGATTGTAAATTTCACTCCATTTGGATTCACCCTGTAGCAGCTATTCTGCTACATGCAACATGTGAGTGTGGAGAAGAGCAAACCGTAGACTACCTATTACAATGAAGTCTGAGCCCTGCCATATGTACAATGGAGGGCCTTCTTATAGCAACACCAGAGGCATGCCAAGTGGCCAGCTATTGGTCAAAGGACATTTAGTATAATGGCAAGTTTTAAACTTTGTGTTTTTAAATGAATTACAACTGTTCCCCCCCAGTCGCTTCTGACATGATAAAATAGCTATCCTGTTCTACTCTTCTGGGACTCTGTGTGATTCAGAATCCTATTTTTCTGTTTTCTAACTTCCAAATCATATGAGGAATTTATGTGAGCAGAGAAAGCTCCCTGGTACAGATAATCATTACTCCAGTACTTTTATTGAATGCACTTATGTTTTGTATTGTATGCACATATGTTGGAACTTTTCTAGACTTGTAATTTGTACCTGCTTTTGTACTTGTTTAATTTTTTTACTATAGAGGCTGGTTTATGATCGTAATAAAGTCATCATATGGCTGAATATATTTTATTTAAAATGCTTGGGACCACAAGTGTTCCTTAATTTGGATTAATGTTGGATCTAGGAGATGGGACCTAAGTGAAAACATGAAAGTCATTTATACTTCATGAACACCTTATACATATGGCCTGATAGTAATTTTGTACGTGAAACATTGTGTATAATGAACCATCAGAAAACAAAGGTTTCAGTATCTGATCCACCCATATAGACAATTTTGAATTCAGGATTATTTTGAATTTTGGAATTCTCGATAAACTATACTTTACCTGTAATCTGGTATTATTGCCTAATGCATGAAAGGAGCTCTTTTGGAACTCTCTGCCCCAGAGTGTGATGGAGGCTCCTCCTTTGAGGGCTTTTAAACAGAGGCTGGATGGCCATCTGTCGGGGGTGCTTTGAATCTGATGTTCCTGCTTCTTGGCAGGGGGTTAGACTGGATGGCCCATGAGGTCTCTTCCAACTCTATGATTCTATGATTCTAAGTAAGGACAACAATAGGGATGATGTAGAGTGGAAGCAGAATAATAATGATGTGAAGGAAATTAATGATTAAACAGCCCCATATCCCCCTTCTCTGTAGCCAGTATGAAACTGGAACATAGGAGTAGCAGGCTAGTAAATCGTTTTAAAGGTAGTAATCCTTGTGGTCTTATTTACAAAGCTGTTTTAAAAGTATTTTATTAGGTAGCACTTGCCATTCTTCTCCTAGCTCTTTGTTGATTTAGCATGCATGCTTCAGACTAACTGGGAACACAATGTTTTTGTGCACTGTGACTTATTGCACTTACATGAACTATAGGGATTCACACAAAAAATAATGCATTCTTGCCAACAGTTATTAACATATTGGCAGAAGGTACAGAGGATCTGAATAGAGAAAGCTCTCATTTAAAAGCAGTCTTGAATTCATTAATGAACATTATGGGGAAAACATAAGAATCCTTTCATGGAAGTCTGAATACGAATGTTACTCTGGAGCGAGAGATACGACTAGGACCATATATCATTCCTTTCAGTACTAATGTAATGGGGTCACATAATCTGCACATTTGTATAGCCATAAATTTTAATGTTCAGGAAGAGAAACGCTATAAGTTTGAAGAGGTATAATGAATACTGAAAATCAGCCTTAAATATGAATAAGGTATGAAAAAAATCCCTTGCATTAGCAATGATAATCTATGGTAATTAATTGGAAAGACAGGATGCAAGACAGGCTGCACAGAGATAGTTTGATCTCATTAAAAAGTACTCAGACAAAAGGTTTGAGTTTAATAGAACTTACTACAAAAGAAGTAAGCCTGCAGCACAATGCACATTTACTTGGGAGTAAGTGCAACTGAAATGAGTGAAATTTGGTAGTGGGATTTGATAGTGCAGAGCCCAGCAAATTCACATGGCAAACTCTTTGCAGCCTTGATTTCATTTATGTTCATATGAAATCAGGTTCAATTGTTCCTTATATGGGAGATGTAGTGTTCTTGGGGCCACAAAATAATCTTTGAGGGAATCCCATTGCTACACCTGGGATGTAGCTAGCTATAAATAATCAGAACTTGGGTTTTAAAGCTATAGATTAAACTTCAGGCTACAAAGATCTGCAAAACATGTATTTTAGGAGTTACTTTAGCAGAACATGGTTTTTTAAAATTCAAAGTGAGTATGTTATTAGACAGTGCAGAAAAATACATTCACTCAGAGGCATTCAAGATATTTCTGAGTAAGAATTTTCCCAACATTTCAAATGATCTTTTGGTTGACATACTTCTGTCCCCTCAATCAAACAAAAGCCTTCTTTCTTATTTCCGATACCAATCCAGAAAAACAAATTATACTGTTAAAAGAGTAAATAGTATGCATGTTGCTGTGGGTGAGAAAAGAGAGATGCAGATCACTGAATAGATTGTTAGATCCAACGCTTTATAACATCCTTCCTTAATCCAACAACTTCCTGGAATAATATACCACAAGTAGCAGAACCTTAGCCATCAAATTGTAGGATTTCCAGATAATGCAATGGACAAGCACCAGGCCAGGGAAAGCAAAAGTAAGAAGAGGGAGGGAAGGGGGATTAATTTGTAAGGAGCCAATAAGATAACATATCACTGGGGGCAACCAAGCATCTAATCTTCTTTAGTATTTCATTGTTTGTTCGTTATATAAACTAATGACTTATTTTTGGGAAGAGATGGTTTTAAACCTCAGAAATTTAGTCTTTATTTTTAAGTGGACAGACCAGAACTAACACATGCTATATGTGCACAGGCAGCTGTCTGTAGTCATTTCACCTCTTCTAAGTGATGTATGGGGTGTTCTACAGAAAACACATTCACTTTTGTATAAAACAATGGGGGTGGGGGGATACACATCCTATCACAACACTTTATTCATGATTGATAATGATTGGTTTTCATGTTACCTTTATCCTGTACTATTGGGAAACATTTAGTACATAGCCACTTTAAAAGAGAGGAGAGATAAAATTCCAAAACACACAAAGGACCTCATCTCACTGACCAAATCAAGCACCCTAGGATGTTCCAGGCTGCTTCGGGGATGGAGCCCCACGCCTGCCATCCCATGATGTTGTGTGACTTTCATCGGAGGCCCCGCTCCCAACCAGGGTGGAAGCATCCTTGGATACTTCCCATCGAACACAGGAGCCTTCCCATGTTGCACTGGCTCCAATGCGGAGCCCCCAGTGGCACAGTGAGTTAAACCCCAGGTCGCAGGTTCGAATCTGGGGAGAGGTGAATGAACTGCCTCTATCAACTCCAGCTCCTCATGTGGGGACATGAGAGAAGCCTCCCACAAGGATGATAAAAACATCAAAAATCATCCGGGCGTCCTCTGGGCAACGTCCTTGCAGATGGCCAATTCTCTCATACCAGAAGCGACTTGCAGTTTCTCAAGTCGGTCCTAACATGATAAAAAAACCTGGCTCCAATGGAACTATCACACTTCTGCCCAGTTTGGGCAATGCTTCCTCTGTGTGATGGGGGAAGCATCACTTTGTCAGAGTGGTGCACGGGGCTACAGAGTTGCCCCTTGTGCTTGCCGTTTCACCACGCTTGCTGGAGAAATGGCATGGGGGGGGGGGCTCCTCCATGTGATAAGGTTGTCAGGATTTGCTTAGCAGGCTTAGTAAAGAATATTTTCATGAACATCCCAAATAGAGAATTGAAAAGACTTTTGCTTACACTGAGTGCTCTTTGCTTCTCATTGTGTACATTGATTCTCTATGTACAAAGAACTTACATTGATTTTTAGATTAGAACCATAATAACTTTTCTATATCAACTCCAATGAACTGTGGTTTAAGCCAAATCCTTCCATTTTCTTTTCTATTACATCCAAAATTTAGAGATAAAATATTGCATGGCACAAGAAAGAATAAATGCATTTGGGCTATGCTGAGATTTATTTTTATTTACCTTACTGCAGTTTTTTTGGCTGACACTAGGAAATATTTTTACAAGCATGTCATCCAATTTCTTATTTTCTAGTTTAAAACATTTAGCAGAAAATATTGATTATGACAGAATGAATAAAATGAACAAACCCTGATTTAAAACGAAATTGAAATCTATGCATGTGGGTTCATCCATGGCCCATGTACTTTGTAGAATCTGAAAATAAGTTTAGAGGGGCATTTATTTTTTTCTTTCATTCATATGATACCATATTAATTTCAATCTAATGCTCACCTTTTTGGGCAAAATTACATTGCCAAAATCGAGGTGCTCATTAGATTAGATGATGCATTATAATTGTGCTCATAAACCTAATACCTTTTTTAAAAAGGTCACAATACTTGATAGACTGCACAAGTAGGGTACAAAGATCTGGGACCTTTTCACATGGCCTTTTCAGGCTGTGCCGTTGTGCCGGCAATTGTCAGCAAAAGGGAAGGTCCACGGAGTAGCTCGTGGTGCCCTATGCTCCCTCTGTCCTCTCCTTATCACATGGAAGGGGCGGAAGAGGGTGCTTTGTCACCCTTTCCCTCCCCCCATCAGACAGCAGAAAGGACAGCAACGCATGTTGCCCTGTTCCCCTTTCTGTAATCAAACAGCAAAAAGGGCTACCCAAACTACACTTTCCTCCCCGTAGTGGAGGAGAAAGCGCCTTTCAGTGCTTCCCTTTCACTTTGGGAAGAATGTGGGCGGGGTCTGTCTTGTGATGGCGCATGACAGGGGCCCATCCTTGCTGTGCATAAAAGCAGCAAAATGGGGCAAAAATGCCCCATATGAAGAGGTCCAAAGACTGCAGTGTTTTTGTGGTTTCTAGAAAATCTAGTGATTTTGACAGTTTGCTGCAGTAAAATAATCTCACACCCCTTTCCTATTTTAGCTGTCAATTGAATACAAGAATCCTTTCCAAAAGCATGTTGCTAAAAATGTGAATTAATATATGTCCTAAAAGTCAAACAAAGAGATGCAGCCCAAAGAAGACATGATTTTTCAATAGTTTAGAACTACATTATTCCTTTAGTGCTAATTTGTGTAGGGGAATCAATTGCTTGGAAACTGATTCTATGATGAAAATATATATTGCAAAGATATTTTTAAAACATCTTTAAATTATTTGATTATTGAAAGTCTGTGGGTGGTTTCCACATGATCATCTTAAATAATGTGAAAATATTCAGCTAATACATGTGGTGTCTTTTGTCTGGATTAGTATCTTCATATAAAGTGTTATCACGCGTGTCTGTAATATTCTGGAGTCCAAAAACAGATAGGGCTTGTTTACACTGGCCACAAAACTCAAAGTGGTCCAGAAATCATTCCTGGCAGCCTGCATAATGACCAGTGACTTCTGGTCCTTGACAAAGGCCAGAAAAGCCACAAGGTGCTCTACAGTTTCAGTGAAATCTTGAGTAGCCTTGCACTTCAGACAGTAGACTGACTCTGATGCAAGTTGGTCCAACATCCACATCTCCTACACATTTCACCAGATGGATCAGGGCCATGTTAGTCACATTGCTGCTGATGGCTGTTGCAGACACCCTGTGTTGACATCAGCAAAGGTGTCTTTGTGATCAGGGAGAAGGAGGGTGCCTGCATCCTAATGGAGTATAACTAAATTAAGTGCCACCCCAGGTCCACAAACACCATGAGCTGATTCGGAGCTAATGCCATGGATTCAAAAAGGGGAGCCCACACATTCAACAGGGACAGTTATCCCAATTTGGCAAGAATAGTCCCAATTATTACCTTGTAATTCTATAATTACTAATGGTTTTTAAAATGTCTTGTTTCTTTCCCTTCCATTTCCCTTTGTCTTCTGCTTACTTTAATAGCTGCAAACTGAGTTCAATTATGTTTTTAAAATACTTTGCAGTTTATTCAGCAGCAGGGAGAGGAGAGGGCAGACCTTCCCTGGAAGCTCAGGCAAAAGCAAACTGCTGCAGTTTATCCTAGACAAAATGATCTGTAAATAACTGTTGTCATCTTGACCATGCTCTGACTGGTAAAATATATTCTAGTTTCATGTTGGGGGGTCTGTGAAAGGTGACTTTTGGAAACTGGCATTGTGATCTAATCATGCAATGCAATTATTCCATTATAATTATGTATACATGTAAGCCTTTTTGTATGAATGCCACTGCACTGCTTTAAATGTTTTTGCTACTAATACCACCTCTGGAGTGATCTATTTATCACCAAGACACAAATGAAATGTTCCTGTTCCAATTAATGTGGAAGGGGGAGCATGAATGGCAGTGGCAGGAAACAAATGAGCTTTTTAAACGGAGAAGCACAGATTAAGAAAACATGCCCAAGGACAGCACAAAGTGACAGAAGAACTGAATGTTACACCTACTAAGAGAATGAAGGAACATCAGTAGCTCCGCTCTTCTTTGCAGCTGTCTTGTATAAGGCCCCAGGCCTGATAGCCTGACAAACTGCATAAGCCTGTGAATTTACTAGTGAAGTTGATGGCACTCTGGCATATGTAATATATATAATTATGTCCACAATTAATAGAACTTTGAGATTATTTAAAATTAATTTCTTACCCATAATTCATTTTTAACAATGCTGTTAAAATTCATTATTTTAATTGCTAGATATCAGCAAAATTGTATTTGAATAATTATTAATGATACCTATTACTTAAATGCATTACCAGCCCTTTTTGGTAATTGAAATATTTTTAATTTAATAATTTAGTTAATTAATTAAAAGGTCTACTGTTTCAACACTAACAAGATAATTTCTTTAATAAATAGTCAAGTTGCACATTAGCTAATGCAAATGTTTTTGAATTCGAACAATAATAATTTATAATGTAAGCTACCAATAAACCACCAGAAAGCAGCAAAGCAGAGTTTTGTTACTAGAATGTAAATGCTGAATTTATTTCAATAAGTATCCCCTTAGAACATGAAAAGTACTTGGAAAACATAGTTTTGGAGCCGAACATGTTCTTATTGAGTTTGAAATGCTTTCACATATTGTTTGTAATATGAGAACAGATTGAGATGCCTGAGTCTGTAATGTGAACTGCCTGCAGACAGATTGTGCCTCTATACAATTTGTCACTCCTGCAACAGCTCTATTTACAATACTGATTTCTGCCAACATCAATTGTTTTGTTATATTGTTTTATCATACAGCTATGTTGTTTTGCTAGCACAGCAAGTGAAGATCCAAGCACATCTTCACTATGCAAAGCATCCTGTGCTATTGAATACACTTCAACTGGAATTTACTCAAATGTTTAGATTTTTATATATTCTAAAAACAAGCCAGCATTGTATAGCAATGCAAGTGCTGAATTAGGACAACAGGAGATCAGGGTCCAAATCCCTGCTTGGCCATGGAAACTCCTTGAGTGACCTTGGGTATGTCACACTTAGCCTCAGAGGAAGGCAATGCAAACTCTCCTTTTGAGCAATTCTTGCTGATAAAACTCTGGCAGGTTTACCTTAGTGTCAGAATAAATCAGAAAAACTTGTCGGCACATAGAAGCATTTTAAAAATCACTAAAAATAGAGATGAACTATAGGGGGCGTTTGAGAGAAAAATCAAAATATCTTCCCATTTTGACACCTTTGGGCACTGAATGATCCCTTATTAAGGAAGAGCTTAAAGGCCATTTCATTAATTTGCTGGACCAGCTTCATGTCATGACATCACCTTATTAATCACATAATCACTGACTGACTATGATTTCCAATAATATTGCTTCAAAAGAAGATCTTCTTTAATGTAAAAATAATAAATATTAATAGATCCCAAATACCAATTGCTTCAGAAAACAATGAATTCTTACTCCATTATTATTATTATTATTATTATTATTATTATTATTATTATTATTATTACATACACAAGATTAGTACACAGCAAACAAGATCACTATGCTCGCTTTTGTATTCGATCACACATTGGACACTTCCCAAGTTATTACGACTGTTATTACGAGGGCCTTGAGATCATCCGGGGAGGCCCTTCTCTCGGTCCCGCCTGCCTCACAGGCACGTCTGGCGGGGACGAGGGAGCGGGCCTTCTCGGTGGTGGCCCCCCGGCTGTGGAACACCCTCCCTGCTGAAGTTAGACAGGCGCCCTCCTTGATGGCCTTTCGTAGGGGCCTGAAAACATGGCTCTTCGAGCAGGCCTTCAACTGAATGTATCTTGGAATGACACTGGAATGAACTAGGACTACGAATTTCGGCTATGACCCCAGGACTTGACGAAGCGGATTTTTAGTATAAGTATATGTTATGTTGTATTTGTCTGGTTTGTATTGTCGTAATTTACTGTACACTGTCTTTCTTTGTTGCTGTTCACCGCCTCGAGTCGCCCTCGGGCTGAGAGGGGCGGTCAATAAATGCAAGAAATAAATAAATAATAAATAAATAATGCATGCAGATCCAATTAGGGTGGCCTTTTGCAGCTGACAGATGGAAATTTTGTCAGCACTGATTGTTTTTAAGTGCAGGCCAAGGTCTTTTAGCTAGGCATCCTCAAACTGCGGCCCTCCAGCTGTTTTGGCCTCCAACTCCCAGAATTCCTGAGCACTGAACAAGCTGGCTAGGGCTCTGGGAGTTGGAGGCCCAAACAACTGGAGGGCCACAGTTTGAGGATGCCTGCTTTAGGTACTGCACCCAGTGTACCAATCACCACTGGGACCACCTTGACTGGTTGTGCCAGAGTCTTTGCAGTATGATGTTTAAATCCTTGTATCGTGTAAGCTTTTCCGGTTGCTTCTCGACAATTCTGCTGTCACCTGGGATTGCAACATCAATGATCCATACTTTGTTTTCTTCCACAATTGTGATGTCAGGAGTATTGTGTTCCAAAACTCTTGTCAGTGTGAATTTGGAAGTCCCAGAGTAGTTCGACATGTTCATTTTGTGTAACTTTTTTCAGGCTTGTGATCCCACCCCCACCCCCACCCCTTTTTTTTGTAGGCAGATGGTATTTGTGGCACAAGTTCTAGTGGATCACTTGAGCAATGGTATTATGCCTCTGCTTATAATCTGTCTGAACAATCTTCTTGCAGCAGCTGAGTATGTGATCCATAATTTTTTTCTACTTCCTTGCAGAGTCTACATTTGGAATCTGTCAACAACTTTTCAATTCTGGCTTTGATGGCATTGGGCTGCAAGAATCAGGCCTTCAGTCTCCTTTTTCAAAGTTCCATTTGTGAGCCACATCCATGTTTTTTCCTAGTCAATTTTGCTCTCATTTTTTTTCCAGGAACTGTCCATGGAGTGTCTTCTTTTACCAGTTTTCTCTTCTGCTCTGTATTGTATTTTTATGGTATTCACTCTTTGTCTTTTGCATTTTAAGCAGTTTTTTATTACTAATATTATTAATAATACTATTATTTTACTGACACAAAAGGGTTAAGGTAAAGGTTGTCCCCTGACATTAAGTCCAGTCATGTCTGACTCTGGGGTGTGGTGCTCATCTCCATTTCTAAGCCGAAGAGCCGGCGTTGTCCATAGACACTTCCAAGGTCATGTGGCCGGCATGACTGCATGGAGCGCCGTTACTGACACAAAAACACAGTACTATACAGCAAACAAGATATATATGCTGGATTTCGTATCACAAAATCACAAGTCAAACACTTTCCAAGCGTTCAGGACTGTGTGATGTATTTTCGAATGATGCATGCAGATCCAAGTAAGGTGGCCTTTTGCAGTTGACAGATTGTGATTTTGACAATGTTTATTGTTCTCAATAATAATAATAATAATAATAATAATAATAACAACAATAATAATAATAATAACAATAACAATAATACCCTGCTATATCTCCCTTTGAAGAGGACCCAAAGTTGAAAGGCACCACCTGAACAATATTATAAATGTTGTGTAATATATATAATGCATATATGGTGGGGAAGAGACCCCCTCAACAGGTGAGATCAAATGCCCTTAACTTTAATGTGTATGTGTGTGTGTGTGTGTTTATGAAACAACTGCACAATTTTACTGCCAGTCTTTCAAAACTTCATATTCCAGGTAGTTCTCAGTTATGACAAAATATAAATTCAGTGTTCTCTGTAAATTGATTTGAATTTACTTATACAAAATGCTACTAAAAATTATCAGTTCCTCACTATGTGATCTCTATACATACATGCGTATAACCTGTTCTAGATTTTAAAAGTATCAGGTTCTGGTTCTGAGATTTAATGAGACTTCAAAGATACATTACCAGTGTAAGAGAGAAGCGCTACTTTGCACCTGGTGTGTGGTATATACGTCCTTACACTCATTATAATACTTCAGGTCATATAAGAATGCAAGAATTAATTAGCAATTAGTGACATTCAGAGAACTTTTTATGAACAAATATGTCTCATTCCAGTCTGCAAAATCTGCCTACAGTTTTGACTATGTTGCAATTCCAAAACATATACATGTAGAGGGAGGGTTAATTAGGTTTGCAAAGTATTTTCTGGATATGAGTATTGTAATTAATTGTGAGTGCATTTATTTGCCAACATTTCTTGTGATCCATAGTGAAGAAGCATATGTGACCTTGCCTTTAAATGTTTGCTATCTCTTACTGCTATTTAGTCAAGTATAAACAATGTACTACTCAACGTGCTTCCTCCCCCCCCCCCCCCAAAAAAAAGCTCTGAAATCTATCATGAACAACACTAGTTGTTACGTTGCTTCCAAACTGTCATTTAGGCTTCAAGGCTTTCCTGCTGCCAATCCTGTTTGCTTTCCTCATAATTGGAAATGACTTCCAAGACAACTGCCCAGGGCACAGTCTAGAAAACCGTAAAGAATCTGAGAAGGAAAGAGTGGAGCAAAGAAGGAAAAAAGCTAATCACATGTACACATGATACATCATGATTTCTCCGGCTTCATTTTCACAAGGAAGGTACCACCCACATTCAGTCTCATTGCTTCCTAATTCCTCTGACCAAAAACCACACCAATGTCTACACAATAAGCAAAATATAATATAAAATAGGCTGCAGTTTGTCAGTGTAGCTGGTTTTGTAGCAGTTCTCAATAAAACTGAATCATATCCTCACAGCTCTTGGTAAATGTCCATTGTCCTGACAAATTCAAAACTACACTCACAAAAATGTAGTCTTATCTGAAGCAACAGGAGAATTAAAATAAGTTACAGTCTTTACAGTCAATAGACAGACAATTCTGAACAAAAATCTTTCCTAGACAAGCAAAGCTGGTTTCAGAAGCAATCAATTGCCTGCTGTCTATATACTTTTTCCAATATTTATATACATGAATCTGCCAATATGAACAGCAGCTCAGTGAGTGACGTCAATAGCACCGCTGTGCCTTCACAACATGCACTTTAACTCCTCTGCCAGTAGTTTCCACTCATGGATCGCTACCTGGCCCTGCTAGGCTGAGACTGAGACAATGACTGCTTGACACTGTACCTTATGTTGAAGGTCAGTGTCAATAGGCCTAATATCAGATAGTGTCAAGCAGAATGTGACCGCTTTATATTATATAAATTTTCTCCTCCAAATGGAACCATCATTAAGAAAAGCTGCAACCATTCTAGGAGCAGAAAAAAGAGATCCAAAGGGGGGAAATTGGCAGTCCTCAGTTGGGAGTGTTTCCTTCACTGCTATAAAGATTGATGCTGGGGAAGGGGCTTTCCTCTATTGCCCCCTTTCTCCTGGCGCATCACTCCTATGCATGAGGAGAGCTCCAGCACCACTCTAATGGAGGCCGGGTAAGTTCTTTTACTTTGTAAAGGGGTTTGGGGGAGGAGGGGATTTGGGTGCCCAGATGTTCTCCAGGAGCGCATCTGGACACCCATCTCAGAAAGCATGCGCCTTCTGAGGCATGTGTAGATTAGGACCCGGGAACATTCATGTTTTTTTAAATGTTCCCAGATTGAATGGCTGTCTGGAAGCGCCCCTGGACAAATGAGAGTCCACAATTGTGTTTTCGTGTCAGAAGCAACTTGAGAAACTGCAACTATCTTGTGGTGTGAGATAATTGTCCATCTGCAAGGATGTTGCCCAGGGGATGCCCAGATGTTTTACCATCCTGTGGGAGGCTTCTCTCATCTCCCCGCATGGGAAGCTGGAGCTGACAGACAGGAGCTCACCCCATTTCGTGGATCTGAACCACTGACCTTCAGTTCAACAGTTCAGTTGGCACAAGAGTTTAACCTATTGCAACACCGCAGCTCCAGTTCACAGATGAAGTCCATCCCTGTTGAACCTTCTGCTCATATTCAGGTTGGGTGGAAGGAAGTTTAAAAGCCCCTTGTCTATCATGCAAGCATGATTCGTTGGGCAGAGCACATATCACCAGCCTTTTATTCCTAACTGGATTAAAATAGGACAACTATTAATTGCTAATCAGGGATAAAAATATTCCAAGTGCTTCAAGCACATTAGTCAATCAGCAACTCAGAAAAAGGAGAAAAGGAAGTATTCTTATTTTGACTGTGTAAACCTTCTTTTTTATCCCAAAGTCAGCAATTGAATTGGATCATTGTTTCTTGAATTGAACAATACTGCTTCACTGACTTAAAGCTTAATTATAAGAAAAATCTCCAATTATATTGAGAGGAAATATTAGTGCTCAAAAAGTATTAATATTTCCTCCGTAGTTCTGGAAAATAATAGAAATATATATGTGTGTGTGGATTGTGGTGTCTAACAGTATATTCCTATGCATACCTATAGTAAAGGTAAAGGTTTCCCCCTGACATTAAGTCCAGTCATGTCTGACTCTGGGGGCTGGTGATCATCTCCATTTCAAACCAAAGAGCTGGTGTTGTACGTGGACACCTCCATGGTCATGCAGCTGGCATGACTGCATGGAGCACTGTTACCTTCCTGCCGGAGCAATACCTATTGATCTATTCACATTTGCATGTTTTTGAACTACTAGGTTGGCAGACCCTGGGATAACAGCAGGAGCTCATCCTGCTCCCCAGATTCGAGCCGGTGACCTTTCAGTCAGCAAGTTCAGCAGCTCAGTGGTTTAATCCCCTGCGCCAGCAGGGGCTTTTCCATACATACCTATACAGTAGGGCATACTTTCAGATACATTGTAATAGGACTGCAGCCTGATTCATTATAGACTTCCTCTTTGAAGGCTGCTAAATTGTGGGAATGTTGGGAAGAACCCAAATTTGGTAGGCTCTTCTTTTTGGAAGGAAAATACATCTTATTTCCAGGGACAAATGAAAGAGCTTCTGTTCACTGGTAATTTCTGCCAAATGCCTCAATTGGGATTACATTAAAAGTTAACTGTGACTATGCTGGTTCTCTCTATATCCAGATCATTTCAAAATTAGTAAAAATTCCCTGGCATTATGCAAGCCAGCCAAGCCATCCAAATTACTACAGATCTCTGATTGAAATTATAATGACCTTTCTAGAAATCTTACAGAAACGGTAGTCTCCTGGAAACAAAAACCACAGGGGCAGTGAAAGAAACATTTTTGAAAACAAAAGGCGTGTGCTGCTATGCAACTTATGTAATAAATTAACATTAGGAAATGAATTGAGTTTCAACTAAGCTTTAATAGCATGTTATTTTTGATAATGAAATGGGATGGGCATTTAGCTCAAATGCAAAACTATGTTAAAATAAAGGAAATGACAGGATTCTGGCTCAAGAGTGACAGCAAGAGTCCACCCTTTGTATCAAGAGTTAACATTAGTTTACCCCCTTTTCTTTGAAGGTCGCATAAACCTTCCAGCTACACAAGATACAGCATAAGCTTCTTTACTTCCACTGCCTGGAAGAAGACACCTTGAACATTTTTTTAGCACTACAAGAAATGTTCATTACATTCCTTAGCTATATAAATTGTAATCTGGGCAAGTGTGAAATATGACTTCTATGTGGGTCAAGGGTGTGGAGGATTTGGGAAGGTTGCTAGCAGTGTCTCAGCAGTAGGTTGTTTGAAAAGATTAGGGCTTCAAACACAGTCAAAGGCACTTAATATTCAAATTTGTAAAATTATTCTTCATTGTTGCCCCTTTTCATTGTACATATAACACATTCCCATGTCACTTGCTCAAACAAGAAAAAATAGTAAACACGTATTTTCCCCCTCAAGCCAAAATTATCAAAGGAAAGATGCAATTCTTTTTATGTATAAAATCTAACACATATTTTTTTTTATCAAAGGGAGGGGAGATTTGCCCTCTTTTTACCTCTAGATTCCCCCAAGGTAGTAAAGGCAAAGAACAATCTTTGCTCTGGGTCACATGAGATCAGTGGCACTGGGATATAAAGGTTAAAATTCACTGACAAAATGCACCCAGAGGATGTGACTCATAAAAGCTAGCAAACAAAACAAAAAACCCCAATTCTCTCCAGCTTTCATTTCAAAAATATAAACTGTCTAGTTTTAAAATATTAACAACAGATAATAAAAATCCAGTTGGACCGAAAATGTGATTATGGCACTAAGTAAAAACAAGACTTTGGACCGAAAATGTGATTATGGCACTAAGTAAAAACAAGACTTTGTCTTAAAGCTTTTGCAGCCCAGTTAGTTCCACCCAAATTTGCCCATATGCATGTCCTGTTTTAACTTGTTAAAGACTTCTGTCTTTTTAAGTGAGTCTGTTTTTAGTTTACACTTTACAGTTGAAATTGGTTTACTGCTTAAATTAATTTTATCATATTCTTCTCTAAGATTTCTGAATACAGCTAGGAATATAAATATTTTAATAACTAAAGAAGAAGTGGAAGAGGAGGAGGTACAACAACAACAATTATGAGGAGGGTGTTTTTAGAAGTAGAAAAAAAGAAATATGGAAAATATACTTTATTATGGGGTAACTCTCCACCTAATCCAGTTTTTTAAAAATAATATCTATTTTCTTATTAAATAATTCTAACATGAGTCTCTTTTACCTGAGACTGTAAAATAGTTTAATACCAGACCAGTGGACAAATCAATTATTAAAGAAAAAGGTGAGTAACTGTGAGTATATTTTTTTCCATCTGACAATGAAATTTCCCCCATGTTATATATTTCAGCAATCAGAATAGTAAATTAGGTATGTGTTTACCTTTCAGTGCCCAATCACAAGTTCACAGCGTATGAAATGCTGTGAGGAAAAGCACAGACATAAACTCTCAAAACATCTCATACAAAAAAGATTATGACTATTTTGGATGTAATTCCTTCAATCTTCCTGTTATTTCAATCAGTCCTAGTAGCATAGTTAGCCACTGTCTGATTCCTATTGGGTGAAAGTAGCATTGACCATGAACAAGACAACAATGTAGTGAGCGCATTAAATGAAATATTTGGAATTTTTCATTAATTTATTGAATAGTCACTGGTTCTGAATAGCTTTGTTGCTGGTTGCAAGGTCTAGAGGCTGAAGAAGTACAGTCTCCATTGTTTAAACATCATCTTTATTCAATGTCTCACCTTTCAAAATGAAAATATCTTATTATTTAAATATAAAAAGATGTGGGCCATAAATATAGAAACATTAGAATTCAGCATACAATGTGACATTATTATAGTGTGCCTCAGGCAAAGGAAGACAAAAAAACTTGTTAATCCCAATTCATCAAGAGAGAAGAGAAAGAGAGAGGGGAATAGTGTATACGTTTATTAATATGAGCCCTTTCAACCATGAAAACTAATCCTTTTGATGGAATAAAAAGTTTCTTCACTCTTCTGAACTGAGATACTTAATTGTGAAGAAACTGTTATTTTTTTAAAAAAAGTTTCACATTTCTAAACTGTTCCTGCAGAACAAAATGGAGAATTGAGAAACAAACTTAGTGAACTTTTTAAAGAAGGGGAAACTTCTAATTAAATAGGATCACTATGTACATGGCTAGAGCATGCCAACCTAAATCACAAGAAATGTAGAAGAAATAATACAACTCAGGCCCCATCTAAACAGCCCTAAAAAGTGGGCTAGATAACAGATTAACCTGAGGTGTCAAATGACTCCTCAGGCTAATCCAGTTTAACCCAGAGTTAAAATCCCTGGGAAGGTGCGGATCTTCCAGGAAGTTATGGGGGGGGGGGAGATGAGGGGGTAGCTAAATTGACCTTAGGTAGGTAAAGGTTTTCCCCTGACATTAAGTCCCCTCATGTCCGACTCTGGGGTGTGGTGTCCATCTCCATTTCTAAGCCGAAGAGCCGGCGTTGTCTGTAGACACCTCCTAGGTCATGTGGCCGGCATGACTGCATGGAGCGACCTTAGATGCCTGCAAATGGAAGCAGGCCTCTACGAGAAAGCTCCTGTCACATCAAAATGATGCAACAGGGGCTTTAGACATGGGAGAGCTCCGGTTAATGCTATTTACATCATTTGGAGAGGGGAAAACTCATTTTGACATGACAGAAGCTTTCTAGAAGAGGCCTGCCTCCATTTGCAGGTCTATAAGGTAAGTTTTAGAGTAAAACAGGGGATGGGAGGCTGATGGCAGTACTCCCCCGGTCAATCATGGATCAACCAGGATGGTATCTGGCCACCACTCCTTCAAAATGGTGGCGTCTTGGGTTCTCCAACTCTAGAGAAACTGACATTTCAAATTGAAGATGGGGAAATAGAAAACTTTGCATGCAATGTTAAAGTAGCTGCTTTTAACAATTTCAATGTTGAGGGAGACCACTGGGGTCCATTCCTGCCTGTCTTTAAAATCCTCCTGTTTCCATACACTTCAAAAAAGAGTCACATGTGCAACCCACGGAACAATCTTGCGTCGTCTAATGGGCTCCATGGGACTCCATTTTTGAAGTATATAGAACTGGGGGGAACACTCTCTAAAGGCACCTTAAGGTATTCAGAACCAAATCCATTCCCCTGCTGAACAGCCCAATTGAACAGCCAAATACAATACTGTATGTCCGAGGGAAAATGAGTTGCTAGAAGTACACAGGTTTGTAACATAATAGGTTTGGATCATCACTTAAGTAAAATAGAGACATTCATGCTGAGATTTTCAGTAGTTATATGGGGTGCACTTGAGTAGCGGTTCTCAAACTGTGCTCCGCAGTGCTCTTGGGGCTCCACAAAGCACAGTCAGGGATCCATAGGAGTCCCACTACAGGGAGGCCCCTGCATGTGAAGCATGTGGCCTAGCTGCCTGAAGAGTTCTCTGCCATATGACCTATTGGCCCTCCCCAAAACACAGCTGCCACCATGGCCTGCAAGGCCTCCCATGCATGGCAGAATGGAGTGTGACTGGATGGCCCATGGGGTTGCACTTATTGTAGTTGCTATTACTACTACTGCTGCTGCTGCTACTGCTACTGCTACTATTACAAAGGCTGGTTGGCCATATGTTAGTCACATCCCAATTGCCCTACTGCTCTCTACATGGGGCTGCCTTTGAAGATAGTTTGGAAGCTTTAACTGGTTCAGAGATCAGCAGCCAGATTACCAACTGGAGCCCCATACAGGAAGAGATCCAATCCCTTGTTGCGGAAGCTCCACTGACTGCTGGTCTGCTTCCAAACTAAATACAAAGTGCTGGTCATTACCTTTAAAGCACTAAAAAGGTCAGGTCCAGGTTTTTTGACCAATTGCATCTCCTCTTAAAAACCAGCTTGGGCACTGCGGGCAGTGGGGGAGGCCCTGCTCTTGGTCCCACCCTCATCTCAAGTGAGGCTGGTGGGAATGAGAGAGAGGGCCTTCTCCACTATCACCCCCCACCTCTGGAACTTCCTCCCCAAAGAAATAAAGATGGCCCCCTCCCTCCTTCAAAAAAAACATCCGAAGACTCATCTTTGCTTACTAGCATAGAGGAGAGGTGGATTAGATAATGAGAGATCACTTCTGGACCTTCTGTCAATTGTTGTATTTGAGCTCTGTTAGTTCATGTTGGTCCGACTGTCATCACTGGCCTCACAATCAATCTACATGCCTTTGCAAATTTTGGTTGGCTTTTTGTAAATCAATGCAGATGTTTTACTGTTTAGATTTTATGTTATTATATAAATTTGTTTGAATTTGTTTTGTTTAATTTATTGATGTTAGGTTCTGATGTTATTTTCATATGAGGGGGTTATTTTGGATTACTTGTTAACATTTGTCTGTTTTATTGAGGCATTGAATGTTTGCTTTTTTTATATGTTGGAATCCACTCTGAGACCCCCTTGGGGACATAGGGCAGAATATAAATAAAGTTCTTATTATGCTTTGATTGTGCTTTTCCTGCATTGCAGAAGGGGGACTGGATGGGCCCTGTGGTCTTCCACTGAAATACTGTTAAGTTTATGTTGTTCTTCATTTTGAATATTGTATTGTTCTGTCTTTCTTTTTTGCACTACAAACAAGATATATACAGTGTGCATAGGAATTTGTTCATTTTTTAAAATTAGTTCACACAAACATTCTCCATCCATCTGCTCAACCCATCTGTCAAATTTTAAACTGCAAAGGTTTAAGAACCCCTGCACTAGAGACTTGCCAGACTGTTGCTCTAATGCTTCTAAGGACCCATCCAGACAGGACACATAATGTGGGAGCTCCAAACAACGTCTACGGTAAAACTGAATTATTTTGAGACAAAACCCTGCTTTGTCCTGAATTAATTTGATAGTCCTGAAAGACCCAGGTCTAATGGAGTATGGGCCCTGGGGAGACTGACCCCATGGGCCTGGAGAAGTGAAGAGAGAACCCACCCCCACCCCAAATCCCCCCCTCAGATATTTTTTTTCTGGAACGTACCAGTATTGTGCTAGGAGAGGGGCAAATTGCTCCTGCCCCCCTCCCAATGCTTCCTGAAGCAACATTGATATGTTGAAGGAAGCATGCAGAGAGGACTAATGGCACATCAAAGGTTTTAAAGGGGATTTGGGTTCTCCCCACTGTAGTGTGGTTGTTACTGCACTACAATGGGGACAACACACTGGAAAGCCTGTTTCCTTTGGGCATCTGTGTGAACAGAAACACAGAAGAAAATGGATTAGTTTAACCCATTTTCTCCCATGATAAAATGCTATGAGGAACCAGTCTAATATTCATTCATGAAGCCAGACAATGCATTAATTCACTTTTTTTTTACTATCATGTGCAATTTCCAAGGAACCTCTGGTTTCATTTTTGTTGTCCTATACATCATTATTAATTTTACATCAGTGAAATTATTTTTTAATTAAGGAGAATCAAAGGTATAATCAATCTTAGCCAAGGCTTTTCTTTATTTTCTGCACATGCAGTTTAGATGACCCATATTAATTAAGAGAGTTATCATGGTCCTGTGGTTTGAGTGTTGATCTAGGATACTGGAGGACAGAGTACAAATACCTGCTCAGTCATGGAAACCCACTGGATAATTTTGGATAACTCACACCCTCAGCATCACGGAAGGCAAAAGCAAGCTCCCTCTGAACAAATCTTGTCAGGAAAAATCCCAGATAGATTCAGTTTAGAGTCAATATCAATTGAAAATAACTTTAAGGTGCACAAATACATTTCAAAAGTGTTTTGACATATTTTATGCAAAAGTGACACTGTGAGTGTTATCCCCCACCCCCCAAATAATACTCAATGTGCTGATTTTATTGTATAAGGAATTACAATATTTTCAAGGACTTCAGCACAAAACAAACATACAAGACCAGCAAAACCCAATAAATATTTGCAAAGCACTTTCAAGGAATTTTCCCCTTTACCTCTGTCTAACATTAGTAATTAAAATATTTTTATATGATCTAAAATTACAAACTATTTAGACCCAGTGATTTTAATTGAAAAGATCTAGCCAAGTCATCAGTGGACATTTGGGCAATTACTGTCAGAAATATTAAAATTAACTGGGTATTTTAAATTACAAAAATATGAGTCAAGCACTAAAAGGGTTAAATGGATGCAATTACTCAGCAAAAGATGTAGTTCCATATAAGCAGGTATACCTGTAGCTTAGTAGCCCTCAGTTCTATGGTAACCCTCAGTCTGTGAGAGGTCTCTATGGAAGAAGGGCCTCAGTGTGTTAGTAGGCCTCAGTATGAGAAGGCCTCAGTGTTAGTTCCCCTCAGTGTGAGAGAGGCGTCATCCTGAGGGAGTCCTCTGTTGGAAATCTATGAGCGGTTAGACCAAAAAATATAGCAGAGTGCTAGAAGCACACTTAACAACCAGCAGAAACTGACATGTGGTGAGCTGGGATAAGCTTGTTGCTTAGGATGGCACAGGATTGCAGAACCAAAATATAAGTTCAAATGTATTTATTGAAGTAAAAGAAATACATTCTGGATAGGAAAGTTGTTGGAGCTAACTATCTCTCTAAATCTCATATTCTAAGGAAGGAAAGGTAAAGATATCAGAAAAATACGCATTCAGCTACATCTTGCCTGGAGAATGGCAAGATGCATCTTCACATGAGGAGAAAAAACCAGAACAGAGAGAAAATGGAGGCCAACCATGTGGTCAAAGTCTAGGCCCAATCAAAATGGCAGTAAAGAGGAAGTTACATCCTACCTCAAAGAGATCACATTTCTACAACTTCAAATGGGAAGGAGATAGTAGCAAACAGGAAGAGAGGAGTAGAGAGAGAAAGCCCCTTCTAGGAAGGTATGCATAAGAATAGAGAAAGTAATCCCTCAGTCTAATCCTGCTTTCTTAGTCTAACTACTCATTGGTGACTGAAGACTCGTGGAGTCCAGGATGACAGCCAACACCCGCAGTATGAGAAGGCCTCGGTGGGAGGAAAGGCCTCAGTATGAGGTAGGCCTCAGTGTGAGTAGGCCTCAGTATGAGAAGGCCTGGGCCGATAAGCTTTGGTTAGAGGAAGTCCCAGGTTGAAAGTCTTGTGTGTAAAGCTACTGTGTGAAGCTCCAGTGTGAAGACTGCTGTGTAAAAAGCTACTGTGTGAAACTTCTAAGTTCGTTGTGCGAAGAGGCTCTGTGAGAGCGAAGCTGTTTATAAATGCATGAAAAAGAAGCCCAGCATGGAAGCACAGAAGGAAGTATAAAGAACTTTGTTCATGTTATGGAAACCTTGTTTTTGTAAATAGTGCAACCATATTATTTTGCTATAAAGAAAAGCCTCCTATGGAAGAGATAACATTGGTCTCTGCATTTTTGTTCTTTTTATCACTTTGGGCTACTATTACTAGGAGGACACATTGCTGCTGATAAGTTATTCTGCTGTATATTTATGAAGAGGGTCTTTTGTTATTAAGCCCACTTACCCAACAATTACTTATCTGTATTGATTCAGCCACACCTAAATATGGATTAGCTACAATTTTATGTATGCTTACCTGGGTGTAAATCTCACTGAGCTGGGTTTCTACAGTTTGGCATTATGATAACCCTCAGACATTTGCTTTCACATCCTATTCCAAACACAGGGTTGTTGACATGCGTTGCCACTGAGATGAGCAAATCCATGCTAGGTTTCAGACCAGACAATACAAAAGCCCAAACATATTCCATCTATTATTCCCTGGTTTCAGTATTTTGGTTAGCACCTTTGGCCAAGCCTAACTTCAGATTGAAATCTAGAGTGGACTAACTAGGCCAATGACATAGAAGCAACCAGCTGGGACAGCCAAAAATAGGTCAGAAATTGTGACATTTTCAATAGGCTAAATATGTTGACGTGAAGAAGTACTATATGTCTAATTTCAGAGCAGGGTATCATTACAGGTCATTCTAAAGGTAATTAAAGTGTTGTAGTAGCATAACTGCCTTTCAGTTTTTTTGAAAGGCAGGGAGTTTCAGAAAAACATCTATTTCTGCTTCATTGACTATTCTAAAGCCTTTGACTGTAAGGATCATAATAAATTGTGGCAAGTTCTTGGTGGGATGGGCATACCAAGCCACCTTGTCTCTCTCCTTAGGAATCTGTACAAGGACCAAGTAGCAACAGTAAGAACTGACCACGGAACAACAGACTGGTTCAAGATTGGGAAAGGCGTACGGCAAGGCTGCATACTCTCAGACAAGTTAAAAAGCATACAATCTTTTAAACTTGTATGCAGAACACATCATGCGATGTGCGGGGCTTGATGAATGCAAAGCTGGGGTGAAAATTGTTGGAAGAAACATTAACAACCTCAGATATGCAGATGACACCACTCTGATGGCCGAAAGCGAGGAGCAGCTGAGGAGCCTTCTAATCAAGGTGAAAGAAGAAAGCGCAAAAGCTGGGTTGCAGCTAAACATCAAAAAAACCAAGATGATGGCAACAAGAATGATTGACAACTGGAAAATAGAGGGAGAAAATGTGGAGGCTGTGACAGACTTTGTATTTCTAGGTGCAAAGATTACTGCAGATGCAGACTGTGGCCAGGAAATCAGAAGACGCTTACTTCTTGGGAGGAGAGCAATGTCCAATCTCGATAAAATAGTAAAGAGTAGAGACATCACACTGGCAACAAAGATCCGCATAGTCAAAGCCATGGTATTCCCTGTAGTAACCTACAGATGTGAGAGCTGGACCTTAGGGAAGGCTGAGCGAAGGAAGATATATGCTTTTGAACTGTGGTGTTGGAGGAAAGTTCTGAGAGTGCCTTGGACTGCGAGAAAATCCAACCAGTCCATCCTCCAGGAAATAAAACCCGACTGCTCATTGGAGGGAAGGATACTAGAGACAAAGTTGAAGTACTTTGGCCACATCATGAGGAGACAGCAAAGCCTAGAGAAGACAATTATGCTGGGGAAAGTGGAAGGTAAAAGGAAGAGGGGCCGACCAAGGGCAAGATGGATGGATGGCATCCTTGAAGTGACTGGACTGACCTTGAAGGAGCTGGGGGTGGTGACGGCCGACAGGGAGCTCTGGCGTGGGCTGGTCCATGATAGAATCATAGAATCATAGAATCAAAGAGTTGGAAGAGACCTCATGGGCCATCCAGTCCAACCCCCTGCCAAGAAGCAGGAATATTGCATTCAAATCACCCCTGACAAATGGCCATCCAGCCTCTGCTTAAAAGCTTCCAAAGAAGGAGCCTCCACCACACTCCGGGGCAGAGAGTTCCACTGCTGAATGGCTCTCACAGTCAGGAAGTTCTTCCTAATGTTCAGATGGAATCTCCTCTCTTGTAGTTTGAAGCCATTGTTCCGCGTCCTAGTCTCCAAGGAAGCAGAAAACAAGCTTGCTCCCTCCTCCCTGTGGCTTCCTCTCACATATTTATACATGGCTATCATATCTCCTCTCAGCCTTCTCTTCTTCAGGCTAAACATGCCCAGTTCCCTAAGCCACTCCTCATAGGGCTTGTTCTCCAGACCCTTGATCATTTTAGTCGCCCTCCTCTGGACACATTCCAACTTGTCAATATCTCTCTTGAATTGTGGTGCCCAGAATTGGACACAATATTCCAGATGTGGTCTAACCAAAGCAGAATAGAGGGGTAGCATTACTTCCTTAGATCTAGAAGAATCTGATGTCACGAAGAGTCAGAGACGACTGAACGAATGAACAACAACAACAACAGTAGCATAAGCTTTATTCAAGACATAAGCTTTATTGAGGGCAAATGATGCAACAGATTTTACATTTGAAAGAAACCTTTGAGCCTTTTTGTTGAGAGTCCATCATCCCATCACAACCAGTGATAGAAATTAGACTCCTGACAAATTCTACTGACCCTTATCCATTGGATAGTCATATCATTCCTTGGACTGGAAAGGGATTCAACAAGGTCATTTTTGCAAGGTAACTCTTTCTCTCCACTAGACAGTTGTCAACATTTGGCCACAAACAAATAGCCCCAAACTCATCTGCCTGGCTGTAAAAAGTCACCTCACTTCACTACATAACATAGATCATTTAATGAAAGATCAACATGTTGTGTGAGCATGTGTTTGTGTACATCTGAATATCATTTGAAATCCTTTCAGAAACAGGACTTTCTTCCTTATCTCTGTTTTTCCCTGAAGGCCATGAATCTAGCCAATGGCCTGAATCTTGATGTGACAATGCAGAACTCACTAAGGGAACTGCAGTCAAATAAAGAAAAACAAACCAACTGACTTCAGAACAGATTGTGCTTTTTGAATATTGATCATGTTTGCTCTGAAGAAATAACTGCAAGTCCTTCTTTTAATTGAAAAGCAAAAACCACTGACTATTAAGTATGCATCCAAAAAGTAAACATTTCTGTACTAAATACCGATGCCACCTGGAGAACTCTCTTGTGCCTTTTAGTTCCAAGGAGAGCAAGTGGTAATCTATCTACTTTTCGCAAATGTGGAGTTTGTTTCCCAACGGTACCAAATCATCTGAACAGATTTTACAGGAATAAAAATATGTACTGAGGATATGCATTCTTTGCTATAAAATGCAATTGATCAAAATGTATCAAAGTGATTTGATACATTTTGATAGTTCTCATCAGCACAGAATATTCTAGTCTTAGCTAACAATGTGCTGTCATCTATACCTAAAATATTCAATTTTCATGGGGCAGCTGGGTTTTTTCAGCTGCAAACCAACCATCCTAATTGGGGGGAAATGATATTAATTAATTAATTAATTAATTAATTAATTAAGAACATTTATATCCCATTCTTCTCAACCCCCGAAGGGGGACTCAGGGCAGCTTACAACAGGCAATCATTAGATGCCAACAAACAAACAATTGCAATACAAACAATTAACATTAAGTAAGCCAACAAGATTATAAAACACATTAAAATATTGACCATTAAGTATTAAAACACTACTAAGCCTAAGACCCCAAATCCAAATAGTAATCCAGAATTCCAGTCCAAGGTCTATTCATTGGCAGTTCTCATAAGTCATTGCAGTTGCTGCTCAGTCAGCTGCCCAAATGCTTGGTCCCAAAGCCAAGATGTAAGCTTTTTTCTAAAGGAGAGGAGAGAGGGAGTTGCTCTGATTTCACTGGGGAGTGTGTTCCATAGATGGGGAGCACCACTTCCTAACATCTACAGCACCCTAAAACCCCTATATACTGTTCAGTTGTACGAGTATTACATTGTGAGGTACCATTGGCTTCTATATTATCTCCCACACGGTTCAATATTTGAATAAAATTACTGGCTGCTGGCAACAGATGTTGGATACTGAATCCTGATCTTGTATAACAGAGTAGGATAAAGTTTATTTATTTATTTACTATATTTATATCCCGCCTTTTTCAACCCCTAAGGGGACTCAAGACAGCTTACATATAAGCAATTATTCAATGCCTTAAAAACAATATACACTTAAAACAAACATTTAAATTAAAATAAAAATCAAAGTTAAAATACATTAAAACATTTTAAAACATTACAATTATTATTATAAACCACACTATCCACAATCAAATCCAGGCCAGGGCCATAGCTTGGGGGGCGGGGGGGTTAAAAGTTTAACCCTGCACTGAAACACATCAGATTAAGAAAGAAATCTGGTTTACTCATAACTCGGTTAACCAGTAAAAATTCTTGGGTAAACTAGGGTTTTTTTAATAATAGTCTTTATTTGAGATTTTCATTAAAAGACAACACAAAATAAAAATAATGATAGTCCTAATAATGTGCAAGTTAACTGAAATAATAAAGTGAAGAAGAGAAAATCAAAAGAAAAGAAGAGACAAAGAAAGAAAGAGAGAAAGAAGAAAAGAAAAAAAGAAAGGAGAAAAAAGGGGAAAAGATTAAAATGTAAAATTTAACTTTCTAATATCTTCTACAGGTCTTCTTGCTTTTTCGTTTCTTCTCATTCTCATCCTCCTCTCCTTCTTCTTTTCTAATTCTTTCCCCTCTTACTCCTTTTTTTTCTTCTTCTTGATTTCTCGAATCATTAGATCAAAATCATATTTTTTTTGTTTCAAATATTCAGTAACTTTTTTCCAGTCAGTTTCTTCCATTTTTATTCCTTTATTCTTCTCCATGAGGAAGGTGAATCTATCCATGTTCCTAACTTCTAGTATTTTCGTCAGCCATTCATCTTCCTCGGGTATTTCCTCCTGTTTCCATCTTCTTGCGAAGCAAATTCTCGCAGCCGTGGTTATTAAAAATAATAATTTGTCTGTATTTCTTTCTATTTTTTTTTCATACATACCTAATAAAAATAACTCTGGTTTCCAGGGAATTTGTATTTCTAACATTTTTTGGATTTCCTTCTGTATTCTTTTCCAATATATTTTTGCTCTGTCACATGTCCACCACATGTGAAAATGCGAACCTTCTTTTACTTTACATTTCCAACAATTTGTGTTCGTGTTATTATAAGTTTTTCCTAATTTTTTTGGGGTCATATACCATCTAGAAGATTTTTTACCCAGTTCTCTTTCAGATCTGTTGCGTATGTAAATTTAATCTTTTTTCTTCCAAATTTCCTCCCATTTTTTTCTAATTTTTCTTCCTATATTTTCATTCCACCTTTTCACGTATTTTTCCTTCTTTGAATCCATTGACCATTCTAATAACTTTTTATATATCTTTGCTATCAATTTTCTTTTTGATTCCATTATTATGTCCCAAAATTTTTTTTCCTGTGCAAATCCTAATTCTTTGTCTTTCTTATATCTTTCTTTAATTTGCCAATATTGAAACCATGAAATTTTTTGATCTATTGTGTTTAATTCATGTTGTGTTTTTAATATTAAATCTTCTTCTTCCTCTTTTAGTATTCCTTTGTATGTTGGCCAATCATTCTACCCCATACATCTTCTTTGTCCCACCTCTGATGGTTATATCCAAAGAGGCATATTGCTGTATAGTTTCTTTTTATATTTCTCCCAAATTTTCAAGATGGATGATCTAATAAAATGATTTCCGATTTTTTTTCTTTTCCCTCATACCACATGTAAAGATGCCATCCCCCTCTTAATTCTGTTCCTTCTAGGATTAATATCTTCTTTTTCTTTAATTTCGCCCAATCTCTTGCCCATACTAGCGCACTCGCTTCGTAGTATAATCTTAGATCTGGGGTGGCCAATTCTCCTTTTTCTTTTTGTTCTATCAGATTATTATAATGTATTCTTGTATTATTCAAAATAATGTATTATTCAAAATAAATTTTGTGATGTCCCTGTTCCATTCCTTTAATAATTTTAGGTTTCTTATGGTAAACTAGGGTAAACTAGGTTTTTGGGGGGGGGGGTAGAACCCTTTTGGGGGGGGTTAGAACCCTTGGCTGGATCCCAAAGCCACATTTTCACTCTCTTTCTGTAAGTCAGGAGGGAAGGGGCTGATCTAATATCGCTGGGGAGGGAGTTCCACAGCCAAGAGTCCACCACTGAGAAGGCCCTGTCTCTCATTCCCACCAATCGTGCCTGCGAAGGAGGGCCTCCCTAAATGATCTTAATCTCTGAGATGGTTCAAAGTTAGGCTATGGGCTGTATGAGGCCTGGGTCCTACTTCTGCAACCCCTGATAGTGTGACTCTCATGCACATAACCACCCATTGTATGGAAACCACATCACATTGGTTTTACAAAAACTACAGCTCCAGTCTCAAATCAAGACATTGGATGATGATATTTCAGTCCCTAAATGGGGTTTGAGGTCTCAACCATTAAAGGAATATCTCTTTAAATAAGCCTATTAGAGAACTGAGGTCTCCTGGAGAAGTCCAACTTTGTGTCCCTTAAGTGGGATCTATGTGGACCTTCTCTGCTGTGGCACTCTTGTCATGGAATACAATCCCCTTTGAGCCCTGTCTTTATCCAAGCGTCAAAACAAAACATCACTTTTATTACAGTCTTTGGAGCCAAAATATTTCATCAAATCTGTAGAAACAACTGGTTTTTAAATTCTCTCAACTTGTTAAATTGTTCAATATGCTTTTACATTCTTCTAAATTGTTCAAAATTTATTTTAATCCTATGCTACTCTGAGATTCTATGATATAGGGGAGAAATAAAAATGATTTACTAAATACTTGTTTACATATCATAAAGAAAAGATATTCATGGTAACTCTTCCAAACCGCAGCTTAATATTAAGTAACGATCCACACTGTCTTTTCCGGTAGACTCATCATGCTTCCTTTTTGGGCAGATTAATACCTCATAGCAAAAGTCTCAAAGTTATGAGTCTTTTCAATCAAAGCCACAACCAAACCAAATGGAGAGGAATAAATTACATTATGAAGTGTGTGGGTGTGCTTATGTAACTGGTCCAATGAGGGCCAAAAGTTCAATATAAGTTGTAAGAAATTCTGAAGAAGAAGAGTCAAGAATCAAACAATTGCCAAACCAGATCAAGCCACAGATCCATCAAGGTATGTTCGGAGTTCTTGCTCAGGGCTCCAACAGAAAAAAAAGAAAATCTATAATGTACCTTCTGAAATATGAAATGTGGCTTAGTAGGAGAGACATTGCTTCCCAGTCCCTTTGGCAATTATCTTACTTCTGAAGCATGAGATTAGATTACCATTATTTTAAAACGTATAACGAAGGCAGTTTCTTCTTCCATGTCTTGTACAAAAGTTCTCATCTTTTTAAAAGTTTAGGTAAAACAGACAGTTGTGCAAGACCTTGTCCTTTCTCAGACTCCAACTGCTTGATGAAGAAGTGAACCAAAGCAAATAATGGGAAAAGTGTGGTTTTTTAAAAAATGGGATAAATTTGATCCATATTTACATCACCTGTGTTTATGTTGTGGTGTCCCTTCAACTTTTCTATGACTTGGTGACCCAAAGGTGATCCCATAATGGTTTTTTTTCTGGCATAATTTGTTCAGAAAGCATTTTCTTTTGCCTTCCTCTGATGCTGAACAAATTTGATTGCCCAAGTGGGTTTCTATGGTGAAATGGGGATTCAACCCCTGATTTATAGTATATCTGTCCTCCTGCCTAAAGGTCAAGCTACATATGATGCTGGTACAGGATGACTAATCCATGACTAATGTGATTATTTTAATTCAGACTGGGTTCATGATGCAAATTGCCTCTCAATGAAGCTGCTATATGTTCTATACAGGTTGAAGAAAATTCAGAACTTTCTCTACCCTGAATCTCTTCCTTTCTCTCAATTTTTTTTTCTTTAGCAAATACACAAGCAATTACATTTACTATTTGAAAAGACCATGAGATTGTTTCTCCAGGCTTGCTGCCTGGAGAAACAATGACTGGATTTTATGAGAAGAAAGACTGGAGCCCACCAGTAATGTGCTTGATTTGCACGCAGAAGGAACCAGCTTCAACCTCCAGCATTTCCAAATACAATATGACCCCTTTATTGCAGGATGTTGGTCTTGCAATTTCATGTATTCACTTCCAACGAAACATACATTTCCTAAGTCCTCCAGCATGACTAAGGTATTCATGGACTCAAAGTTCTTTATTTCAATAGGGCTTGCTATATTTGGTTTTGTGTATCCAGGCTGAGAATGCACCCTCCACAAATATGGGCATCATACTGTAGGAAAAATTCTGCTTCACATCTGGAAAAAAATGCCAGTGTTGATAATACTGGGCTGAATGAATGAATGGTGTGACTCAAGTTCCCATGACTCTATGAGCCTGGGGTCTAGTGCATACAAATTATGTTCTTTACTACTGATGGCTGATAATTAATCAATAAATAAATATAAGTTATGAGGAATATCTACTTGTTACATGCCCTCAAGCAGATTTTCTTCATAACTTATATTTATTGATTAATTATCAGCCATCAGTAGTAAAGAACATAATTTGTATGAACTAGTCCCCAGGCTCATAGGGTCATGGGAACTTGTTTTATGACCTTGTTTTATGAACTTGTTTTATTCATTCAGCCCACTATTATCAACATTGGTATTTTTTCCAGTTGTGAGGCAGAATTTTTCGTACAGTATGACACCCATATTTGTGGAGGGTGTAGACTTAGCCTGGATACACAAAAAATCTACTTGTTAAAAGCCCTTAAGTGAGAAGCCCCTGGTAGTGAAATGGGTTAACCCTTCTGCTGGCAGGACTGATGACTTGAAAGCTGGGTTGCTAACCTGAAGGTTGCCAGTTCAAATCCAACCCGGGGAGAGCACAGTTAGGTTCCCTCTATCAGCTCCAGTGCCATGTGGGGGCATGAGAGAAGCCTCCCACAAAGATAGTATAAACAACAACAAAGGAAAATCTGGACATCCCCTGGGCAACATCCTTGCAGACAGCCAATACTCTCACATCAGAAGCAATTTGCAGTTTTTAAAGGTGCTCCTGACACACACACAAAAAATGCCCTCAAGCTAATGATGACTCGTGGCAACACTTTTGCAGAGGTTTCCTGAGAGGATTTACTCCTAAGAGGTTTGCCATTGCCCTTCTTTTCAGTTGGAAAAGTATGACTCACCAAATGTCACCTAAATTGGTTTCCATTGCTGAACAGGGATACAAACCCTGGTCCTAATCTAGCACTCAAACCACTACACCCTATTTGATCTCCTACCAGCATTATCATCCTATTAAAATGTAAACAAGGCTGATTAAAATGGCAAACAGATTGGTAGACATAATGAATATATATTCAACAAAAGTATAATGCAATCATATTTTCAGTTTCAAATTAAACAGAAGATCTTGTAGTCGACTATCTTCCTTCTTTTTTAGTTTAGCTTCACCAATCCAAATACTACAATGAGAAAATGTAGGCTGAAATGTCAAGTACTGTGACAGACATTTTCAAGAGCATAACATCTACATTCCTAATGAAATAGGAATTACAGATAGTGCCATATTACAAATGACATTTGAATCCATGTAAGATTTCAAATGCAGTTTGTTGTTCAACAAGAATGGTATCTATCATTTGAAAAAAGTAATTCCAGGATCCCCTTTGATTTACAGGACTAGCTGCTCAATTCCTTGGATTGTGTCATTTATATATATATATATATATATATATATATATATATATATATAGAGCATTCTGAAGACCAATAGAAGATCCATGCTGAGCTAATTCTTCTTTGATTTTGATTTAAATAAACTAGAATGTCAGCTATAAAATATTGATTACCTTTATTCTCATTCTTTCTCTTTCTGTTCTATCTCCAGTCCTATCTATTTCCCAAAGGTGTGAAGCTGCTTTCTTAAAATGAGTCTAAAGGCAAAATATAAGATGCTGGAGACAACAATATCCAGGTGACAATATGGAAATGTCAGGGGGGCAAATGTCTTTCACAACTAAAATTCTCCCACTTGCGAAAATACAGAGAACAAATGATATCATATAATCACTTCATTTCCTGATAGTTCAGTTCTATGGAGAACTAAATTTTCTTTGGAATATTTTTTGTTTAAGGAAGAAATATGCTGAGAAAGTTTGGAAAAAGAAAGACAGGGTTTCTGAGAATGCAATATACCATTCTAAGGGCTTATTTTACCATTTTAAATCCAATGTACACACTCCTTCTCTAGTTTTATTTCCCTTTAACATCCATTTGTTTGTTATTCATCAATAAAACTTATAATTAGTTAAAGAGTAGGATTTTCTAGTGACAGCATTGGGAGGTAAGCTTTCCTTCCTGCATGCATAAAACATCAAATACATCTATATTGGTACCCATAGCTTTGCTTCCTCAAGATGATCACTGAAGCTCTTTTGGGATGGCTGCCCTATTCAGGTTCCAACCCATGACATCCACATCCTTTTGACTCTGTCCTTGACTGGGGAGAAATACCTCAGAATGCATGGCTCCACACCTAAGTGGGAAGTCAGTTCAACATACCACAAGGTGCCATTATATCTCCAATGCTCTTTAATATTTACACGACGCTGCTGGGAGAAAGCAATCATAGGCATGGGATGGGGTATTATCAGTATGCTGATGTCATTCAAATATATTTATTCATGCTTTCAAAAATAGTTTCAATTAAGAATAGTGTGTCTCTTCTGAATGAATGCTTGGAAGAGGTAATGGGCTGGATGAGGAAAAACAAACTGAAACTGAATCCAGACAAAACAGAGATGCTTACTAGGAAGGGTCCCAATCTGGGCATGGAGGTGTGTCAACCAGTTCTGATGGGGTTACACTCTCCCTGAAAGACTGTGTCTGCAGCCTGGGATCTGTCTCTCTAAATGTCAGCCCAGGTTGATGCAACAGTCAGGAGTGCTTACTACCAGCCTCGGCTGATATGCCAGCTGCACTCCTTCCTAGATTTGGAGGATCTAAAGATAGTAGTGCATGAACTGGTTCCTTTACTAGCAAGTGCCTCAAGAAGTATAAAGTATAATGCTGGCTTAAAGCCAACCTTAAAAACTGTGGCATAGACACCAAGAACTGGGAAATCCTGGCCCTTGAGTGCTCTAACGAGAGGTCAGCTGTGAACAACAGTGCTGCAGATTTCAAAGAGGCACAAATGGGGGGGGGGGGAGGAAGAAGCATTCCAAGAGGAAAGGACGTCAAGCCAACCCTGACCGGGACTGCTTTCCACGTGGAAACCAATGCCCTCACTGCAGGAGAACATGCAGATCAAAAATAGGGCTTCACAGCCACCTACGGACCCACCGTAAGACACTAAACTTCAAGGACTAACATTCTCAGGCTACGAGGGATAACCTAAGTCAAGAAGTATAACAGGGCAGCAATCATCAACACTCCACCAGTTGTAAAAAGTGAATACAACACAGCAAACCATCAGAAATAGAAATAAGTAGCAATGAAAAAAGCATCCCATACCCAAAACCCATTAATACATGATACAAAATGTGTATGGAGCTGGGGTAAGGTGCTCACAGGAAAGAGACTGAATAGTGGTCCATGCCACCTTATAAAGACAGTCACATGCCACTCTACAATGATGCTTCTGGAGACAACTGTGGCATCCTTCTTTGTGTAAGCTGTGAAAGAGAAGGCAAATTAACCCCATCTAAGCATTGGAAGTGAAATTCTTCTTCTAGTACTCAACGACCAGTAAGAGGTAGAACCAGAAGTTCTGTTTTTTTAAAGAGAAATATCCACAATGCTGTCAAAATAGTGAAATACTACAAGTAACTAGTAGTGTTATTTCTTTGGCTAAGGCCACATTTCATGAAATATACAAAATGATCTTGAGATTATTTGACTAACCCATTTTCTAGGATGCTAGCAGATATCTTTGCATACTTATTCAGACTAACAGAGCTATATGTTTGAATTCTACCACTTTGTGAAGTAAAGTTTGGCTACGTATGTAACATGGGCAGAGGGCATTGGAGATGCAGGGACCTGCAAAGTGGTGAAGTCGTTTTAGCAGACAGGACTTCCCACAGGATTTCAAGCCTTTCCACCTCTGATTCTGGTTGAAAATGATGTGAAAACTGCTATTCTCATAGTATGTGTCAACATTTCTAGTTCTAGTCTTCTATCTGTCATTTAACTGCGATGAGTCAAGTGTCCCAGACAGTGTGCTGAATCTAAATTATGTTTGTACCTTGCAGATTGCATATCAGTAGTCTTACTAGTTGTTTATACAGCTTAAAATAATTGGAATTAATTCCAAGACGCATGTTAAACTTCCTGTCGCTCAAGATTAATGAATCTATCTATGTTAAAGTTTTGCCAAATATAAGTTTGATGGTATTATCATCCCCACCATCAATTGTGGATGTTTGGTTTTGATTTATGTTATTATAGAATTTTGTCTGACTACGTGTAATTTAATTTATTGATGTTAGGTTTTAATTTGATGTTAGGTTTTAATGTTACTTTTATATTTGGGGTTTTTCTGGGATCTTATGTTAGTATCGTGTTTTATGTAGGCATTGAATGTTTGTCATTGTTATGTTGGAATCCACCAAGTCCCCTTGGGGAGACAGGGCAGAATACAAATAATGATGATGATAATGATGATGATGATTACTATTATTTACCATACTGTGAGTGAATGCAGTTTGAGGAAACAGGAAAATGATCATGCAAGCTACTTATATCTATATTTTGACAACCCTTCTTTCCAACTTTGAAAATGTGAGCCCCCCCCCCCCCCCCCCACACACACACACACCATTTTTTGCCATTTGCTAAATCCTCCACCCAATGTGGCAAATGGTTATGCTAGATACAGGAATTCTGTAAACTGAGATTCAAATTTTTTTAAAGTTTTGATTTTCCCTTCATATAGTACTGCCTGGTTCTACATTCCAGGGATTTTTACAAGATCCCTCCAAATGTGTCTTTAAAATGCTGTTTTTTGTTACAAATTATGCATGGCAGGTGGCTAAAACCTGGGGAACTCCTCTGGTCACATCTGAATTTCGTAATAAAACAGTACTCTCGAGAACTAAACTGTCCTATCTTCCTGAATAAGGATTAATGTTAAAACTTAATTTTATTGGATTGGAAACTAGGTTTAGTCGGATTAATTTAAATTCCATTGTTTTCAGGTGAGAGGGGCATACTAAGTATGGCTAAGCTTTGATCCAATCAATTCTGTTTGAGACTGAATGAAAATGAAGTGACCAAACAATACATGCATCCATCTATTGTTAAAATTGGATTTTCAAATTTTACATTTCATTCTTCACCAAATATAAAAATGGGAAAAAAGAAAGCACAGATTCACACAAAAGGCTTGTAGCATACCAGTAAAATGTTATTCTTCTTTGTCTGCTTTGATCAGTTCAATTGCATCCAGTTCCACAAACTATTTTTGGAAAAATCATTTTCAGAAACAAACTGTCATGTGGCATTGGGGAAGGATGCTGATTAGGATAGTTTGGATGGGTAGGGGTATCTAAAGAAAAAAGGAAGGAAGGAAGGAACAAAGACAGACAGAAAGACCCACTGGAACAAGTGTCATGGTGCCTTTCAAATTGGCTGTCTTTTTTCTACATTCATCCATGGAATCATACTATTTTAGAATGGGGAGGGCCTTTGGAGACATTTAATTCAGTGCTGGGAAACTGTGGCAGGGAACAGCAGTCTAAGATTTTCACCATCAGCTTAACACACTAGTATGAGCCAAAAAAATGTATCTGGACATTTTGGACTTGGAGATTTTGATGGTTTGATTGGTTATAATCTCCCACTTGAACAAACTATTGACCTTTTACAAGCATTTTTGACTGAAGAAAATGTGGGTGAAAGAGCAATGGAAGAGAGTGAGAACCTCATGTGGCCCACAGGTTACACTTCACCTGCCCTAAGTCCAAAGATTTGCTCATTGCAGGAAATGTGTAACTACATACACTGTAGAGATTCTACACCTCTGGCAGGTCTTGTTTATTTTATTGTAAATTGCCATAAACATAGAAAAAATCTATTTTATGTGCAGGGTAGTTACTTACTGTGCAGTGATTTTTCTGTGCAGAAACCTTGTTTACTGCAGAGAAATGTTTGCTGTCCAGAAAATGTACAAAAGTGCAATTTTTTTACACAAAATGTTTCCACAACTGTGAATAGTTTTCAAACTGTACAGGTTTTAACAACTGGTTTCAGTGAGGAGAGGAAAAGTAAAATTATATATTCTTAGCTGAAATATTGGAAGCTAAGAAGATTTGCATCCCTGCTTCCAGTTAAATATGATTGGGAATGCAATATCTTACTGAAAGATGCCTCAATGAATCTGCCATTTATGTTCTTATTAACAGTTGATGAAGCCAGTTGTGTGTGAAGTTTATAACATGAGCACACTATAATAGCCACTCAAATTAATGGCACATCTTATTGACTGCTGAGCATTAGCTTCCTTATAATTAACTGAAGGGCAATAGTTCAGTATCGTACTTACTCTAGAAAGTCACCCTGTAACTTCAAATGGGTTATGTCAATGTTCTCCACATCCTGAATTCTGAGTATTAAAATTCAACTTTCAGAATAATCAAACTGATGGTGTGCCATTTAAAAACAACAGCTACATCTGAATTGTAAATAATCACCTAAATCTGCAAAATGTTCTTCTCCTCTGTTGAATGTCCATGCTTTAAAAAAAATAAAGGTTGATAGCTTCCTCCATAGACTCCTGTTATGACATCATGTTTTTGCATTTGCAATTAATCCATCTTTCTTTTCCAAAAAAATTAGGAAAACAATTCTTTATAGTACCATGTATTTACTATTGACTTATTGGGGAACTATAATAAATTAAGTCATTTTTTCCAAGACACACCAGGCTACTTCAACAGTAACTTTTCAAGTGTGAAGCTTGCTTTCACTTGTGTGCACATAGGTGCCTTCATACAATCTATATTCAAATGTGGCATTGCTATTCCAGTTGTTATGTTGCTTTCAGAAAGACTGACACTGCCTGGAATGGAATATTCGAAAGAGCATACTACACAGTGTTAGAATCTCCTTGTATGTATCTTCTATTCCACAAAATTATGCACTACCTGTCAATCTATTTTTTTAAATAGAAATAATATTTGGGAGTGTATTTACCTCAAAAATGATAGCGAACACTGAAACATTATGGACAAATAAATATATATGCATACATGTCTCCCAACACTACCAAGTAGAAAATATTGCCGCCATGTGACTGAAGTGAATTCTTTCATAGGCATGTCGACATACATGCATATATTCAAAATGGATTTATCAGGATAGCTAAGCTTAAAAAACAATTAAAGCCTTCTTCAGTTGTGAGATATGGACCCTTTAATATTGCTGCCTCCCTATGACATATTCAATGTTGTACTAAGGAACACAGATATTCCATATGCCAAGCTTCAATGTATAACGGAGGGGTGCTGTATGATACCAATTTTTATCTTGATGACATTTCATTTATTAGAACATTCCCTTCTAATTAACTGTCATCCATTCAAAACAAACTGAATATTATTCTTCAGAGTTTCTGGAGCTTTAAAATGTGTCTAATGTTCCTTTAAATGAAATAAATCATTACATTGGTAATTGAAGCGACTTTTCAGATAAGATGTACAGAGAGACAGCATGTAATAACAAGCACCTTCCCTAGTAAAGAATGTTCTTTACACTTACTCTATGATTCATTGAGGGGCTCACACAATTGGAAGGAGGCTGCATGTATCCCAAGTCAGATAAAGCATGGAATGCATAAGCATATGCTATGGGCATAATGAATGGTCCATCTCCAGCAATAGGTTTCTGCATACATCACCCTCAGTGAATGAATGAATGACTGAATGAATGAGACTCTCAATCGTTTGCTGTTGTGTTCATATAGTTAAATCCAAGGCATAGTATTTATTCTGTTCAGCTCAATAAAAATCAAATGAATTTGTAGCCTTGGCTGCATTTTGCCCATGGAAAATAGCTGCCAGATGTATCTTTTGCTACCTTCTGTTTTTGTTAATGCTGTAAGGAATTCATAATGTACATCTGGTCTGCTCAGAACCTTTTCAAAATAGGAACATCACATTCTGTCTCCATAACAATAAAATGAATTTAATCATATAAAATATTCACTTGACTAACACACAAATACAATAAAACACAGACAAGAGCTTACTATATCTTTATAGGGTGGTTCTGAATAGTCTATACAATGTATTATCTACCTTTTTTATACATGCAATATTATCCATTTTCTTCATTTTTTCTGAAGTATTTCATTTCAGAAATAATCTTTTAGATTTCAAATAACATCTTTGCAGCCTTAGTACTGAAAGAATCTAATTTCTCTAATCACTCTGAAAAATGTTATTTTCAAATGATCTCATAGAGCAATTACATGGCCTTGTCTCCTGTGTTTCAGTGCTGAAATGGGAGCTGCTGCAATAAATTCCATTCACATATCAAAAAAGAAATCGAGGTAATCAAAAGGTTTGGAAAACCTACTTTTGGAACTAAGATTCCTATAGCCCCCAAGCCAGTATGGCTAATGGCTATGCCAACCACAGGATTCTGGAGTTGCAGTCCAAAAAGTGGGCTTTTAAAAACACATGTCCTAGGACACAATGGAAAAACCTATCCTACAACTCACACTGCATCAGTGCAAACCTTTCTTGATATATCCAGAACTTTATTATAAACCTCCAAGTGTTTGGAACTACAGAGAGCATTTTCTGATCTGTCATCCATTTCAAACCTGGAAGATGTTATATGAACGAAATCCGACATAGAGTAACTTAACAGTCAATAATCATGGCATTTTACTTACTGATGTATAAAGGAAACCTTCTCCATTTAAGGCTATATACAAGCCTGTTTTTACACCCTGGATAGCAACAACTCGAAGTCCCACTGGTATAAGGTTGAACAATGCTGTAAAATAAAATAAAGATCTGTCACAGGTTCATAAAGAAAAAATATCATAACAATGCATAGTTGATTATGGAGACATGAAAATAAGGATTACAGCATTGTATATGAATGCTGTACATTCATACAATACATTGTACATGAAATCTGTTGGTATGCCCACCATGCTACCATGAAGAAAGGGTTTGCTGGAATCTATAATGATCTGGGATGGTTTTCTTATGTTAAACTCAAAATATACCATGGGCATTTTTTTTCCTTTTGAGACTCATAAAGGAGAAAAGTATGGGCTCAGTTGATTAATATATTTACAGTTCCCCTACTTCAGCAGAAAAATCCCAGAAGTCTAGAGGCCACATGTGTCCCATTATTCTGGAAGGCAATACCTAGTGCACCCATTATTTTGCCTCCAGTTTTTTCTCCAAATAACACAATTACCCTTCTGCCAAATTTCAACCACCTGACATGTCTTAGGTATATGGGTGGGAGAAGGGCTTATTTTGAAACTAGAAGTGAAAAACAAGCACAACCTATGAGGATGCTTGCCACAGATGCTGGCGAAACACCAGGAGAGAATGTTTCTAGAACATGGCCATACAACCCGAAAAACCTACAACTCAGAAAAACAGGCACTTTATTTGGAGGGGGCAGCCTTCCCCCCTCTAAAATTATGGCAAAAATTGGTAATTACTTTCTCTAAATATTGGGGTTTTTCACTCAGCCTGCTGTCTGTATTCTTCTTTTGTATGAGACATGGCGAACAGCATGGCATGCTCACCACTGAGAACAGGGACAAGCAACAGTTACATTTCATAATTTTAAAAATAGAGAAGCAGCCATTGTGTAGGTCCCTTCATCCCTAGCTGTAATTTTAAACCTGCACCAACTCAAATTGGATTTCTCCTTCTTACACTCCATCTCACACATATGAAATGTTTTGCCATGCTGGCTGAACATTGATCCTAGAATGGTAGGTGAGGGTGGCTTGACTTAACTTGTGTGTGCGTGCGTGGAATGGAGCTAGCAACCCCCCACCCCCACCCCGCTCCATTAAATTACCACACAAAATTGAATTGCCTGAAGTCTGACTTCAGAATGATAATATAAAAGTGTATGCATACATGTAAATGACATATTAAACTGATGTCTCTAATATAAAATGTCAAAAGCTAGATTTGCTTTTTGGATTTTTATCTGGGGGGGGGGAGGGATTTTTCAAGCCCATTGATGGTTGAATCCATGAACACATAATCCATGGATAGGAGGCCAACTGTATTCCCAATGGGGATGAAATAATGGATGTGAATGCCAGCATAATATTGGTAGATTTATTTCCAATTCCTTTTCTAATTAGATCCAAAATTATTTTTCTTTTTTTCAACAGCTGTCCACCGAGTTGACATTTTCACTAAGCTATCTACCACAACCTCAAGTATCCCCTTTGTGATCAGTCACTGCCAGCTCAGATCCCATCTGTGTAAAGGTGAAGTTTGAATTTTTGCTCCAATATACATCATTTTACACTTCTTTATGCTGAATTCATTTTATATTTTAATGCTCTTCCCTCCAGTTTAAAAGGAGTCCTTGATGCTTTTCACAATCAATTTATGTTATCACTACCTTAAATTATTCAGTGTCCTGAATAAACTATTCACTCCTAAAGGCAGCTTTTCCATCAGGAAATACTCATCACTTCATCTCTGATAGATAAACATCCTAAACATTTTCTTTTCACAGCCTTTTGTCTGCAATCCTGAGCATGCTAATATATCTTTTAAAAATTGCTTCAGAATGGCATACTGTCTTTCAGGATACCTTAATTGGCATTAAGGTCTCCTAATTGGCATTAGGAGACCGCAATGCCAGTTTTGCGTTCACTGGAAAGGATTTACATAAGTTTCCCCTTGCTTAATATATTTATTCTATGATTTAATTAATTCTCTAGTAATTGATTATTTTGTCACTTTTTTAGGACTGCCCAAGTTCCCCCTTCCGTCCCAAAAGTCTCTGTTTAAAATCCAGCCTGATGAAAAGGTTTTGGAAAACTGAAAGTTTGATTGTTGGGCAATTTTTGAAATTGCCCAACTGTGTATTTTAGAGCTGCTGCTTACTTCTTGTTGTGTGAAGATGAATATGCTATGTACATTAGAGAAAAAGAGAACAGAACAACAGTAGTATACACAGAGAAAATTAGGTTGGTTGATTAATCCTTTATGGGATTAGAAGATACTAAGGAAGAGTATGGCTTTCCAGTCTAAGGGTAACTTTGATAACGAAGGTTCTCTGCATCTTGTTTCTAATGGAAATTAGATTGCTCAAGCTGATATAGAATGAAGCAGATATATAAAACTCTGAAATCTCTGCAAGTAAACAGCATATTCATCTTTAGTCTTGTGCGGGCAACTGATCTTAGATGTTTTAATGAACTCCATTTCATTTAAGTTAAACTAAACAACCCCTGGGGAAAATAAGAGAAGACTTACAGGAATGCTGTCTCTAACACATACCTAAACAGCTCAGTAAAATAAAAAACAAAAAACACTGAAATGTTTAAACTCAGCATTGGACTTTTCTTCTTCTTCTTCTTCTTTTTTTTTTTTGCTATTAATGCGTTTTCTGTGCATACATGCTAGGGGTCCTTCTATATTGCAATATAATCCAGAATATCAAGTCAGATAATCTACATTATCTGCTTTGAACGAGATGATCTGAGTCTACACAGCCAAATAATCCAGTTCAAAGCAGATAATCTGGATTTCATATAGTTGTGTAGAAGGGCCTGGGCTAGCCACGTGGCAAAAAGCACACTCATCTGTGTCCATTGCTCCATTTAGAATGCCAAGCAATCCACCCATGTTTGCACCTTTGGTGTGGCAACAAAAAAGAAATAAAGTACTATCCTAGATAGACTGATCCTTAGTGATTACTTGTTTTGGGACTGATGGCCACTCTAATTAATCATTTTCCTTCTTATAAGGTTAGGGATTCTGTTGTCATACTGCCCACCGCACAGCACAACGGTCTCCCTTCCTGAGTTTGCTGAGGTGGTGTTGGGGCTGGTGTTGGAATTCACACAGCTTGTAATGCGGGGAGATTTCAACCTTAATGCTGTGGGTTCTTCCACATAGCCATATAACCCAGAATATCAAGGCAGATAATCCACAATATCTGCTTTGAATTGGGGTATCTGAGTCCACATTGCCATATAATTTGGTTCAGTGTGGCTTTTATACAGCTGTGTGGAAGGGGCCTGAGGCTACCGTGTTGGAAGCCACTCAGGATTTCATGTTTTCCATGTAAACCATAGGTCTGACCAAAGTGCTGTTTGGCCCCATTCTTGATGGTAAGTAAACTCTACACCTTGTTTTCTGTACAGGAAAGGATTGTGCTGATATGGAATGAAAGAGCTTTCTACTGTTCCATTGTCATGAACAGATCACTTCTTGGTCAGGTTTAGCCTTACTGGGGAAATGACCATGGTGGTGGTCTCAATTACTCTTACGTATCCCTTCTTACAGAATGGAACTAAACAAGCCCCCTGGTTTTCTAGGGAGCTGGCAGCAATGAAATGAGTGAGACTGAAAGTAGAGAAATAGTGGCAGAAAACCCAGAATGAGTCTGACTGAAAACAGGCTAAAATCGATCTCAAAGTTCATTTTGGGATAACAAGGGCCTATTTTTTTTTCTCACTGATGCTATTGCTCCTTCATAGAACCATTCAGCAGAGTTGTTTTGACTGGTCAGGGATCAGCTACAATCAGTCCTAAAGAAAAAGGTAAGCTTGCTTTAAAGAATTTACCCAACTGTGTGGTTTTCAAAGACTTCCTTGCAGCTGGGGGGAAAAAACTAAAACCACTGACAGCTTTCATTGAGAAGAAAATCAGAAAGGAATTACATTTTATTTTATAAGTCTTCTTGAAAGATAGAAAATGAGTGATAAGGGCTTCCACACATCATATGAGATGTTTTTGATCTCAGGGGTTCTAAAATGTTGATACAACCGTGCACCAGGAAAAAAGTATACTGACAGTAATTTTGTTTTTTTAATAACAGTGGAAATACACATGAACCCACTGTTTCCTAAGAATAGAGTGGCTTAAATTTAGAAGATATTTCTATACTTCCAGTAGCTACAATGGAGATTAGGGTTGGGCAGTACATCTTCTGGTTGAAAAGTAAAGTGTTTCTCTATTTATACCTGTGAAGATTATTATTTTAGAGCATTTTTAAATGGAAAAAAATAGAACTTCCCTCTCTGCTTTTTAAAAGATTATTTCCTCTATTTTAAATGACTCTGGACCAATATCAAATTACTTGTTTTTTACATGTTTATTTTTACTAAAGCTGCAAAGAGCCTACTATATTTTGTTACAGCTTTACATTAATTCTAAACATACTTCATGTTTCCTGTGCTCTTGGTTATGCTTTTTCCAGTCCTTAGTTGTCACTGTCCTTGACTTCATTTCCCTTCATTGCTATTTAATGTAATCAGGAAAGGCAACTTGTATGATTTCTCTCTATGACATCACAGTGTTGCATCTAATGTCAGAACTGTCTCTAAATAAAATTATGTGACCTGCCCGTGCCACTCTCAATTGGATTAAGTAGTATGAACAAATGTCTTCATTCACGAAGGTGAAAGCAAGGACAAAAACCGAGAAGAATGTTTAGCAAGGTTAACCTTTTCCAGAAATTTTGATGTGTACTAAATATGCTGAATCAGGCATGGGCAAACTCTGGCCCTCCAGGTATTTTAGACTTCAACTCCCACAATTACTGACAGCCGGTACCAGCTGTTAGGAATTGTGGGAGCTGAGGTCCAAAACACATGGAGGGCCAAAGTTTACCCATACCTGTGCTAAACTGTAAGGCAAACATAAAAAACTGAATATTGAGAGCATCTGAAATCTTAGCTGTGCTATTATACATGTTAAATAAGAGAAAATGAGAGCAAAACATCTGGGGAAAATGTTTTTAAGCGGCTTAAAATGTTACACAAGCATCATCTCAGTAACCTTAATACCATTATTATAATCTAGTTTAATATTACTATCTTTGTGTTACTATTGTAAGGACTGAGGCTGGAGGTCAGTGGATTAACTAAAGGCTTGCCTAGACTAGTTAAAGACCTTAGTTACAGACCCACTGCCAAGACACCACATCTGGAAGATAATCATCCTCAAGCTACGAAGGATTGCCTAAGTAAGTAAATAACCTATCTTAACCCTGGATCCAATACTGGCAGTCCTCACAATGCACAGCAACATGCAGTAAGTATCCTGAGGATTTCTGCCATTAACCTGACTTTGCTTAGTACTAAACAAAGTTGGGGATACTCTAGAGCAGTGGTGTCCAACCTTTGGTCCTTCTGGTGTTTTGGACTTCAGCAACAATTCCTGACCATTGGACAAGTTGGCCAGGGCTTCTGGGTGTGGCTTTTGGAGGCACTTCTCATCATTATAACAATTTTTAATTATTGTTATGCTTATAAATATTTCAGGGAAGGTGTCCATTAGTTACAATACAATACAAAACTTCATCACGGTCACTGACCAGCACAAAGGGGGGCACAAGCATTCTGGGAAGGGGAAACAAAGCTCCCCAGTGAAGCAGTTATTTTTAAAAAAAACAGATTAGAAAACAGTTTAAAATCACAGTTTAAAAACACAGGTTAATGTAGCAGGTATGGAAGTGAGGGGGGTGGACTTATATGAGGTATCAAAGCACTGGGCGTGTTGACTGAGTGTGTCCATGAGTTGTTGACTCGGCTGAAAACAGGGTTTGGAAATGGGTTTCTGTTTAGATTAGTAAAGATTTAAGGCACAGTTGAAATCATTTTGTTAAACAAGATGAGGTAAGACTCAAGTGAACATTATCAATATTTCCTGAAATCAGATGCTGCTTCTTATCCATAGTTGTTTGAAAATACATGCCTCCAAGAATACCCACCCATGCCTTTTCACTAAAATACACATCAAAAACATCAAAAGTCATAGAATAGTCAATAATACCTATGTGCACATCTTGGAATTGTTAACTCTACAATGTGTGAGTGGGGTGAACATTTTCCTAGAACAATCACTTACTGGAATTACTGCTGTCATCCTTGGTTCCATCGAGACTTCCATCGGGGTGCATTTGCAAGTAGTAGCCTTGCCTGCAATATAACCTGGTCACTATACCCTTGAGCTGGGGATCTGAAAGACAAACATATTGTGTCAGTAGCCTCAAAGCCATTTTGTGAGATATTTCTGTGTCTCTCTTTGAGAGGGACATCTATCGTAAAAGCAGCATGGCTACCTTTAAAGTTAACCTTTAAATTATTACAAATTCCTAATGGTCTATGCAGAATTTTATTAGTCATGTTGCTCCCACAGAGTTTGAAATTCAGAGAAAAACAATGCTTTTATCAGGAGGTGTTATTTATGTCCAACTCTTTCATGTTTCTCTACCACAAATGAACCATCCCATGCAGTCCTTAACAATAAGCCTTCAATATCTTCCTCTTTGAACAGCTGAGCTAATATCACACAGTGAGTTGACCAAAGTTTCAGTTAAGGAATCAAAGAGATGAGATGATTATCTTTATTCACTTTTATTGCTACCCAAGCTGTTAGTTCTCATATACTGCTTTCTCATTTTCACATTGACAAACATCACAATAATTTAAGATATGGTTTGTGTTTCTCTCAGAGGAGGGAATTCCTCTCAAGGGGGAAATCAACTATATTAGGTTAAACAGACTAATATGACAATGAATGGGTTTGGGCACATGAGATATTATGGCAACTAACACTAGGAACATACTATGAATAACTAACTAATAAATAACCTAATATGGTCTCTTAAAAAACAGAATTACTGAATGTTTTAAAAATCCCAACAGCACCAAAATTGATTTTTCACATCAAACACAAGCCTTTTATTTCTGTAAGGCATTATGACCATTTGCCTCAATTTCTCAATACGCGGCCATTTTTCTCTTTCTTTCTTTCTTTCTTTCTTTCTTTTTCTTTCTTTCAGCAATCTACAGCTCTTTATTCTAAACCTTTTCCTGTACAATATTAGGAAAGTTGCACAATCTACACCTTACTCTAACAACAAAGTTAATTGTTTTGCAATGTATACAGCAAAGTGAAGCCTTGCTGGTCTTTATTGTCATATTATGGCCACAGGGAGGAGGGAGCAAGCTTGTTTTCTGCTTCCTTGGAGACTAGGACGCGGAACAATGGCTTCAAACTACAAGAGAGGAGATTCCATCTGAACATGAGGAAGAACTTCCTGACTGTGAGAGCCGTTCAGCAGTGGAACTCTCTGCCCCAGAATGTGGTGGAGGCTCCTTCTTTGGAAGCTTTTAAACAGAGGCTGGATGGCCATCTGTCAGGGGTGATTTGAATGCAATATTCCTGCTTCTTGGCAGGGGGTTGGACTGGATGGCCCATGAGGTCTCTTCCAACTCTTTGATTCTATGATTCTATGATTCTATGATTCTATGATTATATTTTATTTCTAGTTAGGAGTTTTCATAATTATTATATTTTCACAGGTTTTAAATAAAGGTAGTATAAACCAGAGAATATGGGTTAACACATTGACCAATGGATAATGCAACTTTTCATATTCACATTATTCACAAATAAACATATTTATTAATAAGGAGTTATATGTATGCAGTTCTTAAAGAAGCATAGTATACTAAACATTTTGGATTGGAGCCAGAAATACATAATCAGAAGACATTCTGGCTATAGAATTGTTCTGACCTAGTAGAAGACATCCTACAACACAGACAAAGCTCTGGCATTCATTTGAAATACCGTCCAAGGACCTGTCCTGGAGAGATTGTAGAATACTTTGTGCTAATGGAAGCCTCAATATTTCAGTTTCACGTTCTCGTGTTCCAGGATTTCCAAATCCTGTAATCATCCTTTCTACTACCAATTAGTAGCTAGTACAATTGAGGGCCCCTAGATATCTTTAGACTGAAACTCTCTAAAATATCATTATCGGCTCTACTGGCAAGGGATCTAGGCAATTCCACACAGAAACAAATAGCCCAATTTTCCATACCTCACCTATTTGAGTTGAACCTCCAGATTCAACCCCTTAAAGCTTTTATTGTCAGAACTACTTAAAGTTAATACTATAGAAGGCATGTTGAGGAAAGGGGAATCAAAATCCTTTTTTTTTATTATTTGAATGTACATTTTATGAGGCAATACTAAAATAAGTGATATCTTGTTTCTTGCATCATGTAGAGGTGACAGTTATACTAACAATGCTTTCTGAAAAATAAGGTCAATTGTTTTTCAATGGGATTTGCTCCCAAGCAAGTTTGTTTGCACTAGAAATTATGGGGTTCTCTGAGTACTTTAGGCTGCACTTCCCAGCAACCCTAGCTGTCACAGTCAGTGGTGAAGAATGTTGGGAGCTATGATATCTCCACATCATAGTGGCCACACACTTCTCAGCTTGTATTGCAATCTTTATTTACATTTACCTAAATGTATTATCAATAAATACAGCTGAACTTATTTTGAACTAAACAGACACAGGGCAGGGCTGCACAATGCTTTATCTTAAATCACATTCTATGAATTTGCGGATAGAACCTTATGATTTCATTGACCACTAGCCAACTGTAGCTCCAAATACCTACAGGGCCACAGGTTATGCAGGAGACTATAAACATAGTGTGGAAGGTGTAACTTCTTATATTTATTTAATATTAAATTTAAACATTTTAAAAACTTTATTATTTTGTTACTCTGCTCATGAAGAAAAGCATCAATCAAAATTACCTTCAAGTATGCAAACCTTTGACTTATGGTTGCTTTTTTAAAGTATTGTTAAGTACAACAGTTCAATAGAGTTTGTTCCCAGCATGTTAAATGGCATTGCACATTTTAAATTATGTTATGTATGGCATATAATGAAATGGCTAGGACCAAACTAGAGTGTTGTTGTTCATTCATACAGTCGTCTCCGACTCTTCGTGACCTCATGGACCAGTCCACGCCAGAGCTCCCTGTCGGCCGACACCACCCCCAGCTCCTTCAAGGTCAGTCCAGTCACTTCAAGGATGCCATCCATCCATCTTGTCCCTGGTCGGCCCCTCTTCCTTTTGCCTTCCACTTTCCCTAGCATAATTGTCTTCTCTAGGCTTTGCTGTCTCCTCATGATGTGGCCAAAGTACTTCAACTTTGTCTCTAGTATCCTTCCCTCCAGTGAGCAGTCGGGCTTTATTTCCTGGAGGATGGACTGGTTGGATCTTCTCGCAGTCCAAGGCACTCTCAGCACTTTCCTCCAGCACCACAGCTCAAAAGCATCGATCTTCCTTCGCTCAGCCTTCCCTAAGGTCCAGCTCTCACATCCGTAGGTTACTACAGGGAATACCATGGCTTTGACTAGGCGGATCTTTGTTGCCAGTCTGATGTCTCTACTCTTTATTATTTTATCGAGATTGGACATTGCTCTCCTCCCAAGAAGTAAGCGTCTTCTGATTTCCTGGCCACAGTCTGCATCTGCAGTAATCTTTGCACCTAGAAATACAAAGTCTGTCACAGCCTCCACGTTTTCTCCCTCTGTTTCCCAGTTGTCAATCATTCTTGTTGCCATAATCTCAAACTAGAGTAGATCCAACAAATTACTGAAATTTATGGAAATTTGGATTTCTCTGAAATCCTATGGGCTTATGTCTTCAGATTCAGGATTAAAGGATAACTGCTGTATTTCTCTTGTTGTTTCTTATAACTTAAAATGTGAGATATTGTAAGTTGAAAATGTAGCTGAACTAACCCCCAAAGGAACAATCTCATCCATTTTTCCTTTTGCTGTGTGCAATACAATACAATATTATTTTTGTATCTTTATACTGAGGACACAATCAGCGAAGAACCCACATCCCATTCATGGAAGTCTAAAGTTGTAAGACGTCAACCCTCCATGGAAATTTAATGTAATCCATTTTAATTTAGTCATATCCTGTAAGGACAGAGGCAGTGTGAAATGACAGATCCATTAGTCAACATACCCAAAATTGTATAGACTCTAACCAATATGCAGTTGCATATTGCGTGAACATAAAATAAGGAGTATTCATAAAGGAGAAACTACATATATAAAGAACAGAAGGGTAACAAAAAGATGTCCATTTACAAGAGCATATACCTCACTAAAAAGAATTCAGATAGTTCACTCTTTTTATATAAGATAGTGATTTCTGGGTTTTTTTGTGCATGTCACTCATCTCTGTGACAGCTTCAGATAAGCTTCCCATAAATCAAAGCTTCGCATAAAGAGGAAGTGACAATGGAAGTGTATAGGCTAGAGAACATTGGCACAATTTTGCACCTGGCAATTCTACCTATATCAGGGACTAATGCAATTCATTTGGAAACAGCCTTTCGGAGGCCCCTTTAGAATATTAATTTGCAAAGCACCTGGGAAAATTCCATAGAAAATAAGGTATTCCGGATCATCAGTGAGCAGCTCAGTAGGGAAAGGACAGCAGCCTAATTTGCAATGCTAAGTACAGAATTCTGAACCACAGCCAATTTCATATAGTTATGTACAGGAAGCTTCTTCTATAATACAGAGTGGCAGGGTTCCTTAACTTATTATTAACTTCATTTACTCCTTGCCAGAATGCATAAAAGCACATGAAATGAAGTGGTGTATTCTTTCTGGTTAGATATGCAGAAGCATCACTCCAAAGTGCGGCTGGCATATTCACAGAACGTTGTACACTCTATGTGGTCCAATTTCTGGTTAATATATGAACTGTAAAAAAATATGGGAAGGAACCATTCACATTACTTGTATACAATTTTACATTTGCTTGTACTGACAGGCAGAAACAGCACTAGCATACAGAAGGAGGACGTGAACATTCAACAATCTGGCTGGGGGGAAAGAGAGGGCGTAAGAACAAGAAAAATGAAATCTACTCCCTTCCAAACTGATTAGCCAGGAATTTGCAATATATGTCACACATAAGAATTATAGAGCAGCTCGGGTCAACCTTTGTTTTTAATTTGTGGATTGTGCCAAAATGAAAGGCTTTTCCAGTCTGTCTTACAGCAGAGTTTGGCAATGCACACCTACCCTCATCATCTCCTGCTGCTATCACTCTGTGAAAAGCAATCAATTAAAAATAAACGATAAAGCCTTGCCAAGTACAGACAAAAGGGTTTGTGCTGTGATTATACATATACAGGAGGAATCACTGATTTAAGCTAAGCAGATGTACTGCTGCACATACAAAATAGAAAAGACACCTAGCTCTCCAACTAAGATTATTGTATTACCAATGGAAGGGTTTTCACTTATTCTACTTTTCCCCATTAATGCCTTGTTTGGAGAGTGAAAGGCCTGGCACAGCAGGGATGAATGAAAATGGAGAGCATATCTTCCAACATTTCACAAATGAAAACTGGGATATATGTGGTCAAGCAACATCAAGTGCAATATTACAAATGTTATTAATGAGGTTAGGTAGAAGAGGCTGTAACAGTTTGCTTTGCCTTAGCCTATTGGGAAATATTCTTCGCTCTCATTTCCCCTCCTCTCTGTTGAAATAATTAAGGACAAACTACTTTTGCACTTTGAACTCAGCTTGCACCAAATGAAGCAAGCTGAGAGAAGAAGGGAATGCAGAAACATTTTTAATGCAGTTGAAAAAATGGGAGCTAAAAAATTGGGACAGTTACAGGCTATCTGAATAGGATGAGTAAAAAAAAGGTATCCATATACCCCAAAACTGTATCTCCAGTTGCACAAATTTGCAGGGTAGCAAAATTACACCATTCTTCTGATCCTAAGGTTCTTCCCAACACTACTTATATATTTTCCATGTCAGAAGCAACTTGAGAAACTGCAAGCAATTTAGAGTTTTCTGGGGGTTTTTTCCCCTTTGCCTTCACACCCACCAGTTGTGAGAAATCAGTTTGGAAAATTCAGGCAACTGCTTGTGTCACTCTGAAGTGTCTGTAATAAACAGAAGGGTAGAATAAGCAGCAACACAGGTATGAAAAGTAGCAAAAAAAAATAAGGGAACTTTTCACACTTTATAATTATAGCACTATGGTTCTACTTTTACTGACACAGTGACAACCTATAGAATCACAGAAGAGATACTTAGAATTATCTGCCAGGGAATTCCTCTAGCACTACAGATCCCAGGATTACAATAAGATGCATCCATGACTGCTAAAATGAAATCAGAGTGCTACAATTTTGTGGTGTGTAAGGGCTCTAGGAAGAGTAATACCGAAAAACCTGTAAATAGGTGACTGGCATCATTTTGAGGATAAGAACAAAGGTCATATCGAAAACAGGGAGAATGGGTGAGTCCCACTGCATGTCTGTCCAAACCTCGGGCCCTTGAGAGATTTGGCATCAGGTCTTACAAGGATAGCCAAGGATTCCAACAATAACTTGGCAGGATCAAATAAAAATACGGCCAGCTTTCCCTGGCATTTGCAGTCAGTGGTAAACATTTAGGGTAACAAAATTCTGGATTCATTGTTTATTATTATTATTATTATTATTATTATTATTATTATTATCTTTATTCTTATATCCTGCCACTATTTCTGAAGGGACTCAGGGTGGCTTACAGATGGCACAAAGTGCCTAAAAACAAACATAAAAGTGAACACAATAAAAAATACAATAAAACACATGCACATATAAAAACATCAAATAAAACTTCATCCCACTACACTCACTGCTGCACCCAGCTATGCAGTGTCTGGATGTGTGTGTGTGTGTGTGTGTGTGTGTGTATAGGGGGGGAAGGAGTAAGCAAAATTCCAAACACTTCAATTCCCAAGCATTTAAATTATCTCTCCCTTCTTATTAGTGGATTTCACTGATTGAAATCAACTTAATTTAAATGTTTAAATAAATGCATCACATTCCACAGATTCCTTCTTGTAAAAGAGCATGGTTAAGGCCAGTGGAAGATTAATTTA